>NC_067163.1:54249883-54595508 GCF_903995435.1 Acomys russatus
GAAAAAAATAAGCTTAACAGGAAAATTTGAAGTGCATAAGCAATGGCTTATAAGGAAAACTAATCACACAAGCATCAGGATCTTTCAACACAAGATTTTAATCAGATGAAAGTATGCAGTCAAATTCTAGGATAAGCTAGTGAGCAGAGCACTGTCTGGGACAACTGTTCCATACACAGCTGGCTGCAAGGACCAGTTCCTTCAGTAATGTAGAGAAAGGTTTCCTACTCAGGTCTTGGAATGTACTGCCATGAGTTCAAAACCTGGCTTATGTTTTCTAAAACCTTATTTCTATAAAGTTTTATGTTTAAGGATAAGTATATTCTAAAGGAAAAAGATCACGAGGCAATAATACAATGACTGAGCACTACAGTATTTCAAGTGCAAAAAGCCTGCTTCCTTAGAACCACTCTGATTCACGACTATTCCTCTTAGAAGACTGCAGCATCTACAGACATTTCAGAGATGGAACAGTCGCATCAGCAACGAACAGCAAGAACATCAGTAATGGTGGCCTATGCTCGACCAGCGAAGAGGGCGTCCCTGAGACTTTACAGCAGTGCCACCCCACTGTCCTATCCTGTGTGTCTTTCCAGATTTGTTGGCACAGGTGTGGCAGAAGCATTCTTCTCAGTCATCATACCCAAGGGGGTACACCAAGACGTTTCTAAACTGAGAGGGTCCCCAGAAACACTGTATCAACAACCTGCTAACTATGTCACTCATTCAGAAGGCAGCCAATGGTATCCTTTGACTTCCATCCCCCCTAGGTTGCCCACAAGTGCAGTGTTCAAGGCTAAGGAACTCAAAGAATCAACTGTCCACCTAATACAAAAACCTGACCTCTTACCGGAAAATATACTGAAAGTGATCTTTTGAAGAGAATGCGTATATGTAAGGTAAATCCTATGGGAACACAGCTCAGGGCAAGAGTACTTTCCTAGCACATGCAAAACCCTGGGTTCAACACACTGAAGTTCCGCTGGCTGTTAGAACAGATAGCCAAGGGCACGTAGAATAACCTTCACCACTGTTGCTCACATTCACCTACGTCTCTGGCGTGAGCCTAAAGGAAAGTGCTAACAGGCCTGGAGAGAGAAGCACCCTCCAATGGAAAAAAAAGATATATTTTAAGTGAGGCACTTAGTCGTCTCCAAAATTTCCATGTAAAATGGTAAAAGACGTTGGTGGGGCTTGCCTCAAATCCAGATAATATACCCAGAAGCAATGCAAGGGTTTTGACTGGTTATCTAGAAGGCAGAAAGAAAACAATTCCCTGGAGAAGTGTTGAGTCTAAGTGCAAGCAGGTCCTGACCCTGAATGCCTACAGACATATTAACACAGGCCCTGGAGCAGTGATTGTCCTTGAGGCTTTTGCTGAATAAAAAAACAAAAGAAAACCATATATACACACGGGGTGGGGGGGAGAGGAGGAGGAAGAGACAGAAAAGGAAGAGTCTCCCAAGGAACAACCATCTTCCACATAAAAGCACAAATAGTTCAAAAGCTCTTCTGCCTGGGAAGGGAAGTTAGTCTGGAAACCACAAATGTTTATGGAAGACTCTATTCCAAGCAGAGAGCTTCAAATTGCTGATATCTTGATAAATAAACTCCAAATTTAGTGTACTGTCCAAAAAAGGAATAATCAATGTTAAAGCATTTTGTGGTATCCCGGGGACTTAGGGCTGTCCAAAAACAAGAAGATAGCGTCCGCCTCAGAGAAGTTACAGCCTGCAGTGGGAGACATGGCACCGTTTCCTTTACTGCCTTCTCCTCTCTGATGGGATCACTAAGGAAGAAAGAAATCAGAAGTTCATGACTGACTCTGGAAAATGCTAGCTGCCACCTACCCTCACTATCCCATTCTAAAGATGAAATCTGAGAAGTGGGTGACATGCCCTGTGCCCCGCTGCTTCAGTGTGTCAATCCTATGCTGTGTTTTCAGTTAGAGAGGATGATTTTTTTTTTCCTAAATGTGGGCTCTACAGTACCTATACCCTGCATAGCTAGGAATCATGAGCCAGGGCCAGGATCTAAGAGCTAAAAGGCCTGCACACTATGTGCCTTCATATCCCTGCCTCTGTGTGAGAGCAAAAACCCTCTGAAGAAGACTGAATAAGCCAGAGCCAAGGGTCAGTCACTTCAGTCAACAAAAGAAATAAAATAAAGGGCTGCACTCCCCCTTGGCCAACGCATTTTTCTTATAAGACTAAATACAATTAGGGCTTCAAAATAAGAATGCCAAGGCTCAAGTGAACTCAGACCCAGGAAAGGTAACCGGTACATATTTCTTCCATGGAAGAACAAGACAAAAGTCAACCAGTTTAGACAACCCAAGCACTACTGCCAACAAAAGGAAAACACTTCTCCCTTCATTCTTAAGATTCAATAACCAATGCTCGTGATTGCTAACTCCATGTTATATTCCAGTGCTGCAAGTCCATGGCCTCCTCAATTGTTAAGGCTGCTCCATAGATTGGGTTCCTATTGATCCAGAGAGTTAATGTAAGAAGCCAGAATATTATGATTTCATGGAGTTCAACTAATGGAATTTTATAGCTAGAATAGACCATGAATTATTATTTTTTCTTTTTTTAATGAATTCATTCATATTACATCTCAATAGTTATCCCATCCTTTGTATCCTCCCATTCCTCCCTCCCTCCCATTTTCCCCTTACTCTCCTCCCCTATGACTGTGACTGAGGGGGACCTCCTCCCCCTGTATATGCTCATAGGGTATCAAGTCTTTTCTTGGTAGCCTGCTATCCTTCCTCTGAGTGCCACCAGGCCTCACCTTCCAGGGGACGTGGTCAAACCACAGTTCGTGTGAAAGTCAGTCCCCACTCTCCACTCAGCTGTGGAGAATGTCCTGTCCATTGGCTAGATCTGGGTGGGGGTTCGAAGTTTACTGCACAAATTGTCCTTGGCTGGTGCCATAGTTTGAGCGGGACCCCTGGGCCCAGATCTGCCCATCATAATGTTCTTCTTGTAGGTTTCTAGGACCGTCTGGATCCTTCTATTTCCCCATTCTCCCATGTTTCGCTCACCTAAAGTCCCAATAGGATATCCTCCCCTCTGTCCCACTTTCCTGATAAGTGAAGACTTTCGCCATGAATTATTTAATCAATCTAGATGAGTATATGAAAGCTTCAGAGAGAGAGCGAGAAAGGGATTAGAACTTAAGAAATAAAATACTGACACAGTCAGGGCCCAAGTGTCCCGAAACCTAGCACAAGGATCTTCCTATGACCACTTGTGTCTCCGGGAGGACAGACAGAAAGCTAATGCAGAGTCTGGAAACAATCTCTGGTTTCTGCAGTCACAGTGGCTGTGAATGGGCAAAGACATAAGAAAAGAACAACCCATGGTCCCTGTTCATCAGCTGTTACTAAGTTTTTATCAAAGGAAAGGTGCCCCGGGCAACCTGAAAAATTCTGAATACAGAAAAGAAAACCAGAGGCAGGGAAGCAGGGTGCAGAACACCTACCATCCAAACACCTGGAACCGAATACAAATAGCCAGAATAGTATATTTGGGGGGGGGGCATTAGAGAATCAAAAATATAATAAGCTGATACAAGTGTATCAATTTAATTTGTAACCAAGTTCATATATAATTACACCAGGCTTCAAATAATTTAATAAAAACTGAATTCAATATAAGACAAAAATTACTTCTTTATTAGCCAACAATGGTGGACTTTGGTTGGACATGGTGGACATCCTGGGAAGGCCACCCTTGGCCTACAATCAAGCTTCTGCAGATGGGTCTCTTTTGTCCCTTTCCAGAGTTATGAGGTCCTGAGCCACACCCCGGAAGAGCAGGATGCCACAGGCAGGGTCTGCTGACTTAGGATGTGACTGACTCCTACTGGGAGGCAGTCAGGCCAGGCCTGGAGCAGTGCTCATCCCTGCAACTGCTGAGACCAGGAATCAAACTTAATTGTGCCTGTCCGCTCTCCTGTCAGATAATTATGGAAGTAGCCTACTTAATGTTCAACTTCTATTTCACAATTCAATATCTTGCTACTAAAATTTGTTTTCTCTTTACAAAAAAAAAAAAAAAAGGAAAAAAGAGTTTCTTTTGTAAGATCAGGCTGAAAAAACTCAGTTTACCTGCCATCTGAGGAGAGTCAGGAATGCCCACTAAACTCATCCTTAGTGACAAGTGAGACCCAAGCAACTTACTGCCACATGCTAATGTGTCAACTGTCAATCTCTGGATGTGTTTTACATGGGCACTTAATGGTTCCATCATTTTTAATCTTTAGAAAATGCTCGGCTTTATTATCTCTACAGTAAAGTTAATTCAAATGCAAGAAAGGTCAAATTCAAAGTCATGACACGAAACACACCTGCTTCCTAATGTCAAAATGTCAGAAACTGCAGGACAATATCAAACATCAACTCACTCCTTATGTTAATTCCTAACTTCCTAACCCTTTCTTTCTCTCGGGAACTTCTGAGGTAGCTCAGAGAAAGCCTCATGGCCTAAGTCGGACTCACAGCAATAGACACCTGATGGCTCTTGGGGTATGAAGAGTCCCTTATATTGAGGACATTAACTAGAGTCCATGAATGCTTTCAAAGAATAAAATAAAATAAAAAAATAAAACCCAAGAGATTCAGAGGTAGGGAGGTAAGACTAGATCTGAGAGACGTTGGCGAGAAAGTTTGGGGTGAATATGATCAGATACATCATATAAAATACCCAAGGAATTAATAGTTTTTTACAGTAGTTTTCCTAAATTATTTAAGCTGGGAAACAGATACTGTCCTCTAAAATTATGGTACAGAAAAGCAAAAGAAATGTACAAGTAAAAAGATAGCCACCATATCCTCCCCCATGCTAAAGGGTCTTTAGTCTACCCTCTGCTTTTGGACATGGCAAACTAAGAGATAAAAAGTAACTGCCAGTCTTGACATTCAGTGCCAGAATGGGATCAACCTGTGTTCTTAGAACTTCCCTTACTTAAACCAGGACCTAAACAAAAAGGTAGCTTATATGAGAACATCCTAGGCATAAAATGTACAGAGCAGTCTCCTCCCTTGAGTACAAGTTCCGAGCCATCACTGACATCCATGTACAGATAGGACAAAAACCTCCTCAAGGGGATGTGAGTCTAAGTCTAAGGACACCAGATAGCTACACGACACTTCCCCTGCTTCTCCAACACTGAAAGAAATGTTCAGTCCGCTAGGTCGGATGAAAATTAGCCACAGTCTTAACATCCCACAGAGCACTGTGCACTAGCACTTTCACATGCATTATTTTATTCCAAGCATTCCATTCTGCAAGAAGCTGAGAGCCAGCGTCACCTTGGCCAAGGCCACAGATGGAAAACAGTAAGGCTGGAAGTTGAACACAGTCCTGCAATTCCACGTTCATTTGAACAGTTCGACATTCTCCCCACCCAGTGTTGCTGATGACTCTAAGCCAAACACAACAGCAGACCGAAGGGCTGACTGAACCCCACCCTCAGACCAGCTAAGCAATGACGAAAGCCCATGCTGGAACACAGAGCTTCAAGCCTGAGGTTTTGGGGGCCATTTTATGGCCCTGACTATCTTCTGCGAACTCAGGGCTGGTCAGATGACCTACAGCAGGATGGGCAGAGCTGTATCTGTCAAGTACATTGGGCTCTGGGTGACATGACCCAGCTGTGCAGGCAGCTCCCTGCAAGGACACTCCCAAACATTCCAAACCCTGTGGAACTACAAGGGGGAACTTAACTGTACAAAGACCTAGCAAATCTGACAGAACATTCTAGGCTAAATTTGTACTTTTACACCAGGAAGATAGTTTTGAATAAAATCCACCCCCCCTCCCCAAATTCATAGACTCTGCCTCCTAAGGATACACTGGAAGCTCCTGTAGGGAAACAAACAAATACAGCTTTCAATTTGATCTTTTTTTTTTTTTTTTTTTTTTTTTAAACCACTGGCACTGTATTGTTTTCCATAAAATTTTTGAAAACTAGATTAAACTCGAACTTAACAGATATAGGAATCATAATCTACACTAAACTACTACCAAGGTAAAAAGAAAGGCTGACATTAGTGACATAAACTAGTAACACAAGACGATTGTTATTGTTGCCCATTATGGACCCAGGGTCTCAGGCATCCCCAGGCTGGCTTCAAAGCTGGCCTGGAACTGCTGATTCTCCTGCCTGTAATTCCCAAGTCTGCGATTACAGGTGTATACCCCGTGCTCAGCTCAGGAAAAGTATTTTAATCAAAAGTTTTAGAACCACAGTCTAGACGTAAGACCTTTCCAAATCAACTACAGGATAGAAAAGACTTACTTAGAAATTATAATTAAACTTCCCTTGACTATAACACAAGAAATAGAAGTAAAAATATATTTAGTGCTTACTCTGCGCAAGCTGTTTCTACACATTTTGCTTAGCCTCTATAATTAAAAAGCTATCATCCACAATAACAGACAAAAAGAAGTGGCAGCTATGCATCGTTCATACTGCTGCATATCTGGCAGCCCTTGGAGCAGGGAGATCCAAAAGGCCAAAGCTGGAGCTACAGATAAGCCTATAAAAACAGTCACCACTGCAGGGCAGAGGGACCTGCATGTAGGGAGAGTACACGGGAACAGGGCCTGCGTTCCAGCAGTCCTTTCTACCCCCACGCACCTCATGTGCAGCCCATGCCTGTAGTCCTGCTCCCCGCATCCAAACATGCTAAAACTGGCCTGGCATCCCAGGCCGGAAACTAGAAAAGTTTTCCCAAGTACTGATGGATTTATGCTTGGCGGCTCCCACCCTTCCTCTGTTGATCTGCTGTGCACCGGGAGGGAGGCTGCATCAGAGAAAAAGACTGGCTAGAGGTTGAGGACCAGAAGTGCTACCTGCAGTCCGATCGACCGCAGAGCCCCGTGTAGGCTGAGGACACGAGCTCTTGCGCAGTTTACTCGTGTTCCCTAACAAAGTCTCCCTGAGCGCCTGACATGAGGAAGCACAACTTAAGCAATAATAATACCCCAACTTAACATTTACTGGGTTTTCCTCGTACAGACAAACTATGGTGAGTGCTTTCCCACACTGCACCTTAATCTTTACAATAGCCACCCCTCAGGGAAAGAAACCTTTCTCATCCCGACTTAACGCATGGAGAAGCTGAGGGTCCAGGGTGCTTAAGCAGCTTCTAAGAAGCTGGACCCTATGAATTACAAGGATAATTTAAAGTGCCGGGCCTGTGACTGCTAACTACTGTACTATGCCTCCAACAAGCATGTTTAGTGCCGTTTTCTATCCCATGAATTCTCTCTGTCTGTACTTTATTATGAGGTGAGGGAAACATAGGTACAAGAGGTCAAAACTTTATACTGACTGGCCAATAAAACAAATGGCATTGTAAAGTATTATAAATAGGAACTAAAAAAAAAAAAAGTCAGTGATCAAGTCAAGAAATGCCACCATGAAAAATACATACAAACAAGCCTGTTAAGAAATCATCTAATTACCCTGAGAATTGGGGGGGGGGGGGGGTTCGTGCTCCCAGGTTTTGGGTGAGCCATCTAATGCAAGAATCTGAAAATGGATTATGAGTGTGCCACACTCACTCATGCCCTGTGTATTCTTTGGTGTCACTCTGGTCCCTTATATGTCTGTGTCTGTTAAACATGGCAGCAGACCTACACCGCAGAGCTGAAACATATTTCTTCCTTAGATGACTGGGTAACTTCTGATGTAGCAAACCTGTCCCTGAGTTGTAAGATGAATCTTTTTTCCATATGAACTACAAAACCAACTTCCTTTACAGAGCAGTGACACAATAAAATCAGAATGGCATGCTTGGGAAATAGAAGAGACCAGAAAGGGACCAAGCTCAAACTGGTGGCCTTCTGCTGCTAGAAGATTCACCAAGTTTCTAAAGATGCACTCACAGTCTATGAGCTCCAAGCTGTGGATAATCGTCTCAGACAGCAGCGTGGCCCTGCCAAGGGAACTCCTCCAGTGCCAGAGCACTAAACTACAGGAAGTGCCCTCATTTCTGTCAGCCTGACAAAAAATTTTTAAAAGGCATTTTTTTTTTCCTCTCCAACACTGCCCTACGATGCTTTATATTTGAAATTAAACGTTTTCAAACCCAATGAAGTTTCTGAAGCTATGTTTATAGATGATCCAGACTGTCTCAGACAGGAACCAGACAAAGACACTCAACCCAAATCTCTGTTACCTGTGTCAGCAAACTGTCTGCCCCGTGAATCTGTCCGGGATGAGGAGACAGCCCAGTCCCATCTGCTCAGCAAACTTTCTCCATCTCCCGTAAGCGCTCTCTTTAGCATACTTCTGAAGTCGCTTCTGTGAGAGTGCACACTGCTAAACACTGACTCCACTGTGACATTCTCCCAGAATGTCACTGTATCCCTTGGGGGGGTGGGGGCTGCCTGTGGGATAAGGACTTGAAAGAAGTTGAAGGAGTCCTGCCCCCTCTTCCCAGCCTTCCTCCTAAACAGGCAGCTTCCCTCCAAGAGACCTGCTTCAAAAGTCCAGACCCAGTGAAGTCACACATGACCTCACAAACCTCCTACTTAACCCTTTAAAAGCCGGAGGAGAGCTAGTAACAGGGAGGAACAGCACATGTCTTAGCATAATTGGGGTGGTTGCTTTTTAAGAGGAGGGAAAAGTTAGCCCAACACCATTCTAAAATAAGTTACTTGAGCTCCGTCCTTTTTTAAGAGCACCAGGGTTTTAAAAGTACTATGTTAAAAAGACAGTGTTTCCAATAGTTCACAAATCTGACTGAACTAGCCTACAAAACAGATTTACTTCATTTATTTGACAAAGAGTTAAAGGATATATATGTGTTTCAGTGGCTGGTGATTTTCTGTTTTCATTATGACTGTGTTTCTGTTTTTCCCGCAATCACACTGTGAAAATATTTATTGTCCTTTTGTTCAAATTCCACTTTAGTCAGGCAGAAGTGAACAGGCCACCCTCACAGCTGTCAGACAAGGGCAACAACTGCCACCACAGCATCTGGGGACGAGAGTAATTGAGCAATCTGATCCAGACCCGGCCTCCAGACTCAACTAATGGATACCAGAGTCTCTACCGGAGCTCCTAAAGGGAATTGGATTGAATTTACTGCAATGCTTCCTTTGCCTATCTGTCCTTTAACCTGGGCCATTTTGTATGGGTGGGAAGAAGAAGAGCTAAGAGTGACCTTGTAAACAGAGACACATACAATTACATGCACTCGAAAAGTATGCACTTTCATGAGTGGCTCATCAAAAAACTATTACACTTTCTACATAGCAATTTTCATTCCTAAATATGTACCTAGGCCTAGGAAAAGATTCCCACGTTTACACAGGAAGCTGTGTCTTAGGTAAAAATAAGTGCACATCTCATGTTGTTAGAGATAACAAAAATACTGCTATAATAAAATAGGAACATAATTATAGTGCATTAATATAATGGCTGCTCTATAGCAATTAACTGATACCCTAGGGCTTTAAAGTAAATAAACGGATTTCCAGTGTTGAGGGGGCAAAAACAATGACACCACAGAGTTGACATCTATATACAGTCTGAACATAATGTCCATGGCCACGTATCCAGTAGGAATGATAAACATCAATACAGCAGTTGCCCTGCCTCAGAGAGGAAAAGAGGTGAGAGAGGTGGTCCTGAGCCTGCAGTCCAGGTGTGATGCTTTCAAACCACAGGCTTATAATTTCTGTATTGTTTGGCATGTCTACAATGGTGCCTACTTGGAACCAGATGTGTAATGGTTACACGGTCCAAGTGAAGCCGTTCCCATTCAGGATGGAGAATAGGAGGAAAGGAGACTTCACTCCAAATTCACACTGGCCAAAATCCTAGTAGGTGCTGCCGATTCTACCAAAGTCTCTGTGTCTCTGTCTGTCTGTCTGTCTGTCTGTCTGTCTGTCTGTCTCTTGTCTCCCCTCAGCCCTTTCTATCTTTCCCACACTGTCTCATACTTCAACCTCCACTTCCACACATCAGCCTTCTTCAAAGCTCACTTTAAAAAGCAACACTTCCAGGACAGGGTTTGTGACCTCACATTGCACCTACCCTGGCCTGGGGGCCTCAGCACGGCTCTTGAGGCCTAGCACTAAGGTTATCCTTAAACGCTGAGAACAGTTTCTCCTTAAAGTCTTCAGTAAAAAAACAAACAAACAACCAAAAAACCCAGTGTCCAGTGCATTCCCACCGCTGGATCAGAGATTCTCTGAGGCCCCAAAATGAGGCCTGAGCGGTTTATATCTTAGTAGGTGAGATGGACCAGTACTGAAGGATTATGTTATGAGAAACCCTAAAAGGCCCAAGTGATTGCCAAGTGAAATGTATTTCTAAGACTTTGTTTTGCAGTATAATTAATCCATTCAGTACCTCCTCCACTCTCTATTTGTGTAGGTCTGAGCTTAACAGAGCATTTAAAAGACAGTAGGACATCTATTAGTTCTACATATAGAAAATGCAATTAGATCCACATTTATCACCCTACACAAAACTCAAGTCCAAGTGGATCAAAGACCTCACCGTAAAACCAGACACACTGAATGTATTTGAAGAAAAAGTGGGGAAGAACCTTGAACTCATTGGCACAGGAGACAACTTCCTAAACAGAAAACCAAGAGTTCAGGCTCTAAGACCAAAAATTAATAAATATGAAACTCATGAAACTCAAAAGCTTCTGTAAGGCAAAGGACACTGTAAATAGAATAAAAAGGCAGCCTACAGATTGGGAAAAGATCTTCACCAACTCTACATCCGACAGAGGGTTAATATCCAAAATATATAAAGAACTCAAAAATTAAACACCATCAAACAAAATAAACCAATTTAAAAATGGGGCATAGAGCTAAACAGAGAATTCTCGACAGAGGAATCTCAAATGGCGAAGAAGGATTTAAAGATATGTTCAGCGCCCTTAGTCATGAGGGAAATGCAAATCAAAATGACTCTGATACCCCATCCTACACCTGTCAGAATGATTAAGATTTAAAAAAAACTCAAGTGACAGCACATAAACACTCCTCCACTACTGCTGGGAGTACAAACTTATACAACCACTTTGGAAACCAATTTGTCACTTTCTCGGAAAACTGGCAATAGCTCTACCTCAAACCCAGCTATAACACTCCTGGGCATATACCAACTGATGGTTCCACCATACAAAAATATTTGCTCAACTATGTTCTTAACAGCTTCATTCATAATCTTGAGAATCTGGAAACAACCCAGTTGTCCCTCAGTGGAAGAATGGATAAAGAAACTGTGGTACATTTACATAATGGAATACTACTCAGCCATTAAAAAACAAGGAAATCATGAAATTTGCAGACAAATGGGTGGAACTAGAAAATACCATTCTGAGTGTGTTAACCCAGACCCAGAAAGGCACCCATGGTATATACTCACTTATAAGTGGATTATAGTATATCCTGAGTACAGGATAAATACACTACAATTCACGGACCCAAAGAAAATAAGTAACATGGAGGTCCCAAGGGAGGATGCTTCAACCTCCCAGAGAAGAGGAAGCAGAATAAACAGAGGCTGTGTTTGAAGAGAAGGAACAGGTAGGAGAGGGAATGCAGAGAGAGATAAGGGTGGAGATCAGACCTGGGGAGAGAGGAGGCAGGAGGACAGAAGGCCTGCCGAGAAAAGAGACACTGTGGATGGGGGCATTTCTGTGACAAGCTGAAGACCTAAGTCAGAACAGGTCTCCGGGAGGATATGAGGGGGACTCTATCTAAGACTCCTAATAGCCGTGACCATGGACACTGAAGAGGACACCATCAAGCTAGACACGATTCCCAGTGGAGGGAGAAGAACTCCAACCCACCCACAAAAACTTTGATCCAAAACTTAACCTGACTACAAGATGTGCACGGATAAAGACAGAGCAGATAGAGCAGAGATTGAGGGAATGTCCAACCAATGCCTGGCCCAGCAAAGACCCGCCCCATGGAAGAGAGCCAACCCCTGACAACATTAATGATACTCTGCTAAGCTTGCAGATGGAAGCCTATCAGAGTTGTCCAATGGCAAATTGTAGCATTACGTTTTCCTAGCTGAAGAGGAAGGCAGTCCCTATGTGTGTAGAAGGAGATTAGCTCCATTGTACTATGCCAGGTATACAAAAGCCCACTTGTATGTTCAGAGTCAGAACTTCCTCAGCGCTGTAGGGAAGATTCTGCCCATTACTGTAATAGACCTGCAAGGACTTCATGCTGTTCAATTCTGTACTCTGCCTTTAATCGGGTTCCCACGAGTTCTTCTGAAAATTAAGAGGGCTTTAAAATCCCACTGAAACGCAAATGCAACTAAGTGGGCCCAGAGTGAGGTCTGGAAGACACTAAACTGATGTCTATGCTGCTAGTCTGAGGCCCACGCTAGGAGTGGCAGGAGGCTGGGCAGCCTAGGCTTCAGTCACATCACAATCCCCTGGCGGGCGCGTGATCAATGTCCAGGTGCCATCCTAGAATGAAAATAGCCCAGAATCCAGAAATTGAGAGTAATGCCCAGATTTCTAATGTGCCCTCAGTTTTGAGAACTGTTAATTCTATAACTGTACAGCTCAAAGATGTTTATGGCTCAGTAAGTCCAAATGTGTGTGTACGTGCGTGTGTGTTGTATGGGGCCACACCAGATGTCAGTTTTTTTTAGAGTCGGTCCTCTCTTCACGTCTTTGCGTGGGTTTCAGGGAATTAATTCAGGTATTCAGATCACCAGCTTTGCACAGCGAGCACTTTAACCCACTGAGTCAGCTCACCAGGCCCCAGAGAACTTTCTTCAAAGAAAGTCTGTATCATTTCCCTCCCTCATCCAAGATGGGGCATTAAGGGCCCTCTGCTGAGAGACTGTCATCACTTCCCATGACAGCTAAATATTGCACTGACAGGGCCTGGCCTAGCCATCCCCAGAGAAGCATCCTCCTGCAGCAGATGGGAAGAAACACAGACCCACAGGCAGACGGAATGAGAGACCTTGGAACACTCTGCCTTAAGCAGGCTCTTTATATCAAATCCCTCCCCTCAGGGCTCAGGAAACCCTGAGGAAGAGGAGGAAGAAGAGTGTTTTGCTCATGGAAGACTCTGAAAAACATGGAGTCTTCATGCCACCTGAGAGAGAGGAGTTCCTATTCTATCTTCTTAAAGTATCTCTGCCTGGGACAAGTCCCTTTGTCAGTATGAAGATGTGCTTAAGCCCTATCTGGAGAAGACACAGCTGACCCCTAAGGAGCCGGTGAGTGCTAGGAAGCATCACTGAAGGAAGGAATTATATAAATTACTTCTTCTGTCTTTAAAGTGACAGCCTAAGACTCTGCTGATGTGTGCTTCCCTTCAGCTGAAAGAGCGAGCAGACATCTTCTTACTTAGTCATGGACTCCAAATATCATGTGAATGTCTTAAACCATTGCTACTGGGGGTGGGGTGGGCATGGGGGAGGGGGTGGGGTGGGCATGGGGGTGAGGTGGGTGTGGGGGGGTGGGCGTGGGGGTGGGCATGGGGGTGGGGTTGTGGGAGTGGGGTGGGGGTGAGGTAGGCGTGGGGGTGGGCGTGGGGGTAGTGGATGGTTTAGTATTGTTTAAGCCACCTGTTGGTACTATTCCTTAGTCCATTGTGTTTCTGTGTCAGCACTAATGGATGGATAATCTGCTCTTTGCAGATCAATGAAAGACATGTAGTAACAGGCCTGCCTCTATGTGCTTTCTTTGAGAAGCTAAGCAATCCTGGATGAGCATTGTGACACCTATTAGATTAGGATTAAAACTCTCTACCACTGAACAACAACAAAAATATTGCACTGCTGTATGGATGGATAAAAGAAATTGCTATAGTATCTCAGCCACGTGAAGTGTGAAACCATTCAAGTTTTGTTTTTTTTTTTGTTTTGTTTTTTTTTTAACTTAAAGCCACACAGCTCCTTGTCACACATAGCTCCTACCTCTATCGTTTGAAGTTGTATTTGATGAAAGATCATTCTCGGAGCCAACGTGTCACCTGTTCTGACACCAAAAACTGCCAAGCCCTTATAAATTACATTTTTTACAAAAAAAAAAAAAAAAAAATTAGGAGGATCCACAGTGGACACCCAGATTCTCCTATATACAGCCATCCTTACCTGCCCCTCTCCCTTGAAAAGAGCACATCACTGAGAGTGTGATTACAATGTCTCTCCGGGAAACTTCAGCCCCACAGTCCACCAGCTGTCCACGAATGGCTGACCACTGTGCTTCATAAAAAACATGTTTAAAGCAGAACTTGCCAGGTGACTCCTCCAAACCGCAGTACTGTCCTTAACTCCTTGTGACACCATCTGGCTTCAGCAAGTTAACCATGCTTGAAGTCTAAAGTCAGTTTGACCCAACCTCATCTGTCCCATATATTTAACACTGACCCAATCTTTGCATGTTTTTTTTTCCTTTACCAAGATTTTTCTTATCTATTTTCCAATCATTCTCTAGACAATTAATTACTCATACCATTGTGTGAACCATGAACGTGTTAAAACTAGCACTCAGCAAATCCATGGACCAGAAATACACTGCTTGCTAAGGATATTTTTACTTTTACCAATAAGGAATCAATTTCCACAAATGAAAAGAGCTGCCCAAGATGAAGTCGCCCATAGTGCCCACGTTTATGACCCCATCGACTCCTGCAGTGAATGGTGCTTTGTGTAGGAAATTGATGTCACAGGAAGCCTCTGAGAGCTCAGGGCTAGAGGGTTGGTGCTGACAGCTCAGAGGCTGAAGGCAGCGCTGAGGGGTGGCTTGTTGATGCTTCCTGCTACCCTTCTTACGGGATTTCAGTTACTTATCTTTTACTAAGCCTCTGACACTAGTAGCCACTTGTTTGCCCTTCCTTTTTTCTTTCTTTTTGTCTTTTCCTTTTTTTTTTTTTTTTTTTTTTTTTTTTTTTTGCTTCATCACCTTTGTTATTTCTTCCATTACAACAGTTACTATTTATTCTATTTTCTACTTGGGAGAGATACTTTTTTTTTTTTTTTTTTTTAACAATTATAGGAGTACTAAATAACTAAAGTAAGATTCAAAATTAGGTTTGACTGTGAGGTCTATACACACATACACACCTTACCCCCCCCCACACACACATACACACCTTACCCCTCCCACACACACACACACCTTACCCACACATACACACACACACACACACACACACACACACACACACACACATGAGCAGGAACTCTCAAGTGAAAAAAAAAACCAAACTATATAATTTCACCACTAAAACCACTTCAGAAAGGAGAAAAATGAGAACCTCCCTTTCTGCAGAAAAATATTTAGACTATAAAACACTGTAAGATATTACTGGAGCCTCATCCACCCATTAGGAAACCAGGAGGCAGCAAAGTGCCCTAACCCTAATGACAGAAGAAAAGGCCAGAGTTCTACGAGCCTCTAGAGACACTTAATAAAACCAAAATGTTACTCTATCGCCAGCTAAACTAAAACCGCTGTGCATATGAAAATGCTTTTTACCTTTTAAGTTGGGGTGCTAGAAAAATTTCTTAAATTACACTTTAACCAGTTTCTTTATCACTGCTATTTCAAGTTACTTCTTCTCCAGCAGAAAGGCACTAAGGAGGAAAAAAAAAAAGGCAAAACATTCCCTTTGAGAGGAAAGAGGAAGAAAGGCAAGAGGAAGGCAGAAAACCACAAATACCAACTTCAGGGTACCGAACAGCAAAGCACTTCCCTCAGGCATATCAGCCGCTCACAGATAGAATTCACCTCTTCTGCCGAACTTCTACCCTGAGAGAAAAATCTAAGAAGCTGAGATATAAAACATATTTTTTTCTGCAAAGCATATTTTAACGGCAGTTTCTTACAGTTAAGAGACCCAGAAAAGAAGTTCCTGGCATATTCCTGCACTTGCTATCTCTCTTTGCCTCTGTCCAAACCCTGCTTAACAGACATGGGCAGTATTCGCCATGACTCCCAGTGACAGTACCATTTGTGGCTTGCAGTCTTTGGGTCAGACAGAACTTACTGGTTGGAGTTGTAGTCATCGGCTGATAGGCCTGCAAGAGAGAAACACCCAGACACAAAGGAACCCATGGGGACATGTGTGACAGTAAGTCTCTAATTATCCTTTCTAATTCTGGAGCCATGTGACTGGACTTCACACAGCACTGCTGAACCCTGGGGGCCTGAGGCTCACAAGCTGGACCACTAAGAGAGGAGATGCTGCTCTTTGCTCCTTCATTAAAATATTGCATTACATAGCAGGGCGAGGTAAGCTATTTCCTGCTGACAAGCAGCAACTCCCTGGCCAGCTGACAGGTCAGAGCATCCCGGAAGAATTTAACCATTCCTGTTCAGTTGGGATCCAGGGTCTCAGCAGACTTCGTTATTTCTATATAATACTTTAAAGTACACATAGAAAAATAAGAAATCAAACAGTGAATCTTCCCAACTAAATATTGAAAGTGAGAGATCAAAAGAATTTTCTTCTTTGATGTGTGTGGGAGAGCAGCAGAGAGATGCCAGCTCCTCCCGGCTACCAAAACTCAGTAGAACACTGAAAGAAGAAAGGAGTTTTTGCTACTCTGACCACTCCAAAACAATACACACACACACACACACACACACACACACACATACACACCACAAGACACACACACTACATACATACACACAGCAGGCACACACCTTCACACACACACACACACACACACACACATACATACACATACACACAAGCACACACACACACCACACCACACACCAAAGAATAAGAAAAACAGTAGCAAGCAGTTCAGCATTTAGAACCAAGTTCTCAAAAATGGACAAATTCAGACTCTCTCTGTATAGAAAAGAGAATATAATTATTATAATTATATAAAAGACCGAGAAATGCAGGACAGTGAAAATACTTGCCTAGGAGTTAAGCAACTTGAAGGCAGGCACAGGATATGTCACTACCAAGTCACATGGCTTTGAGTAATTCTACCAAACAAGGACACTGGTTTTCTACTTGTGTTGTTGTTGTTGTTATAAATAATGTTGTACAGCTTTGTCTGCCCATAACCTTGAGACCACCAAACAAAATTCCCCATCAAGCCGGTGTGTCCTAAGCACTGGCAGTGCACATGGAAGGGAGAAATCACCTGGTCAGGAGCCCTGCAGGAGAGTCCCCTGAAAGATGCCTCTTTTCTGCACTGGGATGTTTGTTTGTTTGTTTGTTTGTTTGTTGCCTTAGGCAGGTGACACAACTGAAATTTTACCTCAAGGCAGCCCAGCAGACACACTATCTAAGCTGGCATGTAAAACACTAGGAGCTACTCCAGCATTCTACCTACTTAACTCTGTCCATACTAAGGACTGGGCACTGGGCTGGCGCGTTTAATATCTACCTGACACAAGCTAGAGTTGTCTGAAAAAAGAGAATCTCCACCGAGAAGATGCCTCTGTGAGATCTGGCAGTCAGACATTTTCTTACTTAGAGACTGGTAGGAGAGGACCCAGCCCATTGCGGGTGGTGTCATCGCCGAGCTCTGAAAGGAAGCAGCTGAGCAGACCACGAAGGGCAAGCCAGCAAGCAGCATCAGTTCCTGCCTCCAGGTTCCTGGCCTGCTTCGGATCCCACCCCTTCGCTGTGGATGATAAACTACAAGTGAAATAACCCTTGCTTCCACCACGTTGCTTTTAGTCATGGCGTTTCATCACAGCTGTGGTAACGCTAATTAAGACAGTGCCGGTGCTGCCAAGTGATGATACATCTTCCTCCGTGTCTGGTCACGGAAGTAGAAATGAGTCAGCCTTTCACCCAGCCTTTTCTGTGCTGCCCACTGGCTCTAGTCTCTTACCCTCACTGACACAATTTCCCTATGGCTTCTGTGGTAGAATGTCAGCACCCAGACCCACCTTAGTTAGCTCTTGATTTTGTCTACAGCATAAATAACTTCTATAGATTGCCAGAAAGTTGGGAAGTACGTTGAATTTTTTTTTACATACAGGTTCTACAGCATTTTACCAAAATTTGCAGTCACAGGAGATGATTAAAAAATAAAATAAAATAAAATAAAACTAAAATGGCACTCCCTGTTGAGAGGCAGACACTTTCTCCAGAGACGCTTCAGAAACACTCTGCTCACAGGCACACTCCTGTTCCAGAAATGCTTGCTCTCCAGGGTCCCCTTTCCTTGGGGGCACTCTTCTCTCAGTGACACATTCCTTGGAAACAGGGCACCCCTCTTTGATACAGAAAGCCTGAACATGGACTTAGCAGCCAGACCCTGTGCAGGGTGCTCTCAGCTATATGAACCCTTTAGTTGCCATAGCTGTACACAGAGCACCATTATCCCTGGTTTTTAAAACGATTTATTTATTATTATGTATACAGTGCTCTGCTTGTATGTACTCCTGCAGGCCAGAAGAGGGCGCCATATCACATTACAGATGGTTGTTGGGAATTGAACTCAGGACCTTTGGAAGAGCAGGCGGTGCTCTTAACCACTGAGCCATCTCTCCAGCCCCCATTATCCCTATTTGAAAAGCAAAATTAAACCAGGTTTCAGCGTGAATACACATATCAGACCGAAACCTTGCGCTTTTGAGACCTTGTGCGCTTTTCATTATCTTACTGTGAAACAAGTCAATTGCTACCTATTTCACAGGGAAACATGGCGACGGTATTGAAATGCTCTGGTTCTGAATGTGTCCCTCCAAAGGACCATAGAATTATGCTGGTTATAGAAAATTCCAACACAGGGCGGGCTGTTGGGAGAGACAGCTTTATATCTCTCCACCAGCACCTCCAGATACGTATACAGAAAACACGTATCAAAGCTAAATCCCTAACACGTACAGGGTTTAGCAGTCCCTTCCGGCTGAGGTGCTAAGTGGCAGGCAGATGAACTAAGGATGCAGGCAAGAGCAGGTGAAATGATGGGTACCCGTAAGTAGACACACAGCGCCAGGTGACAGCTGTGGGTCGTGTACCCTGCCTAAGTTGTCATTTAGCCTCAAGCTGGATGTCAATGGTAAAAACAGGAACACACCTTGCCGATGCTCCTCCTTACAGCATCAGCCACTGTCTACAGCCCACAGCTTCGGAGCAAGCAACTGCTCGTCACAACTACGTGCTCGGCATCCAGGAAATGCCCTCAGCTTGCCAGTTTGACAAACCACTAGAGTAGGTGTTCTCTCAAATCCCAAACGTCCACTTACTCACATCATTCGCTTACTTATACAGAAACTAGCCAGAATCATTTAAAATATACCCACACTCAGATTTCCCAAAGAGAGGAAGCTACAAAACAAAACAAACAAACAAACAAACAAACAAAAAACCCACAACAATGGAAGCAATGAGAAGGGCACTGCTACCTTCCCCAGAAGGCAATCTCTTGAGGGCCTTTGGCGTAGACAGAGTTGGCAGGATCATGCAGTCCGTTGCTGACCCCCATCACTATCGCGCCATCTGCTGACACACTCAGGATGTCCTGGTGTCCTCCCACAGAGGTCCTGTCCAAGAACTGACCACCCTCTTTAATGCGCTGCTGTATCATCGGCGTGAGCGGCATTTCAAAGCTGAAGTAGCTATCAGGCTCTGAGTACAGGGTTTCCAATGACTCTGCGCTGTAGTACAAGGAAGTGTTGTCCAAAATGGTTTCAAATTGGCTGCTGTACACATCAGTGGAGTCCTCCGTATAGCCAGGCCCCAGGGTATCATCGTCTCCTCCCCTGAGGGCCTCCTCTTGCTCGAGAAACCTGGAAAATTAGCAAAAGCAACGATTTTCAATATTAAAATAATTTTTTTTCTTTTCAATTTCTGGCCTTCCACCAACCATGTATAAAAAAAAATAGTGTTGTGTGAATGTAACTTCTATTCACCCAACTTGTAGCTTCTTAACACAGTTGGGAAGAAGAATATGAAACCTACTTAGGCTAACATATTCTCTTTAGGCTGTTTTGTGGGTGTGAGTGTTTTGTCTGTGTGTGTGTGTGTGTGTGTTGCCACATGCATTCTGGGATCCAACAGAAGTTAGAAGAGGGCATCAGATCCGCTGAAACTGGATGGTGGAGAGCCTCTATGTGACTGTCAGGAATTGAACCCAGGTCCTCTGCAAGAACAACAGGTGCTCCTAACACAAAGCTAAATCCACAAGCCCAGGCTAAAATATTCTTAATACACATGTTACTAATGTATAGACAATTTATTAAATTTTCAAACTAGTTTCCTACATCATTTATGGAGTGTATTTGAATACTAAATTTTCTTTTCAATCAGCCATATCTAGGTCGCACAACTATCATCACTAATTTTAAGAGCAGCACATAAATATCATGTAAACTTGATACAGGAAGAGATGAGTAAAATGCACTGAACTTTCTCTGGTTTAAGACCAGAAGCTCCACAGAGGACCCCGTCAGAATCCAGCGGCTGCCCTCTGCTGACGTAAAGTGGAACTGCAGAGACTCCCGGTTCACAGCAGGGGAGTAATTGGTGGCTGTTTCTCTGCATCTCTCTGTTCCTTAGCTGCCTTTAGTCTTGGGTGGGGTTAGCATCTACTGAGCTCTCCCACCCTCGCCCGTGTCCACAGTAGCGTGTCTACTGTTGTTGGCCTTGTTCAGCTCATGTTTCTGTTCCTGAGATTGCATGGGTGTAGTCTGACATTCCTAGCAAGCAGTTAGCCAATGGTCAACCCTGAAAACAAACAGACAGGTGACATTACACAGACTGAACAGGTTGTAGTCATGTATTTAGGAATATATGTATATATTCCATATATGTATGTAATATATATGTATGTCACAGCAACTAATGAAAAAAAAGGGACCATGAATTTCAAAGACAGAAAGGAAGGGTATATGTAGAGTTTGGAGCTGGCAAAGGAAAGGGGGAAATTATCATCTTAGAAAAATAAAAGAATTTTTTAAAGCTAATAAACACAGCATTTGTAAAGACAGCCAAAACCACAAAAGGCCAAATACAACTTAAACATTAATATAAAAGAGTGGGGCATACAGATGAGAAGAGTTAACATCCAGCATGGTCTCTGAATTGTAAAACGAGCATTCAGATACCTTAGATAAGTGGGCGGTCAGAGCAGTAGACCAATAGTTAGGAAGCATGCAACTGAATGGCTGCTGTGTTGACTACTTGCTTTGTAACTTCAGATGACTTAACCTCTCTGACCCTCTGGTTCCTATAGATATGAATAAAACAGAAGTAGGAAGTATCTATTAAGTGTCTCATAAATAATTCCTAGGTATTACCAGAATCCACACTCAACAGTATGACTCTCTTTGTCGGTATTAACTTACTGTCATTCCACTGGGTACCAAATAATTTTCTGGGCGTATACTTAAAGGCCTTTTGCTCGTCTCAAAACAAAAGTCCTATATAAACGTCATTGCCCATTTTCTGTCTAGCTAATTTCCTCAGCTCTCAAGTCTCTCCTGACTAACATGCGTATAGAAAGGGCTGTGGAAGCTGCCACCTCACTAAGCTGCCTTCTTTCCATTCTAGCAGAATGCTGTTCTTTTCCTTCCCAGTACCTAGGTAATGTTTACGTGGTCAACTGGGGGGTTGTTGTTGTTGATGTTTGGTTGGTTTGGTTTTTTTGTTTTTGTCTTTCTGAGACTAGCATTATTCACCAAATCAGTATCACTTCAAGTTGCATACATGCTACATGTTCCTTTTCTCTTATTTATTTATTTATTTATTTGTGTATTTATTTATTTACTTGACATCCCTATGGCATCACCCTCCCTCCTTTCCTCCTGGTCCAGGGGGAAACAGGGAAGAGGGTGAGAGAATGTGATCGATTTGTATGTTTAGCAGTAAAGTCCACAGACCCTGGGTCTCATGTATTTTCCCCCATTCTTTCATGTCGAGCATCTAACAGGGTGTGGAACACAATCAGCAACCTGAAAACATTTATAGACAAAAAAGGAAGGGAAGGAAAGCGAATGGGAGCAGCGAATTACTAGTCCAACTAGCAGTGAAAGTGTACATTCCAGGATACACAGACAGAGCCATGTGATATAGAGCAAAGCTAGAGATTTTGTGATCCTGAGAGTCACCCAAAAGGAGCCTCATCTTTAATGTATCAACCTTTAAGGAAAACATATTCATTCTCTCTCTCTCTCTCTCTCTCTCTCTCTCTCTCTCTCTCTCTCTCTCTCACACACACACACACACACACACACACACACACACACACACACACACACACACGCACTCCTCCAGTCTTGATAGACATTTTGTACCATATAAACCAGTGGTTCTCAACTTACCTGATGCCATGACCCTTTAACAGAGCACTTCACGTTGTGGAGACCACCAACCATATAATTATTTTCATTACTACCTCACAACTGTAATTTCGCTACTTTTATTAATCATAATAAAAATATCTGTTTTCCTATGGTCGTAGGCAACCCCTGTGAGAGGGTCATCCAAGCTCCAGGCTGAGAAGCACTGAGGATAAAACGGTAACATGTGTAATGTTGGGAGAAATGATGGAAGAAAAGAAGGCTAACATTCAAAATACAGCAGTGCAGGTTAAAACAAATGACTTGTCAAAAACAACGGTCAGACCTGATCAGAGGGACTGGAGAAAGAGAGCTGTGTCGTTCATATAACCAAGCTCTAATGGGGCATGGACGTCAGAAATGCTGAGGAAGGCCAGAAAAGATCAAGAAATGCCAAGCTTACTTACGCAGGCCATGCGTCAGAACACATGCTACTTGTGAAAAGAAGAGATTCACTTGTGAATATCATGGAGCGAATGAACAGAGTCCGGTCTACCTCTGGCCCTTCTGAGATGTCCTTTCATGCTATAGAAAGCATCATGGGCCAAATCTCTCTGTCCGTACACAGAGCTGCACTAGAGCCTGGATGCAGGATGCACTGTAGCCACTGTGTGCACCCACAGGAAGGCCCAGATGGGCTGTAGTGACTACCTAAGACATGTCAGTAGAATTAGTCTTTTGGGGCTGGAGAGATGGCTGAGAGGGTAAGAGCACTGTCAGCTCTTCCAAAGGTCCTGAGTTCAATTCCCAGCAACCACATGGTGGTTCACAGCCATCTATAATGAGTTCTGGCCTGCAGGTGTATATCATTAAAAAAAAAAAAAAAAAAAAAAAAAAAAAAAACATTGTATACATAATAAATAAATGAATCTTTAAAAAAAAAAAAAAGAATTAGTCTTTTGTGTCAAAACCACATTTGCACAGCTGAGTGCTCACAGTGTCTTCAGCGCTGCTCTCCTGGTCCTTGCCTAACAGTTGACTTTGTTACATGACCGCTTTTCTGTCTTAGAAACTTGTAACGTAGGAAGAGCCTAGATTGCCATAGTTTCTCTTCCATTTTACGACAATAAGGACACTAAGTATGGGCAGCCCTCCCATTTGTGCACAGTGATAAATTGCCACTGGTATGAGGCCAAAGACTATGATTCCTAAATATGTCATTCCTGTTCATACCGGTGACAATCACTGCATACCAGCCACAGTAAGAGCTCTAATAATCATAACAAATGGAACAACACGAACAATACACTGTAATCAAAGTTATGCAAAGCGTGGGTTATTTATTTCCAGGCTGCTTCGTTTAGCATTTTTGAACACCACGGTCGACTGCAGGTAAATGGAATAAATACAGCAAAGAGAACTGACTTGGCAGGGTGGGGCTACGGAACTGTGCTATGGGTTCCCACATCCAGCACAGGCACTGGTTTCCTCCAACGTGTTCCCAGCATCACCCACTGCATGACAAGTCCAGCGCTCACCTTTCTTTGTCGCCCTGTGTATCCAGGTTCTCCTCAAGGTGCTCTTTGCTTTCTCGCAGGAAGACTTCATCCTCTCCACTGTCACCAATGGTCACAGGGGACAAGGTCCCTAAGCTTGTGCCAGACCTTGCCGAAGGAGCTTTCCAGGTTCCATCCCAAACGTTCCCAGTTAAGTGAACGGAATTGCTGCACAAAGCATCACCTGGGCTGCAATGGCTTGTACCTTTGGCAAACTCTTTGCTCATGTGACGGGCTGTCCTTTCTGGTGATGTCTCAAAGCCTACAGGATGCTGGGTCTCCTCCGCCTCCTCTCCGGCCCACATGATCTCTACTCCTTGAAACTCTACATGTTTGACCCGGCCTTGGCGCCCCATGAAGCCACCCAGATCACACCCTCTAGGGTGCTCTCTTCCAATGTCAGACCTCTGATCTTTCAAAACACCAACTCTGTCCACAGGGTTATGGCTTCCTGCTGAGCTCAAGGACACAGGACTTGCTGGCCCCTGCACACGGAGAGGTCCTTGCCTCCTGTAACTCCTTATCTGGGACAGCTGTGTCTCGGCCTCTTCAGGCAAGAGTTCAGACAGATCCTCCCGGATGTGCAAAGAGAAATTCTCCTCTGTTGGTATGTCCACTGAAAGAGGTATATCTGGTGATTTTCCTGGGCCGACAGGGAATGTTCTATGGGCTCTTTGTGGCTTGTGGCTGGCAGTGCTCCGCCCTTTATCCGCCTGCTGAACTGAAAAATTAGCATCTTTCTCCAGTACCTTTGTAGGCTGAAATGTTCCTGAAGCTATTCTGGCTTCTGTAGCTTTCAGAGCAGAAATTAAAGAGTCAATAGGTTTGTAAACTTTGTTCCTGAGGGTGACACTGAGGGGCATCATTTGGTCCTTCTATAATACTGTTGAACGCGGAGTCCTGTCCAGCAGGAAGGTGGACCGCCTGCTGCCCTGGCAAGCGGCATGGCAGAGACTCTGCATCAAAGTCTAACGAGCCTCTTAGGCCATCTCCTCCTTCTTCCATGGTCCCCATATTCTGGAAACTCGTTTGTGACAGTCGGTGGGAGTAAAGTGCTTCCTCCATGATCACCTGAGAACAGGACAGAACGGAAGCATGGCATCAGGGTCCAGTGTGTAATAATAAGTATTGGACATGCTACGTTCCCAAAATGTTTATTGTATTATTTCATTTCCCTCAGCCATTAACACACACACTTCTTATAACCTTGCAGTGACCCCTTCTATTCGGCCTACAATACATCAACACAGAAGTTTCTACATAGGAAGAGGTAGTCTCATGACTCACGCCATATTTAAACCTACCTCTCGTGAAGTCCAAGAAATAAGGATATAGTAACTTAGTCCTTCATACCCATAAATATTAAAATCATGTAAGTAACATTATCCAAATACCATTGGTGAAATAATAAATATTGATTCAGGGCACAACACTAAGCAGCATTACCAATATGCCATGAAATCTGAGACGGACCCTTGGAAAAGGCAAGATTTATTTTAAGTCAGTAAATATCTTCCAGCTAGACGCCTGCTCTTCCCTGTCTTATTTCTGAGGAGAGAAAGAGTTTTAAAATTTCTCTGGAGAGTCAAAATGTTAAAAGAGGGATACCTGTAATTATTTTGCATTTATTTATTTCCTTAATTGATAAATAAAAGCTATTGATATATTTTTCAAAGTAATTTGATGTACATCTACATCACTGTGGAATGACTAAAATAACCTAATAAGCATATATTTCTTACATCATAGAATATACATACACATATATATGTATATATACATATATGTGTGTGTGTACATATATGTGTGTATATATGTGTATATATGGACATGCTGATAAACAAAACATTTAGGTGAAAGTTTCTACCGGAAATATCTGTTAGGTCAACCTCAGCATCCAGCCTCTCTCTGAACTTCATTTTTGTTACTGTGTCAGGAAAATCCTAATCTATGGTGTACTGCCTTCTACTCCGTGACAGAGAACGTTCAATGCTTATGAGCCCCTACAGAGCTACAAGCTTCCTCTTTAGCAAAACATTTGATGAATGTCTGAATACATACAGTAGCATGAAAAATTCAGCTGGAGGCATCAACAAACTGAGGTAACATGAAAGCGTGCGTTGTCGTACGATACTGTATTCCCATATGCTAACATTTTGTAAATAGCAATACTGTATCTATGCATATAAGTTGTTTTGTATTCCACTTAGAACAATTTAAAAATATTTTCAACATTAAATCTGGATCGAATATTATGCATTCTCTGGTACACCTTTAAATAATTTATTAGTTCACGTGACGGAACTAAAAAGATATACTTCCCTAACTGCAAAGGACCCAACCTTGAACCTTGAGAAGGAAGGTAATTGGCATCCCTTTTCCTAGGGAAACAATGTAACAGCTTAATTTTTTTTTTCAATAAACAGTGCAATCAACTGCCTCTAAGTGTTTATGTTTATACCTAATGTCAAATGCTACTCCCTGCCCTAATCAAGCGAAGCCTCTGTCTGCAATGAACAGAGGAAAATGCAGAGGTGCATGGCCATTATTTGAGGTGCTGAGAAGAAATGACGATTGCTTAGCCCTAAACAGGACATTTATAAGCCCCCTGTAAGGTTCACAGGTCACTGCAGAAGAGAGGAAAGAATGAACCGAAAAGCAAAGAGACAGGGCGAAGGGCTATAGCTATCTTCTGGGCACATCATAATCCCACAGCAGCTGTGGCTGTCTGCAATAGGCCTACACAAGACTAGGCCTATCAATAGTCAATCATGGATCAGGGAAAGCCTCCTGACCCTACCCCTGCCTGCTGAGCTACTGACTACTAATGGATTCTGGGGCAGAGGTAGTCGGCCTTTGGTTGTAGACCCAATGGGGAGCCCACCAGGCTCCAACCGATAGTCACACACCATGGTCACAGAGATGACCCTGGTTAAACCCACTGGGTCTCAAAAACAACAGTCACACATGTAAGGAGCGGGCATGCGTGGAAGAAGGAGGAACAATGGGCTGGGAGACTGGTTAGCGTGGATTACAATCATCAGAATGCATTCATGCATGTGTGAAACATTATACATTTTATCTGGGCACGATAGTGCAAACCTTTAATCCCATAACCCAGGAGGCGGAAGCAGAAGAATTACAGTGAGTTCAAGCCCAGCATGGTCTATATAGGAAGTTCCAGGACAGGAAAACATACTGAGACCCTGTCTGGGGGAGAGAGGAAAAAAGGAAGGAAGGAACAGGAGAGAGGGAGGGAGGGAGGGAGGGAGGAAGGAATGAAAGGAAGGAAGGAATGAAAGGAAGGAAGGAAGGAAGGAAGGAAGGAGGGAGGGAGGGAGGAAGAAAGGAAGGAAGGAAGGAGGAAGGAGGGAGGGAACGTAAGTTTATTTTTAATAATCTCTTATTCTTATACTTTTTTCTCTTTTTTTTAAGTGATCTTACATATATTCACAAAATTATGTAATGATCACCACTTTCTCATTCCAAACATTTTATTAACTCTCAAAATATATCCCACATCCATTAGCAATCACTTTTTCTTGTGCTCTCTCCTTCATCCCTGATAAATACCAGTCATCTTTATCTCTATGGACATAAGAATTCTGAGCACTACATGTAAGTACATTCTTATAGTAAGTGCCATTTTCTTATTTGTGTCACAACAACAGCATTTTTAGGATGATTCAAGTTGTAACACATGTCAGAATTTTATCACTCCATTTCACCAATTATATTTATTACACAGAATAACACATTTTCTTTATTCACTCGTTAGCTAATAAATATTTTGGGGCTGTCCTTTGGCTATTATAGATAACAAATTTGTATGTAAGTTTCTATGTTAACATATAATTTAGGTTCTCTCAGTTAAATGTGGAGTTTTGTGGTCAGCTGGTGAATGGATTTCTAATGTTTTAAAAAGGTGTGGAAAGGCTTTCCAGAGCAAATTCACTTCTTTGTTTTGCTGCCAGTGTGTTGTGGGCTCCACTAGTGTCTACGTTTGGTCATACATAACCTCCATACAAGGTATAAATCACATTTCGCCACACTTCTGATTGCCCTACGAATAATATAGAGCATCTTGCCATATGTTGGCCATGTGTATCTTCTTTAACAACTTGTCTATTCAGATCTTTTACCTACTTTACAATTAAGTTATGCCTTTTATTACTTAATCACAAAAATTTATATGAGTTGTCTTTTTCCTCGAATGACAACATCTTTTTAATTACAAAAGCTTATAATTTTGATTTGAGGTACAACTTACCTGTTTTTCTTTGTTTGCTTATCTTTTTGTTAGAGGTAACAAACCCCTATCTTATCCAAGGTTAAAAGGACATACTCCCATTTTATTTTAATAGCCTTCATAGGGTTAGCTATTTTAAATTAATGTTTGTGTATGGCATGAAGTAGAGATTCAAGCTGATTCTATTGCATGCGGACAGCTAGTCGTCTCGGTGCTGTTTGCTGAGAAGACTATTCCCTCTGCTTGAACGGCCTTCATCCTTCAGGTTTTATTATAATGCTCCATTTTATCATACGGAGCTGTATCTTCATGCCAGCATGCCTCTGTCTTGATCATTGCTGTTCCGAGGGAAAGTGTGAAAGTGACAGAATCTCCCAACGTTGTTCTTCCTTATCCAGATTGTGTTGGCCACTCTAGGTCCCTTATATTTCCTATATGAATTTTAGGAAGTTAGCAGGCAGCTGAGAATTTTTAACAAGATTGGCAACTGATCTATAGTGTACTGCATTCTTAGCCATATTAGCATTACATGAGCTGTCTTTCCATTATTTCATCTCTTTGAATTTCTTTCACTAATGTTTTATAGCTTTGTGAAGTTTTTAATTATCATATTAAGTTTATTTTATTCTTACTGAGCTGATTTCTGAAAATTTCATTTCTAGACTCTGCATTCCTAGTACATGGGAGTACACTGGGCTGCTATTTATTACTCTTGGACTCAACCACCTGTCTGAGCTTTTTAGATCTCATAGTATTTTATACGTTTCTTGAGGTTTTTCTCATATTATCTACGAATAGAGATGTTTGCATCTTCCCAGTCCAAACCTATCTCTCCTCTATAGTCTCTCTCAGCTGCCCTTTCAACTTTGGATTACTGCTTCTAAACTTAAGGATGGTGTCAGACATCATAACTTGAAAAAGTTTTAATTCTGATATGTACTGGAAATAAAGTTAACTACATGGCCGTTGTGAACTTTATATACTGTTTTTTGCCTTTCTTCAATGTCTTTTTTTACTTGACATACTTCTCATTTCCTATGATTGGATTACTTTGACCCTTCCAAATCTAACTCCAACTCACTACCTTTAATGAAATCTTCCTTTAATAGCCAGTTTTTGAAAGAAAGAAAGCACTTTCCCTCACTGGAAACAGAATTCCCTCACTGCCAATAGAACTTTAGCCATCCGCATAACATAAAATGGGAGCATAATGTTAACTCACATTCTAAGCTTCAGACAGGAACAATTTGTAAGTGGTGTGAGGACGCAGCATGTTTGCGTGAGTGCCCACACTCCCTCGGAGCTAACGTTGCAGCTATGAGCCATTCAAAACGGGGACTGGGATCAAGATGGTTCCTCTAGAGGAGCAGAAGGGTTTTAACCACCGACCCATTTCTCCACTCCCCTAAACAGATACAATTTTTAGCCCACCCATGAAGTATTTTAAGAAAAGCTACCATGGGGACACCAAATTCATCTACATATCCAAATCCACTATAGTGAAATTCATTCAGAAGGGCAAAAAAGTGTTAACTGACATCACCTGGGAGCCCACTTTGTCTTAACAGTTTAGTCTTTCACCTGTAAAATAAGCATGAAAATAAATGAGGCCTGGCCCAGAGAAGAAACCAAAAGAAAAAGAGAAACGGGGGGGGGGGGGGGGTCTCAAAAAATATGGTAAGTCCTTAACTGCAGTTTCAGAAGTTGTATTGAAATGTCCTTCAGAAAGAAAAAAAAATTGCATCGAGTGTAGGAAATGCTTGTGACGCTTGACACAACGTGGCAACTGGTCCAAGCAAAAGGGATCAAAGAAATGAGACAATGAAGGAAAGGGCCTGTACCATTGCTCGCAGGCTTGACTGTTCCAGAAGCTCACGTCATCTCAGCGTACTGCTCTAGAGAGAACCAATGTGATGAGTTTCGTTTACCTCTTAATGAGACTGGCACAAGCAGTCAAGGGCAAAGGTGCTCTGCGAGGCTAAGGGCCTAACTAAGATGAGCAAATCAGTATAAAGCAAAGCGCTCCGTCGGAGCTAAGACTGGACTACACTGACAGGAGGGATAAATTTGTTGGGAGACTCACTCGGATGCCAGTAAATAGTGAGGTCACTGTTTTTAATACCAGTACAGTTAACGAAGATTACAAAACTCGGCCATTCTTCTAACTGTAATAGTTTCTGCACACAAACAACTTTCAGGGGAACGCCAGACACCGAGGACGTGTCTCAGGTCTTTCCTTGCAAAAGAGGGACCGCTTTGTTGTTACACACGAGAGCTGCTTCCTTTTGCTGTTTTTTACATTTCTGGTTTCCACTGCCTTTAACAACAAACAAACCTTCACAAAATACTAACCCTGACCTTTTACTTGGAATTCTGTATTTATCCCATTAAAGCAATTGCTATGGAAATCGTTATGCTACTGCGATTACTTCTTCAAAGGAAAGAAAATGACATAAGATGTATTTTACGTTAAGGTTTTGTTTCGTTTGTTTTGTTTTTCTGCTCCCTTTCAAAACATTTCCATTGTTTCTGGCATTCACTCACCGCACTCAGCAAGCCTTTGTAACAATAAGCTGTTGTGTAACAAACATAGGAAATTCAAAAGAGCATTGTCAGACATGAGGTGTGTGCTTGACATGGCAAAAAGGCACCTGGGTGGCAAATTAAGGATGTCCCAGAGGAGAGAGTATGGGCAAAACCAGACTCAGGATAACAGAGGCTTGGGCAACAGCAGAGGTAAGGGCTTGAGGCAGAACACATGCAGAAACAGCTAGATTGGAACAAAGGCGCAGGGAGCTGCTGCACCTCCCAAGATGCTTTACTTCTGGAACTATCCATACCTATGACCATCTCCTCCTCTGCCCTGTGTCTCAATAGTTTCTACATACATCCACCAAAGCTACTGCTATCCTCATCTGGCTGCTGGGAGCTGTCACCCCTGACTTAAACTGTCCCACACATTCACCACTGCCACTGCCACCAGTCTAATGCTAATGTAAGGCTCCAATAAAATCTCTTTCTGCAGAAAGCCTTCCTGAATTACTTCAGCCCAGACATGACAAGAGGATTTGCCATGTATTAAAAAGAAGAACTCCAGCACTTACCTACATATAAGCCACTTACTCACAGAATTGCAGTTAACAGACACACAGCTTAACTGCACTTCTTTTTCCCCCTCTTAAAATTATGTAAATGTAATCTATGATAAAATAATGTAAATGTGAATGGAAGGACAAGAGTTTGACACTCATTGAAAAAACACATTTAGGAGGGAATTTTATTTCATTAAAAAGTTGCCTTTTTCTTTCTGAAATCTTACCTGCTACCCTCTATATTTGGCAAAACTCCCAATAAATTATGTTTCCTGGTATTTGGTAAAGTTACTTTTCTGTGATCTATAAATCCAATATTTTGGGCTTTTCTACATGACTTAATATACTGAGAAAGAAACAGGATAAGGAGGTACCCACTGTGTATGGTTATCTAAGTAGCAGAAGATCAGAGACTGCAGACCAAGCTACTTGCTGACTCCAAAACGCCAACACCTGTGTTTCCCAGGCAAGAAGCGGCAACCCCAGAGTGAGGGACGCACAGTCCTAACCCCTCTCCTTCCCTCACCCAGCAGATGGCTCCTGGGTCCAAGACAGACAGACAGACAGACAGACAGACAGACAGACAGACACACACACACACACACACACACACACACACACACACACACACACGGTCCTAGGCTCCCTGCACCTAGCACCTGTGGTTCCTCTGTGGCCCCAGCACATCTCCAGCATCCAGATATCAGACTCCTCCCACCTCACTCACTGATGACAGTTCTCCCATACCAAGGGCAGGGTCCCAGCCTCCAGTCCATTCTTTCATCAGTTACCCAGTGGAGACAGGCCAGACAAGAGGAGTATGCAGGGTCCTGATGCAAGATGGTGGCGCCCAGCTGAGTCTGAGTACCAGAAACATGGAGTGACAGCTGAGCAAGTAGTAACCATACTGCTGACTGCAAAACTTCAGTATCCATTCCTGATTCCCTGAGGGAGGAGTGGATCCTGGCTACCAGACACACACGGTACCACCCTCAGACCTCCTAGCTACTTCCACCATCCTGAGGATGACTCCGGATTTCACAGACCTGAAGATCCAGCCCATGGTTCACAGGTCTATAGCCATCTGGAGGTGACCTACAGGACCTCAGGATCATATAGGTTAGAAGCCCACACCCTAATTCCCTGTCTGTAAGTCCAAGTAGGGCACAACCAGCAAAGAAGAGCTATAGGCTATTTGAGAAGATCAAGGGCCCCCCTGACCCCCACCTTTCTCACATGTCTGAGAAGCCCAGCAGGCTCCAGGAACAACCAGCCAACATCAGAGACAACCAGATGGCTAAAAAGCCAGCATATAAACACACACACACACACACACACACACACACACACACACACACACACACACATACACACACACAGCAATATGGCACCACTAGAACCCAATCATCCTAATACAGCAAACTTTGGATAACCTAACACAGGAAAACAACCTTAAATCTATGATTATGAAGATGGTAGAAGAAACAAATAATACTCTCATTGAAAGAGGAAACAAATCACTTTATGAAATAGAGAAAAATATACTCAAGCAAATAGAGGCCACTAAGGAGGAAACAAACAAATCATTTAAAGAAATACAGGAAAATACAAGCAAACAGGTGAAGCAAATGAATAAAATAATTCAAAGACCTGAAAATGGAAATAAAAGCAATAAAGAAAACACAAACTAGGAAAATCTTAGAGATGGAAAACGTGGGAAAGAGAACAGGAATCACAGGAATAAGCATTATTAACAGAATACAAGAGATGGAAGAAAGAATGTTGGGCATGGAAGATGCACTCAAAGAAATCCATACATCTGTCAAAGAAAATACTAAATCAAAAATTTCCTTACACAAAACATCCAAAAAATCAAGGACACTACGAAAAAATGAAACCTAAGAATAATAGGAGTAGAAGAAAAAGAAGAGCCCCAGGTCCAAGGCCAAGAAAATATTTTCAACAAAATCATAGAAGAAAATTTTCAGAACCTAAAAAAAGAGATGCCTTTACACATAAAAAAGGCATACAGAATACTAAATAGATTAAACCAGAAAATAAAATCCTTCTGACACATAATAATCAAAACACTAAATATAGAACAAAGAAAAAATATTTAAAGCTGCAAGGGAAAGGGGCCAAGTAACATATAAAGACGACCTACAAGAACCCCACCTGATCAAGGGGCATGTCCCATGAAAATCTTTACTTACCAGGAAACTGGGACAGAGGGGAGGACATCCTATTGGGACTCTAGATGAGAGAAGCATGGGAGAATAGCAGAGCAGAAGGGTCCAGAGAGTCCTAAAAACCTACAAGTAGAACATTATGATAGGCAGATTTGGGCCCAGGGGCCCCGCTCAAACTATGGCTCCCCGTAAACTTCAAACCCCTACCCAGATCTAGCCAATGGACAGGATATTATCCACAGTTGAGTGGAGAGTGGGATATGACTTTCACACGTACTCTGGTGCCTCATATTTTACCACGTCCCCTGGATGGGGAGGCCTGGTGGCACTCAGAGGAAGGATAGCAGGATACCAAGAAGAGACTTGATATCCTATGAGCATATACAGGGGGAGGTAATCCCCCTCAGTCACAGTCATAGGGGAGGGGAGTAAGGGGAAAATGGGAGGGAGGGAGGAATGGGAGGATACAAGGAATGGGATAACCATTGAGATGTAATAAGAATAAATAAAATAAAAATAAATAAATAAAATGGGAAAGTGCTGCAAGAAAAAAAGAAAAATCCCACCTGACTTCTCACTAGAGACTCTGAAAGCCAAAATGACCTGGGCATCCCAAAGGGCCTTGCAGACAATAACAGACCACAGATGTCAGCTCAGGCTACTATACTCAGCAAACTTTCAATCCCCATAGATGGAGAAAACATGATATTACATGACAGAACTAAAACTAAAGGTAAACAATACTTATGCACAAACTCAGCCCTATAAAAGACACTATAGGGAAAACTACAGCCAAAGGAGGTCAACTACAACCAAGGAAACACAGGAAATATGTAACTCCACTGCAGCAAAACCAAAAGAAGAGAAACACACAAACACTACAGCCGCTGACACCAAAATAAAAGGAACTAACAATCATTTGTCATTAATAGCTCTCAACATCAATGGACATCATTCCCAATAAAAAGGCACAGGGTTATGAAATGGATGTATAAACAGGCCCCATCATTCTGCTGCATACAAGAAACACACTTCAGCAACAAAAATAGGCATTACCTAAGAGTAAAGGGCTCAAAAAAGGTTTTCCAAGCAAACAGACCCAAGAAGCAAGCTGAAGCAGCCATTCTAATATCTAATAGAATAGACTTTCAACCAAAATTAACCAAAAGAGATGGGGAAGGATACTTCATTCTCATCAAAAGAAAAATCCACTATGGGGACATCTCAATTCTGAACATCTAAGCCCCAAATACAAGGGCATCCATATTTGTAAAAGAAACATTACTAAAAAGAAACATTACTAACGCTTAAATCACAAATCAAACCCATACATTAGTCATGGGAAATGAACAGATCACTGAAACAGAAACTAAATAGAGAAATAATGAAACTAACAGATATCATCAATCAAATGGACCTAATAGATATCTACAGAACTTCTTACCAAAAGACAAAAGAATACTCCTTCATCATAGCACCACACAAAACATCCAAAATTGAACACATACTCAGTGGGTCACAAAGCAAACCTCAGTTAATACAAGAAAACTGAAATAACCCCTGGTATTTTATCAGATTACCACAGATTAACGCTGGACTTCAACAACAACAGGAACAACAGAAAGCCTGCAGTCTCATGGAAAATGAACAACTCTCTACTCAGTGACCATTGGGTCAGGGAGGAAAGAGAAAGAAATTAAACACTTCCTAAAATTTAGTGAAAATGAAGGCACATCATACCCAAACTTATGGACTCAATGAAAGCAGTGTTAAGAGAAAAGTTCATAGCACTAAGATCCTTCCTAAAGAAACTGAAGCAATCTCACACAAGCATAACAGCAAAAAAGCAAAACCTAAACAATAAATAAATAAAAAGAAGCAAACACACCCAAGAGAAGTAGAAGGCTAGAAATAATCAAACTCAGAGCTAAAATCAATAAATTAGAAACAAAACAAAACAAGACAAAGAATCAACAAAACCAAGAGTTGGTTCTTTGAGAAAATCAACATGACAGACAAACCCTTAGCCAAACTAACTAAAAGGCAGAGAGACAATATCCAAATCCACAAAATCAGAAATGAAAAGACAGACATAAAAACAGACACTGAGGAAATCCAAAGAATCACTAAGTCCTACTTCAAAAGCCTGTGCTCCATAAAACTAAAATATCTAAATGAAATGAACAATTTTCTTGACAGATTCCATTTGCCAAAGTTCAATCAAGATAAACAAGTTAAGTAGACGTCATCAAAAGTCTCTCAATGAGAGAGAGAGAGAAAGAAAGAAAGAAAGAAAGAAAGAAAGAAAGAAAGAAAGGAAGGAAGAAAGAAAGAAAGCAAGCCAGCTCGCTTCAAATTATACCACGAAATAAAAACAGAAGGAACATTACCAAACACATTTTATGAGGCCACAGTCACCTTGATACCTAAACTACACAAAGACCCAACAAGGAGAATTTCAGACCAATTTCCCTTAGGAACATTGATTCAAAAATACTCAATAAAATACTCACAAACTGAATCCAAGAACACATCAAATATATCATCCACCATGACCAAGTACCCTTCATTTCAGGCATGCAGGGGTGGTTCAATATAGAGGAATTCATCAATGTAATCTACCATATAAACAAAATGAAAAAAAAAAAAAACAAAACCCACATGATCATCTCATGAGATGCCGGAAAAGCCCTTGACAAAAATCCAACACACATTCTTGTTCAAAGTCTTGGAGAGATCAAGGATACAAGGCACATACCTAAATAAATACAGGCAATACACAGCAAGCCTACAGTCAACATCAAACAAATGAGAGAAACTTAAAGCAATTCTACTGACCACAAAATAAGGCTGCCCGTTCTCTCTGTCCCTCTTCAATACAGTACCTGAAGTCCTGGCTAGAGCAAGTAAGACGACTGAAGACGATCAAGAGGATAGAATTTGGAAAGGAAGAAGTCAAAGTATTGTTTGCAGATGATGTGACAGTATACATAAGTGACCCCAAAAATTCTACTAGGGAAATCCTACAGCTGATAAACACCTTCAGCAAAGTGGCTGGATACAAAGTTTCCTCCTGTATACAAAGGACAGACGAGTTGAGAAAGAAATTGGGGAAATTACACATTTCACAGTAGCCATGCATAATATAAAGTATCTTGGTGTAAATCTAACCAAGCAAGTGAAAGACCTGTATGACAAGAACTTCGAGTCTCTGAAGCGAGAAACTAAAGGACACAGCAGAAGATGGAAAGATCTCCCATGCTCATGGATAGGTAGGATTAACACAGTTAAAAAATGGTCATCTTATCAAAAGCAATCCAGAGACAAAATGCAATTCTGATCAAAATACCAACACAATTCTTTACAGAGCTTGAAAGAACAATTCTAAACTTCGTAGGAAAAGCAAAAAAAAACACAGAATAGCTGAAATAATCCTGTACAATTAAAGAACTTCTGAAGGTATCTCCATCCCTGATTTCAAGCTGTACTACAGAGCAACAGTAGTAAAAGCTGCATGGTACTGGCATAGAAACAGAGTGGTGGATCAATGGAATCAAATTGAAGACCCAGAAATAAAACACGCACCTATGGACACTTTGTTTTTGACAAAGAAGCCAAAACCATTAAGTGGAAAAATGATAGCATCTTGAACAAATGGCACTGATCTAACTGGATGTCTATATGTAGAAAAAATGTAAATAGATCCATATTTATCACCCTGCACAAAACTCAAGGTCAAGAAGATCAAAGACCTCAACATAAAACCAGACACACTAAATCTATTAGAGGAGAAAGTGATGATCAGCCTTGAACTCATTGGCATAGAAAATAGAACACCAATAGCTCCAGCTCTAAAATCAACAACTAAATGAGATGTCATGAATCTGAAAAGCTTCAAGGACACTGTAAATAGGACAAAAGCACAGCCTACAGATTGGGAAAAGATCTTCACCAACCCTACATTTGACAGAGGGCTACTATTCAAAATATATAGAGAACTCAAAGAATTAAACACCAACAAACCAAATAATCCAATTTAAAAAAAAAAATGAGGTGCAGAGCTAAACCAAGAGTTCTCAACAGAGGAATCTTGAATGGCTGAGAAGCACTTAAAGAAATGTTCAATGTCCTTAGCCATCAGAGAAACAATCAAAACAATTCTGAGATTCCATCTTACACTTGTCAGAGTGGCTAAGATCAAAATTTCAAGTGACAGCGCATGCTTATGAAGATGTGGAGAACGGGGAACATTCCTCCACTGCTGGTGGGGATACAAACCTGTACAACCACTTTGGGGATCAATTTGGTGCTATCTCCCAATCCAGAAAACTGGGAATAGCTCTACCTTGAGACTCAGCTATACCACTCCTGGGCAGATAGCCAAAAGATGCTCTACCGTACAACAAGGACACATGCTCAACTTGTTCATAGCAGCTTTACTTGTAATAGCCAGAATCTGTAAACAACCAAGATTCTGTCAATCAAAGAATGGATAAAGAAACTGTGGTACATTTATGTAATGGACTACTACTCAGCTATTAAAAAGAAAGAAATCCTGAAATTTACATGCAACCAGAAAGAATTAGACACGATCATCCTGAGTGATGTAACTCAGACACAGAAAGATACACATGATGTGTACTCACTTACAAGCGGATTTTAGCCATATAGTACAGTGCTTAAACCTCCTTCAGGAGAGGAAATAGAATAGATAGAATTTGTAGTTGAAGAGAGAGAACAACATAGGAAATGGAGTGTGGAGAGAAATGAGTGTGAAGACCAGAAGTGGGGAAAGCTGGTGTAGGAGGACAGAGACCCTGCAAAGAGAAGAGAAACAGTGTGTAGGGACATCTCTGTGACAAGCTGGAGACCTAGACAGGGTAGGTTTGTGGGAGGATATGGGTGTGACTCTAGCTGAGGATCCTAGTAGCAGAGGTCATAGAGTTTGAAGAGTACACCCTCTACCTAGATAGGACTCCTAATGGAGGTAGGGGAACACCAACCAATCCACCCATAAAAACGTTGACCCCAAATATACCCTGCCTATAAGATGTGTAGGGATAAAGCTAGAGCAGAGATTGGGGGATGTCTAATCAATGACTAGCCCAAACTGAGACTCACGCCGTGGGAGAAAGCCAATCCCTGACACTATTGAGGACACTCTGCTCTGTTGCAGACAGGAGCTTTGCATAGCTAACCTCTGAGAGCCTCTACCCAGGAGCAGATTGATACAGATGCTGAGACTCACAGCCAAACACTGGGCAAAGCACTTTTCTTGTGGAAAAGTAGGGGAAGGATAGAAGGAACTGGAGGAGGCAGGAGCCACACAAGAAGACCTAACAGAGCCAACTACCTGGGACCCAGATGGGCTTGCAGAGACTGAAGCACCAACCAAGGACTATGCATGGACTGGACCTAGGCTCCCTACACAAATGTAGCTGATGAGCAGCTCAGAATTCTTGTGGGTCATCTAGTAAGGGGAGTGGACTCTGTTGCCTGCTTTTTCATCACTTCACCCTGGTGGGGCTGCCTAACCAGGCCACAAGGGAAGAGGATGCGCTCAGCCCTGACGCAACTTGATGTGCTCAGAAGTGTTGGTTGTGGGGAGCTCCCCTTTTCTGAGGAGTACGGGAGTGGGGAAAGGGGGAAGACAGAGGAGGTATGCTACTGGAAGGAGAGGATGGAGGGAGCTGCAATTAGGATTTAAAGTGAATAAATAAATAAAAATTTTTAAAAAAGAAATAGAATAAGTTTGAATGTTACAAGATCATTTTTAACTCTTCTTTAGTGCTCTGTATTAAGTAGCCATCTGTTTCTCCAACACAGGGACAGGACTGTAATAAAACGATGGAATAGAAACATAATGTGTTTAAATCCTGAGGAAATGAGCCTGTTTCACACGGCTAGCTGCAGAGAGACTATGCCTTCCTAAGAATGATCTTTAAGAACCAGTATTTGAAATACACTCTTCCATTCTGGCCAGCAAATTTGAGAGAAAATGGTTCCAAGAAAAACAACCCACAGACCATTTGGCACATGCACCGCACGCTTGGCCAGCGACACTTGAATAAGGAAAAGCAGCTTTCTTGAGTGATTTTAAGAAGCATGACCTCAATTTCCCCAGGTAGCAGAATAGCCCTGTCCAGCCTAGGTCCTTTGGGAGTACAATTATGAATTCTACGTACTTGTTTCCTGGAACCTGGGCGCACTAGTGTTTTTCTTCATCACCATTAGAATACAAACTTCAAATAGACGACATTTGGTCTGCTCTCTGCCATTATTGTCCCTTATAGCACTAGAGCCTAGCAAATGGACATCTATGCTGTCTAAGTGAAATAAAGAATGCCATACAATCAGGGTCAATTAGGAGAACATCAAGGCGGAAACAAAACAAAAATGTGGGGCTGGAGAGATGGCTCAGTGGTTAAGAGCACTGACCGCCCTTCCAGAGGTCCTGAGTTTGATCCCCAGCAACCACATGGTGGCTCACACCCATCTATAATGTGATCTAATGTCCTCTTCTCTCCTGCAGGCGTACATGCAGACAGAGCACTGTATTCATAATAATAAATAAATAAAAATATTTTTTAAGTGCTCCTTAAACACCGGTAAACACCAGCTTGAACAGAATGATGGGAGTGCAGAGAGCTCATTCCTTTTATTTTCTTGTGTAATAAACACACGTTAAACACTGACGAGAGCCAAAAGTATCAGAAGACTTACCATCAAGGGCTCATGCGTTGGGAATCCCTCTGGGACATACTCTCTGCAGACAGAGCTTACCGTGAGGTCAGGTCAATAGAGACAACTTTGGGAGCCAGATTGTTAACATTAAGCAGACCCTTCACACCTGGCTACTCTGTAAACTCTGTGTTATGCAATACAGTATCTGCCCTTGACCACTCAAATTAACTTCATAAAATTGCCAATTTAGGGGCTGAAGAGATGATGGCTCGGCCTGTTAAGAGCACCTATTGCTTTTCCAGAGGACATGGGTTCAGTTCCCAGCATCCACATGGTGGCTGACAACTTTCTGGAACTTCAGTTCCATGGGATCCAATGCCCTCCTCTGGCCTGCATGAGCAGCAGACATGTGCATGGTATTTAGACATTCATGCGGGCAAAATACTCATACATGTTAAATAAAAATAAATAAACCTAAAAAATATTAATTCTTCAGTCAGCATTCCATAGTTATCATTAACAGCTCTGAAACTACTTTCTATCGTCGGATCACTTCAATCATCAGAGGAAAGGGCTGTCTCAGAGCTCTGTTCTTAGTCTGAGCTTGATCCAGCAACACAGAAGGATGGCACAAAAGCACTGCTCAGACCTCCCAAGGCCTAATCTTAAGGGTTTCAAACTGAAACGAGAGGCTGAGGAGATGGTCCAGTGAGATGGTTACAGCTCGGGCATAGGGACCTGAGTCCCCTGAGCTCACGCACATCAAAGGCCAGGCATGGGGGTGGAGAGACAGTCCAGTGGTAAGAGCGCCTGCGCTGCTGCTCTTGCAGAGGACCTGGCTTCCATTTGCAGAACCAACACGGCAATTCACAAGTGTCTGTAACTCTCATTCCAGGGAACCCAAATGCCCTCCTCTGGCCTCTGTGGGCATCACACGAAAGCCGTATACATACATAAATGTAGACAAAATATTTATACACATAAAAACAAAAATTTTTATATCTAGGCTTGGCTACATGTACCTATAACCCCCATCCTGTGGGAGAGGGGATAGACAGACATATATGAGTTATTTTTTAAATTATCTTACATATATTTATTTGTTCAGGAGATTGAATGCCATGACATGCTTTTAGAGCCCATGGGACACCCTGCGTAAGGAGGATCTCTCCTGCTACCATGTCAGTGAATTCTGACAATGGAATTAAAGTGTTTCAGTTTGGCAGCATGTGCTCTCATCTACTGAACCACCTGACTGTCCCAAGAGGAAGATTTTTAAGAACTTACCATTCAGCCAGGCTAGCTGAAAATCATAAGACCTTGTTACAAGACATGATGAGGTAAAGTGAAACTGAAACTTCTGCATGAACTGTCATGGGTACACACATGTAAACCCAAGTGCATACACACACACACACACACACACACACACACACACACACACACACACAAATTAATCAATCAAGCAGGCCAGAGACTCATATATACAGTGAAATACAAGGAACACTGCTTCAGAAAGGACACCACCATCTAGAAGTCATTCTAATGACTACATTTTCCTTCTTTAAAAAAAAAAAAATACAAGTTCCTACCTTCTTTTTTTTTCTTTTTTTTTATTAATTTATTCTTGTTACATCTCAATGTTTATCCCATCCCTTGTATCCTCCCATTCCTCCCCCACCCCAAGTTCCTACCTTCTAATTGAAAGCTCTAATTGCTCAATCAATAGAACAGACAAGAAACAACCAAAGTTTCCAGAACTCAAAAAGTCTCTCCTCTTAGCTCCATCATTCTGATGTGGGTTTGCTCTCATACCAAGTAACCCAGAATACTTTTCAAAGAGAAACAAATTAGGGGCCTTTGCTGGAGTCCTGCCCTTCCTGAGTTTCGTGCTTACGGTAAGTATTGCGCAGATAGTTAGTGACTACACATACACAAAACTGCAAATATGATCTTGATCAAAAAGAAATGTGAACATTGCTATCTAGTTGTTCTTAAGTAAATTATATGGGCATTTAAAAGATAAAGACTGGGGCTGGAGAGATGGCTCAGTGGTTAAGAGTGCCGCCTGCTCTTCCAGAGGTCCTGAGTTCAATTCCCAGCAACCACATGGTGGCTCACAACCATCTATAATGTAATCTGATGCCCTCTTCTGCAGATAAAGCACTCATATGCAATAAATAAAATAAATAAAACTTAAAAAATAAAAATAAAAGATAAAGACTGAGATAAATTAAGGTTTCTCAGTACATAAAGATCAGAGTACTTTTCCAGAGTTTCCCATTCATGTTCTTGGGTATATTACTTGTTACTAAAAGGAACTCATGGGTAAATTCAGTCTGCACTAGTGAGCTTGCATTAAGAGTCTATAGTCTGTTTTCTGAGAATAACACAACTCATCACATCCTCCATCCTTTATAAGCTACCAAATACCTGCTCCCCTTCTTCTCGTGTATGTTGCTTCAAACTGCTGTAACCTAGAAGAAAACTGTAAACTATTCAATTATTTCCCCAGAGGAAGTTTCACAGCAACCCTTCTGGCTGTGCAGAAGCAGTGATGGCAGAGAGTGCCAATTCTGACCACTCGGTCTGTAATTTTGCTAATGAAAGGTTGTGAGACAAATGCCTCATTTACAAAGCAAATACAAAAATCAAGCCTTGCAGAATTCAAAAGATCCCAAGTGCACTATCCTATAAGTAACTGTAATTCTTAAGTATGAAAAACGGTCACCAATAACCTCTCCAGAAACAGATGTGCAACCCACGATCTCAATATGTAATGGCAAGGCCTTCATTAACCCAAAGCAGAAGATAATATAATCCATTTACCAAGCAGTAGAAAATGTATTTGGTATGATAAAAATATCGGAAAATGAGTGTGAGTAATGCAAAACTGCCAAGTGAGTAATGCAGTGCATTACATTTTGGGACACACTCTTCATCCTAATAAAAGTCACATTTTAAGGAGGACTACAATATATGCTGGATGATAGTACTTTCTGGACACTGACAGCTCTGTCAACACATGCATATTTAAGGTTTTATGTGCTTCAAAGGCCAGGAAAGACCTGCCAAGCATTATGCAAGCTCTTAGCGTGTGCATATAAATACAGAACATTCCATTAATTGGACACTCTTCCCTGGCGACTAATACTTACAGCCGTGATTACCACAAACTAAATCCCACATGCCAATGATTCAGAACTCAATTTTTCTCATTCAGTCCTAATCCTTACAGGAGGGACAGTAGCTTACCATGCCAGCGGAAGCTTTAAGAACTACGGAGCAGCACGCAAAGCAGCATTCAGAAGGTCAGAAGGGTGAAGTGAGAAGCAGTCCACTAATTAATTACAGAGGGACGCCCTGCAGGTGTACAGAGCGCTGCTCGCAGCACAGAAGAGAAACCCTACAGCAGGAGGGATCAACTGGAACCAACTACTTCTCACAATTTCTGTTTATGTCCAAACTGCAAAGTCCCCTGTTTGGCCTCACCTCTTCTCTCTCCTCTACTGTGTACATGCTGTCCACTTCCTACACGTCTTCCTGCTTACAAATCCATGCTTCTAATATCCAATGTTGAATTTCCTCTACACTGACCCTTGAGCTTTTATTGCTTTTTTTAGGAGAGAATAATAGTCCACACTTCGCTCTCAGATCCATAATCCTATCTGAGCAGGGCCTTCTTTTGCCAAAGTTAACAAACATGTAGTAATATCAGAACAAAACTTTCTTATGCATTTTATAAAGTAAAAATTTTGACAGTGAAGAAATTTAAATTGACGTTCAAAATACTATTATATATATTTTAAAAAAATGATTACGAGTGCCAAACAGCTAGAGTAATGAGCAGTGATAACCAACCCAACGCCAGCTGTAGACTCCCTAACTGCTGCCTGGCAAGGCATCGGTGAGAATAAACACGCGGTTTCTCTGAGCTAGGAGCTGGGAGCAGGCCCCAGCTGACGCACAGGCACTCTCAGTGGCTTTCAGGTGCAACAGAATTCCTTAAGAGTTATACTCGGGACTCATCCTGCAAGCATGACGTGAAAGTGGAGAGTTGAAAGTTGGTTTCTCTACAGAGAGAAATAAATCTTAAAATACTACAAAATGTTTTTGACACACAGGAAAGGCACACTGAGGATCATAAGACAGTTGCTATAAACTTCCTGAGGAGACTGAGGCTCAGCCTCAACTCCAGGGAGAGCATTTCCTGCCGCTTTGGAAGTCATCCTCACCCGCCTCTAGGCTACTTAGACTCGGCACTGTGCTTTAGCCATGCAGTGCTTTAGCCGTGCAGATGAAAAGGTGCTTGGGTTCTTTAAGAGAAACTCCTCCCCTATCCCACCCAACACCACAGCTCTCTAAACCAAGGAATAGCCTGCTTCCTTCTTTCTGCCTGTATAATGCATCACAAAACGGAAGCTTATTTCTATAGGGTGACAGAATGCCCTGTTCCTAGGGAAACTGCTTGGGGACAGAGGGATGAAGGGAAGTAAGATTATAGGTAAGCATGATGTTCTACTCTCTATTTCAAAATTTAAGAAATAGGAAAAAAAATCAGCATCGAATACTAAATCAATAGTACAAGCTAAAACCAAGTGAGGGACCAGGCAAAAGCATTTGGAGGCCCCCATGGCATCTTTCTCTTTTCTGGGGAATTCAAGACTGGTTGGCAGGGATATCCCAGAACGAAAGGAGCCTGGGCTTCTCTATTAAGGACTCGGCAGAACTTGGGCTCGGCCCCCCACCCCCCCAGAAGTCTCCCACTGGGATGGCCAAAAGACAACACGAGCAGCAGTCAACAATACAGACGGGAAAATGTCACAGCAGCAATTTCACAAGAGAGAGGTGAATAAAATAATATTCGCCTGCAGAGACCTACAAATAGAGGTTACTCACAGAGATTACTGTAGTTCCAGCAGTTACCCATTGATCATAGAAAATGCCCAGCTCATCAGTTTAACGCTTGAGAAAAGTTAACGAGAAAAGAAGCAAGCTAACGCCAAACGTGCTGTTCTAGTCAGCTGGAAGCAAATTAATTTCCAGTGTCCGGGAGGAGGCCCCTCTTGCCCTGCACTGCATACGGGGTTGTAAATGGAGCACTTTGAGCACTGGGAACCAGAGCTGAGCTGAGCCCAGGAACTGCTGCCTCAGCCCCTCACAAAGGCAGAGCAGCCCGCCTCTCCTGCTGTGCTCAGCCTCAGCTGCTCTCTACCTTGGTAGCTTACCGAAAACAGCCACCGTGGGGCTTTTCTATAATTGTGAAAACTACTTCCAAGGAGATAACTGAGATGCCGGGAGTTAGCGCTAATGTAACCATTCCCCAGTGCAGCAGCAGGAAGCCGGCAGAGGCTCCCAGGGAGGATCGTACCATCCTGGGTGACATCAGAGGTGGGGCTGTCATCCTCGTATTATGCAGCATTTTCTCTGATGCTGGAATGACACGCATGGACCGAGATGGGCTGGTTCCCTTTAAAAAGCCTTGAATTCTCATGCTGTTCCAACGGAAGAGGCAAACGCAAAAACACTGCCCAAAAGCTGCTTCCGTGACATCAAGCCAGAGCCGACAGTCCTTACCTCACTTGTAAGTGCCTCTGCCAATTAGTCATTTTACTAATGATTACCTTACTGTTCCTGTGATAAATTAATATCTGATAGTGCTTGAAAGTGTGACATGAAAAGATTCAGAGGTGTTATGACCCGGTTTTAAAAGCAATGGCATAAACTTTCCATTACGAATAGTACTTGAGGTGCATACAATACTTTTCAAGCAATCTCAGTAAAAGCACCTATTTTATAAATAACAACAGGAAGAACAGGTGAAGAACATAATAGTGGCCCTTGGGCTTAATATGAATATTAAAAATAATCTCATCTTGAGCCAAGAGAGTTTCTCCTTGCTATAGCACGTACCTAGCCCTGGGTTTGATCCCCAGCACTGAAAAAAAATTAAAAAGTAACTCACTTCAGTCTCATTAGTATTTGAATCAGCACGAGGGGCACAAGTGCTTCACAGATTTTTTTTCTATTCTATATATTCAGTGAACAGCAACCAATCAGGTGGCAGAAAATGTGTCCACTTTAATTCAGAATGTTCATTTTTTTTTTTTTTATAAATTATATAGTCACATGCTAGATAGGGCACTAAACAGTTTCATTTTGTGACTCCATCTATTCCTCCCAGAAGCCTCTGGGATAACTACTATGATTAACCCACTTTATAGATGAGCCAACTAAAATACAAAAGCAGTATGAGCCATCTCAGATCAGACAGTAAACTAGTATCACTGGAACTCAAACGTAGACAGTATGGGGCTAAAGTTTACCCCATGTTCCGCCAGGCTGCATTGCTTCCTAGAAATCTGCACGCCAAAGAAAGAACTCGAAAGGAACCTTTAGGGTTTGCAAGCGCAGCAAGGCAGATAGGTCCATCTCCCAAGAAGACTCACTCATCAATAGGAGATAAAGAATAGATGTGTTGCCTAGAGACATCAGACTAGGTAACCGAAATAAAGCTGAGAAGTTTGGCTTGACAGCTAACAGCAGGTTAGGGGTTAGGGGTTGGGGAAAAGGCTTTACCTAAAACCTCCCAGCTTTAGTTTCTTGAATTCTAAGCTATGAAGTTTATCTTATTGATTTGTAGAATGCTGTGGTGAAAGCACATGATCTAGACTCGTGTAATCCAGAAGTCATTACTTTCCAACACGGTCACTTTAAGAAAATTATTTAACCTCTCTAGTCCTCAGCTTCTTCATTGGAAACCATAGACACCATAGAAATAATAACAGTGTTACTAGAAGGTACACGTACAAATAAACCACTCAGATGAGCAACTACAGCTACTAAAAGCTCAATAGTAATGTTATAACTGCTATTGCTAATAACTACCATTGCTTGGGGGAGGGGCAGGATCTCACTAAATAGCCCAAGATGGTCATAAACTCCTGATCTTCCTGCCCCGGTCTCCTGAGCACTGAGTTTACAGGTGCGTGCCACTATGACTAGCTTATTTTGAACTGAATTGCCTGATTCTTCCCTTTCCAAAACTGTCATTAAGAAAAGCTGCTAGGATTGGGGGCAGGAGCGAGATTGGAAAAGCAGAAAGGACACTATTGTTGGTTTCATCCAAATAATAACCAATCCACAAATCATCAGTTTCCAATGAGACGCAATCTGAAATTGGTGGCCGCCTTCCAAGAGTCCCTTACAGAGGGAAAGCATAGGACAGACACCCCTGGCTCTCTTTTTCCCTAAGCATGGGCTCTAAAACCAGGAGCCAGAATTGAAGCAATCCTCCTAAATGGTGACATCCTACCAGCTTTGGAAGCAAAATAATTGATCAACAATTTAAAGGCTGAACTTTGTGTGCAGTTTCAGTGGCTAAGGTCTGGGTTACAAGCCAGTACTTTCCTTCTGTCAAATCCTCTCAGTACGCATCTTTTTCTGAAGCAAGTCTTAACTGTAACCACAAAACAGATGAAAATGCAGTTTTGAGACCTTTAGGCCCATTTGGTAGGGTTCCTATTACACTTGACTTCAGCACTCTTGCAAGTCAACACAACACAACTCGCCTGCTGTTGCCCCGTTTTCTCCCCTGGTTCTGTTATCGGAGCCTAACTTTAGACCTCCACCTCAGGCGGCTGGCTGAGCAGGGTTACAGGGACTTCTGAACTCACTAACGACTGGCAGCTTTCCTTTTTCCTGTGGCATTGTCTCATGAGATCCAGTCTTCCCCATCAATGGAAGAGTGGGGTAGACTGGGGCTTAGGAGACAGGTCTCGTCTGGACTCCCAAGGCCACCAGTGTGGAATCAGTGCGGAGAATTACTGTGATGTCATCTCATGACTGTAACATACAGTTCATGGAACATCTGTCAGCTTTCATCTCAAAATTGACTTTATGAGGCAAATGCCTTACTTTTCCCCCAGTTACTAATTGCTTTAATTATACTGAGAAACTAATGGTAAGATTTTATTTCGAGCCTAGAATAATCGCAGAACTCAGGAGCCTAGGAGAACACGATGAGTCTGAAGGCATGGGCAATATAGTGAGTTCAGGGGAGGCTTGAGCTGTTACAAGACTTTGTCTCCAAAAAAGAAAAAATTAATCTTCCAGCGACTATAAAGGACTGGAAAAGCAAGACACAATGGCTTACCCTAATCAAACCATCAGAGTGATGGAGCAAAAGCCGCCTTGAGATAAATACCGCATGATGAGGATAGGAACGTGAGGCAAGCTCACCTGGAAGCAGTTCTTGCATAGTCCAGACAGGTCGCACCCTACGGATGTCAGAGGAGGCACCTAGAAGGGCCCTGAGTCTCACGTGATAAGTGGAAAGGGAAGCTCTGCACTTTGCATGAAGGGTTAACGTGTGCTACATGCTCAAGAGGCCATTTTGAGTACCGTGCCTTAGGTCGCACACATGGTCAAGCCGTTTCCAGCAATAACTGCTGTTAAACACGTGCAGCCTCTCTCCACCCTCACAGACTGCAGTCCGTCTTCTATGGGTTCCTCACCAGAAGGAGGAAGCCTTGACTCGCAAGAAAAGGTCTCACTTTCTTAAGGCCTGGAAAGGGCTCGAACAGGTACAGTAGCTTACTCTCTAAATCCGTTCCTACGCTCACCTGGAAAGCAACCCCTGTCCCAGAGGCACAGCCAGTTCCTGACCATCTCTCCTATGTTCCATGTTGCACATGTCAAAACCATAGTGACTGCCTTCTATGAACAAGTAGCTAGCTCCTGATAAAGAATTCCTCCTTCAAATGTGTCATTAGCACCTCCTGTCACTTTACTGCCACACTTCCGAGTCTTCGCATCTCCCTGTTTCTTGTCACCATGGCTGTAGTTATTTTCTTGAAGTCTCGTGCATCTGTGCCCTGACACTTCTCTAGAGCACAGAGTATTGCTTAGAAATGAACTTCCCTTCCTAACTGCAAACCTGACAATTGATATCTGCTGCTGTACTTAATTTTCATATATGTTATAACCGGTCATTTTGTGTGTGCTTGTGTGCTACGTATTGAGTCCAAGACATCATGCACGCTGAGCACACACTCTTCCACTGATGACATCCCCAGCTTCATACTTCTGGGCGCAGCAGTGTGGTCTAACTGTGTGCCTCCCTTACCCAAAGCAAAACTAAACAGAAGTTGGAAACAAATTTCTAACATGCTTATGTTAAATCTGTAATTCTTTAGCTCTGGGATCAACACTTTTTCCATAAAAGACCAAATGAATGTCGGGCATACTGGCACAGGCGAACAATCCAAGCACTTGGAAAGCAAGAGTAAGATTACCATGAATTCTAGGCCAGCCTGGACGGAACCAGGCTAACATGGGATACATAGCAACGCCCATCTCAAAAATAAATGACGAATGAATGACTAAATAAATAAAGTTTTGTGGCCTCCATCATAATCACTCTGCCAAGGCAGCAAACCTAGCCATAAAGAACAGTAAATTAATAGAAGTCTACACTACAATCAGACATTATCTACAAAGACAATAGAAATTAACCAAAGGGCCATACACAGTCTGCCAAGCCCTGTTTGCCCTTATGGTTAGAGCTCTTCAGTAACCGTATCATTAACCCGCTCACTTACTCTCCTATTTCTTTCTTTCTGGCTTTTTATATTAAAGAGAGACAGAGAGGCAGAGGCTCAGTAAGTTATGGCTAGTACTAGAAGCAAGGATGCCAAGCTGAAGGGTCCGTTCCTTTAAAGAAAGAGAAGGCTGCCTCTCCATTGGGCAACTGTGAAAACCATGGTCACCGCCAGATCTCTGCTCAAAGCTATTTCCTTATGTCCAACTGCATGGTACTCTTTGCACCCCCAGATCAAACCCCTCCTCTTGCCATGCCCTGATGCATGTGGCCTGCACCTTTACCTTAAGGCCCTTACGTTTTCATGGTTATATACTGTCTTGCTTACTGACTTTTATCTCACTGACCTGGGCTGTGTATGGAGTATCCTAGATAACTAATACAACTTAACCTTAACATCCAAAGCCATCCACGGATACATAGGCATGAAACAAGGTCAACCCTCCTCATAGTTATAAAGATTAAACCAAGTGATCTCTTGCATTAATTATATCATTTTCTAAAAGAAAAAAAAAAAAAAGAAGAAGAAGAAAGAAAGTATAGGCTAGCCCTTTTGATCTTCCCAGGATGAAATACTCCAAATACAATTGGAATGCCACATTTTCATATGAACTACTCAGAAGATCCTATTTTGCAATTTTATATTAAACACCTCATGGGAAAGATTGATTTAGGGTAACTTTTGGATTCCTAGAACTAGGAAAATATAATCCTTAAACTGCTTTCTGTTACCTAGATCTAAAAAAAGTTTCACTGAAAAACATTTCAATCTTCCTCCCATAGAAAATATGGAAAATATTTATATAAAATTTGCATTGAAAGTCTAGGGACCTATTTTTCAAAAGGTAAGAAAATGCCTCAGAGGCTCTCATATTATCTGCTTATAGCCCGAATTGCTTACGTTTTCATTTTAATGTCAGACATTTAAGGAAATTTCACTGTACTAAAAAAAAGTGACAAGTTATTTTGTTAGTTTATACATAACAAACTATTGTACCCTAGCATCAACGAAACATAAACAAGGGCTGAAGAGCCGGCTGAGTGGTTAACTACTGACTGCTCTTGGAGATGACCAGGGTTTGAATTTCAGCACCCACCCCTATTGCAGCTAACAACAGCTTGTAACTCCAGTTCCATGAGATTTGATGCCCTTCCCCCCGCCCCAAGGGCACAGCACACACATGGTGCTCAGACAGAAATACATGCAGGCAAAACACAAAATAAAAAAATATTTTTGAAAACTATAATCAATGGGAAAGGGACATTTTCAGCAAAGAGCAAAGAGATGGAGAGAGAGGAGGAAGAATGTGGCCAGGATTTCTAGTTCCTTCAGAGCTCCTGGGACCACTTCGATGGCCTGTAAAAAGACATAGCACAGGATTTCTATAAATCTCATACATTCCCTTATGCAAAACTTCCAGGATCAGTGGTTTCAAATCCCAAAACAACAACTCAGATAAAGAAAAAAAAAAGAGAGAGACACTAACTGTAAATTCCTCAAGTTTAAAATTAAAATGCTAGGACCAACACCCAACCTTGTCGTCTGACCTCCATATATGTGCAATGGCACATGTACACCTGAGCTGACACATTAACACACACACACACACACATGCACAAATTCAAGCTTTGACACAAAACCTCCAAAAATAAATGGCAACAGCATTAACATACCCTCAAATACAACTAAAAGTGATTAATAACAATATCTTTGATATGTTCATTAAATTTTACTTTCATTTCATTCAACTTTTATAAGTAAAAGTCAGATGTATTAAAATGTCTTGCCAGGTGGAATTTTTATTACTATCGAACTTGTCACAAAGGAGTGAGTACAAGACACCACAAGAACCAAAAATGTAAAACCAGAAACAGACCCTTTAATCCCAGCACTAGGGAGGCAGAGGCAGGCAGATCTCTAAGTTTGAGGTCAACCTGGTCTACAAAATAAGTTGCAGGACAGCCAGAGCTTCACAGGGAAACCCTGTCTAAGAATTTTTTAATAATTAATAAATATATACAAATTCCCAAAATTAAGTATCCATCATGAATTCGTCAAAAATCAGACCATCTACAGAATACAACAAATAAACCGATGGATCTGGGCAAACTGACTGATCTATAATCAATACTAAACAGTGGGTGCAGAATGCAAAGATTACCAGGCAGAAAACCAGATGTAATTAATCTTCAACTCATAGTGAGAGAAACCTTCTAAATTAGTGCCTTTCTGTACAACTGGTTCAGTAACAAAGGCAAGCTTGAAGGAGGAAGTCAAAGTGGCAGCATCTGAAGGCGCAGCCAGTGAGACTGAGAGACACCACATAAGCTCACCAGGAGTGTCCAATCACTGTCCACTGTCTGTTTGTCTTGATACTTCAGTTCTTCAGTGATCATTTCTTGATGCCCTCACCTCTACCTGCGTCAGCACTCTGCTGCCCTCCACATAATCCTGCCCTCACTCGCTCCCAGAATAGCAGATTCTCCTCCCTATGTCTGCCATTTGATATCGGTCCTGCCAAGCAGAACAAAAGCACACTCTCTCACAGGCCGCCACCCATGCCCTTGCACTCCACTCCTCCTCAATACAGTATGCAGACCACGTACCCCAGCTTCCCTGTTGATCTTCGTCTCCAATACTTGTAGCTGTGTTTGATGCTCTTGGTATTTATTTTCCATCACCTTGCAGAAGCTCCTGTTTGTTCTTATACAGAATCTTGGTGTAGAATCAATCATCCTTTCATGAGACTTGTAGCAATCTTTGACTCTAAATCACCTATCAACTCCTATTAAGTAGTTCCAAGTATGAATGTTGCCTTGCTTGTTAATTCATTAGCTCCTTATGAGCCAAGATTAGCAACTAATTGAATGTATTGAAGATCTCTTTACTTTGTTGTTTTTATAAGCGCATATTACTTATACAAAACAATGGATGGCTTTCATACATGCATTAAATATATTTTTATCCTATCCACCCCTACTATCTCCTCTTAGTCCCCTCCTGACCCCACTGATCTCTTCCTCTTCCAAACTAGCCCCCGTTCTATTTTCATGTCTTTTTCTCTTGTGACCCAATGAATTTAAAAGTAGGTCGTTAGATAGGAGCATAGGCGACTTACCAGTGGCTACACAACTAAAGAAAACCCCTCCTCCCTTTCCCTTTCCCCCCAACAACCATTACCTGCCTGTAGATATCATGCAGATAATCACAGTACTGACCAAGGACAATACAAGTAGTAAACATCGAACCCCTACTCTGATCCACCCAATGGACAGGACATTCTCCGCAGTTATGTGGAGAGAGGGGACTGACTCTGACATGAGCTCTGGTGCTCCATATTTGACCACTTCCCCTTGGTGGGGAGGCCTGGTGGCACTCAAAGAAAGAATAAGCAGGCTACCAAAATGAGACTTGATAGCCCATGACCATATGGTGGGGAGGAGGTCGCCCTCGGTCATAGACATAGTGGAGGGGAATAGGGTGAAAGTGGGAGGGAGGGAGGAATGGGAGGATACAAGTGATGGAATAACCATTGAGTTGTAATCTGAATAAATTAATAAAAAAAATTTTTTTAAAAGAGTTCAAGAGTACAACAGCTTTGCCATTCCCAGAAGGCAACAGCCCACAACAACTCTCTCCTTACTCTTACTTTTAACACATTTTCTGCCTCTTCTGTGATGTGTCCTGAGCCTTGGAGGGCTGATGAAGACATCCCAGTTAAGGCTGAGCATTCACCAGAATTTGTTCTCAGTTATGAGTCTCTGCAGAAACTGCCACCCATTACAAAAGAGAAGCTTTAGTTACCAAAGCTTACAGCATCACTAATTTATGGACACAAATATAAATATTTGGAAGACAGTTTGACCACATGGCCACTTAGTAACTTACCCCTGGGGACCTATGCCCTCCCCAGCCATGGGCTTTTGACTTCAGGGTTTACAGTACTAGATATGAGTTCCCTGCTATTGAGAAAGCCTCAGGTCCCATTAGAAAGCTGTTGTCTATGCTCTGAACAATCATGTCATTATTGTACCTATCGGCACATCTTGTCCAGTGGCTGACAAGGGTCCTCAGAGTCCACAGCTAAGGAAATATGGATGACAATTCTCACCAGCAACCTGAGTAACACCTCTCTTCTGGCACCATAAAATCTAGTCAACAGAGAGGAAACTTCCAGCTCAATTCCACGTTGATTTCTCTGTCCTGAAACCACAGTGTGTGGTGTCCTCAATAGCAATATCGTACCATGTACTCCTGGTGGGCAGCCAGCAGCAGCAGCAGGAACCTGTATCATTTCAGCAGCTTTAGGGTCTCTCTGACCAGGTCCTCACAGGAAAGCAGCCCACCCCTGATCCTTCTTTTCTTTTAAACTATCTACATATAAGAATCTAAGCTACATATTTCAGTTCCCAACAAATTACAGAAAACATGTCACCACATAAAAAAGTATCATTTTCCTTCAAGTAAAAATTTAAAGCAAGGTCTCGATGCTTAATTCTACTTATTTTAACAATGACAGACTCAACCTTCACCATGGCAGTTCTTCCAAGAATAACTAAAAGGCTCAAATATCAAATACTTCACCACCCACCATCAAAAAGAAAAACAGCAAACTGATTTCTCCTACTCACACATGTGTGATGCCAGTACTTTGGAAACTCAGGCAGAAGGATGATGAGTTTAAGGCTAGCCTGAGCTATCCAGCGACCTCAAGGCCAGCCTGAGCTACACAGTAGGCTCAGTCTTTCAAAACAAACAAACAAACAAAAAAGGTGTCTTGTTTTACTGCCTTGTGATACCTCTATCATATCTCAAGGCTCCACTTTAAACAACAGTAACATTTATGAATAATAAATTGTCAAGTCCATCCTGTAATAAAATTTTATACCCCTGGTCTCATTAATACCATCAGCTTAATAAATGATCACTAGGAACTTCAGTCTCTGAACCACAGAAAATGTCAATTAGCAAAGTCAGTGATTATTTATCAGTGGGTAAATAGGCGCCAATTCTTCTTCCCTTGTTATTTTGTGTTTGTTTTCAAGAATTTTCTAATTCGACAGTATTGGAAGTTGAAACTGTAGCTTGTACATCAAGGCCACCATTTTTCATATTTTTCACTTTTGGCACTATGATGTCTGGCTGGCTGGGATGCAGGAGGTCTAACTTGGAGTCCTGAAAGTGATAAAAGAAAATGTGCTGGGAAAACAGGAACTTAGATGTTTGGCCTCTTACAATAGAAAAGAATGTTCCAAGCAGACTTTTTCCCCCTTTAATGGCCCTGCCATCAGCTCTACGATGCTCATAACTGAAAGCAATCTGTACTACATAATCTGATGCCTTAGACTACGCACACAAACCTGCCCTTCCAAAGGAATAAGAGGAGATGCTACACATACTGCTGTGCGTCAGTATCTAGAAAGGGTTTTGGTTTTCATCTTAGCAGAATAAAATATATGTTCCTTCTAGTATTATTTAGTGCAGATGTTCAGTAAGCAAATCAGATAGGAGTTAAGTGGAAGCAGGGACTTGTACTCTCTCTTCATTCCCCAACCCTCAAGGAGACATCAAAACCATGAGCTGGGCTGGAGAGGTGGACAGAGTGTAAGAGCACTGGCTGCTCTTCCAGAGGTTCCAGGTACAATTCCCAGAAACCACATGGTGGCTCACAATCATCTGTAATGAAATCTGATGCCCTCTTCCAGAATGCAAGCAAATGTGCAGGCACAACATTGTATACATAATAAATAAAATTAATAATAATAATAATAACAACAACAACAACAACAATAGATGTTTTAAAGCCAGGCATGGTGGCACACATATTTAATCCCAGAATTTGAGAGGCAGATGCAGTTGGATTGCTATGAGTTCGAGGCCAGCCTGGTCTACAAAGCAGGTACAGAACAGCCAAGGCTACACAGAGAAACCCTATCTCGGGAAGAATAAAATGTTTTAAGTGGTGCTTCTCTGTAAGGCTACAGGATTTGGTGAGCCCCTGAACTCCCATTTGAACGGGCATGCCAGCGACATAACTTAGCTGCTATGAGACCTGAGATGGTGACTTAGCCTGGGAGAGTCTGGGTGACCTTATCTACTACAGAAGAGGGAGGTCCTTCTGAATGCTGAAGCACACTGTGGGATTTAAAGAATGACCACAGCGTCTCTCACAGGAGCTCTAAAGCTACTCAGTTTCTAGTATAACAGTGCATAAGATGGAGGCTTGGCCTTTGCTTCCAGATTCCCAGAGGGCATTATGTACCAATGTATGTCATAGATAGTTATACAGACATATAGATTATAGTATATAGCAATAAATGTATACATAGTTAGAATCATAAAGATGTACGCCAGAGACTAATATATAGGTATATAGATCACAGATACGTAGAGATAAATGAATAGATATTTATAATTATAAAGATATATGTCAGAGATAAATGTATGGACATGTAGATTGTAGATATGGAGGGATAAAAGTAAGAGATATTTAGAATTATAAAGATGTGTGTCACAGATGAGTCTATAGATACGTAGATATAAATATACACAAATATGGATATAGACACAAGGGTATTAGTTAATTGGAGCAGAGAAAGCAGGTTGAACCCCCAAATTACATATGTATGTGGAAGTAGAGTTCATTAATATGTGTTATCCTTTAGATATGAATATTTTTAAAGTATGAAAACTCTGAATCTTTATTTTATAATGTCCTAATGAGACTAAGGTATAACTGCGATTTTACTAAGCCTCCAAATGAACTTAAACAGCAAAGACAGACACTCTCTCCCTCTCTGGCTCTTGTCCCCCTCACTGATCTCAGAACAGATGTGGGAGAAAGCTGCCAGCAGGAAAACGAAGCCGCTCCTGACTTCCGGGGAGGTGCTACTGAAAAGCATCGCACACACTGCCCACCAGGGGGAGGTGTTGTCTAACCAGCAAGTACTCCGCCTGACCGAAGATTAAAACGACTTCCTAAAAATTTCTAAGCTTTTAGGAAAAAGAATTCTCGCATTGGAAGGAAGATCTGAAATTTTTCTACTAACCACCTTTAATCAGGTTACAATGTCCTCACGGCCTCACCATCCACTGCTCACAAGCGCTTGGGCCTGTGGGATGATTTATCATGCCTCTAGATCAAAGAGTCCTAGAAGGAATCGAAGACCCCCTCCGATAGTTTTACATTCCACCCAGGAATGCCCCAGTCCCCCACCACAGGCGCCGCCACCCTCACTAGCAGTCTACTGTGGGAGTTCAAAGGAAGTGGCGACCAGTGACAACCAGGATGCGACCGCCCCACCAAATTCCAAGCCATTTTATGATGGCTCCTACTTTAAACATCTGCCTACATTGAATAAAACCACTGTGGGTAGCCAGGGCTGATGATGGTGCAGGCCTGGAATCCAAGCCTTTAGAAAGCAGAGCCAGGTAGACCTCTGTGAGCTCCAGGCCAGCCGCATCTACACAGCCAGTCCCAGACTAGCCAGGGGTACATAGTGAGACCCTGTCTGGGGAAAAAAAAAAAAAAGACAAAAATACAAAAACCAAGAAAACAAACAAACGACACTCCAAGTTTCAGTAAATATACCCAGTATTTTTTCTTGAAAGAGACATTTATCACACTGTGATAATGACAAAGGCCCCAAGTCGGCTACCAAGGTGTCAGCGGCCAGGGCGCTCTGGATTATACTCCTAGTCCTTAAAGGGGGAAGCAAATATACCATAACCAATTTAGCAGTCTATTATCATTAAAAATATTTTGGCTTAACCCAAACAAATAAATTAATGTCATAAATATTTAACCAAAACTATCAAATTACTAGAAAACGGCACAAGGAAAATCGCTTCTTGACACAAAAATAAGCTAAGAAATGAAAGCGACAAGGCCCTGATAATCCCAAATAACCAGCCCTTCACACGCACACTGGAAAAGGGGAAAACAAATGGCAGGTTGCATTCATATATACATATATGTGTGTGTATATAACAATAATGAGAAAAAAAGGTCAGGAAATTGAAAGGCAACTCGAGAACAAAAAAGGAACTAAGAGGTGGAGAGGAAGGTATAAAAAATAAATAAATGCAGCAGTCATAGATAAAATTCTCAAAAAATTTGTTTCAAAAACAAAAGTAAGAGAACACAAGAAATCTAAAACCCATCTGCACAACAAATTCAACTGCTGTGCAGCAAAGAAACTGGTTAGCAGAAGAGACAACCAACAGAATATGAGAAAATATCTGCAAAGCAAACATCTGATAATAAGTAAATATATCTTAAATCACTTAATACCAAAAGAACAGATAAGGGCTTTTCTTTTCTTTTCTTTTCTTTTTTTTAATGGACAGAGAATCTGAACAGACATGTCTTAAAAGCTTAACAGAGAACAAGCACAGCCAACAAGCCCATGAAACTGTTGACCATCACTAACTGTGGTTTCGATGAGAACGGCCCCCATAAACTCGTATGTTTGAACGCTTGCTCCGCAGTTGGTGGAACTATTTGGGAAGGCTTAGGGGCCTTGGAGGAGGAGGGGCTTCCCTGCAGGCCTGGGGGCTTCAAAGGCCCACACTATTTGCACTGTGCCTCTCCTTGCCTCGTGCCTCTCTAGCAGGACAAAGTCCTCACCTACAGCAACATGCCTGTCTGCCTGCTGCTATGGTTCCTGTACCGTGACGATCGTGGACTTTAACCTTCTGAAACTGTAAGCAGACTCTTGCTTCTATATGTTGCCTTGGTCATTAGGTCTCTTCACTGCAATAGTAAAGTAACAAAGATACTAATCATTTGGGGGGGGGGGTGGCAGTTAAGACACTAGGAGATATCACCTCATACCTGCTCGAAAGACTATTAGAAAAAAGACAAATGTGTTGGGAGGATGAAGAAATAAAAGGTCCTCAGTACACTGTTGCTAGAAATGTAAGTAACGACATTGTGAAAAACAGAGTGGAGACTCCCACAAACACAGAAATAGAATGACCATGTGATCCATCAACCCTGTTTCTAAGTATACAGCCAAAGCACGCCAGTTAGGCAAAGAATATCTAAACACCTACTTTTTTTTTTTTTTTTTTTTTTTTTTTTTTTTTTTTGTATTGCTATTCAAAATACCCAAGATACTGATAGAAACTAAGTATTTGTGGAGGATTAAGTGGGGGAGGGGAATGAGACACACACCTGCATAATGAAGAGTGACTCATCAAAGACTAAAACCCTGTCATCTCTAACATGATTTTTAGCATGATACACAAGCAGCTCTCTGACTGCCCCAAGTCTCTGTCATGTGTCCTCTGAAGCTACTGTTGCTTCCAGCAGCGTCACTGTCCAGGCAGTCTCCTCTTCTAGGATGCCTTCCTTCTGGTCTAACTGTACGTGCCTTCAGTAGACTGCTTTTATTTCAGCAGGAATCATATTGTGTTAAAACCATCACAGTGCCCGTCTATAATGCCAACCAGACCATATATATGGAAGTCTCTCCAGTTCAGCCACTCATTGCTTGCTGGCTGAGAAGATGTCCTCAAAAGGCCGCTCACTTGTGTACAAGGGCAGTTAGGAGCTCTGATGCTTGCTATTAAAGCAAACCCAGGTCTCTTGACTACTTGTGCGAGATCTTACTTTAATGCCAGCATTTCCCCCCACAAGTGCACCCCAATAACGTCCCATCTCAGGCTTCCGGTTTTACTAACTTATCAACTACTCCACCGTCAAAGTCCCCCAATCATGTAGGCTCTTTAAAGCTGGAAGGCCGTTCACCTTGTCATGGCCCTTGTATGATTCCCACCATGGATCCCTCAGTCCTCACAGCCAGCTGGAGAGGACTCCCAACTCCACCCAGTACTTTTATTAACCTACCGATAGGCGACTCTGAAACTCACCAGCTGCTATAATTTCCTTAATACTCTCTAAAACGGGGCTTGCCACCCCCACTTTAAAGCGGTTGTCCTTTTGCAATTAATAAATCTGTAACTTATCTGCAAATGTGCTTAGGATTTTAGGTCACAGTCCTCAGGGTTGAACCGATGTGAAAGGAGCCACGCGATCACTTCTTCATCCTCTAGTGGTGTGTGTTACACCGTCCCCAACATGGTAACTGGACTCACAGACAGAGAAAAACGCAGCAAAGCTAGTGTTACCATGGCTCTGCCTTATCTCAGAAACCCCTTACCGTTACCTCTCACGTACATAGAGAGGAGCCTAGCCTCTCCATGTTCACAGTGAGGCTACCCGGAGCTGCACACCATCGGATTCATTACAGCCGCTCACCGAATCAGTGTTCCTCGAGACACTTAGGAGAACCTGAATTTTTGACAAGCATAAGAGGTACCCAGGGTGTCTCTAGTGTGCTTGAAAGTGGAACAAGGTGAGACTGGGGCAGAAATGCAAGTAGCTGCCTTTATCCATTGCTTCCAGTGCACCATGATACGAAGAATATCACTTTGTAAGCAGTGTTCTGTGACGTGCAAAAAGTTCCCAGAGTTCCCTACATAATTGCTGCATTAGTACTCCTCAGGAGGCCATGGTAATCATTTTCAAAACTTCCACAGGCCAACTTAATATGTACTCGTTCCTTTTTAAGAACTGTGATGCTTAAAAAGCAAGTTTCAACTCCTTAAACTTACACATGGACTGCAATAATCCTGTATTGCAGCAAAACTCATAAACAATATAACAGCATAAAGGTAAAATTCAAAATAACCAATATACTCTCCTAAATATAGTACAAGAGAAACCAAAATGTAACTAATATTAATTATATGACTGCTCAAGATAGCGAGACACTAATTTGTCAAAGGGAAAATCACCCTGCAAGCAAGGCAGGAGTCAAGAGGGACAGTGCATTAAACTATGACTCAGTGGCCTTACTGTTGCCTTCTGTGGGTTGATATTTCAACATCATGGCCAACTGTTAGTAAATCTCCCAAATCAAAACCAAGCCTAAGCTGCCCCTGACGTACATATATGGTAGTTACTGTCTTAGAAAACCTATATGAAAGATCATTCAGAAAGTGTTTATATAGCATATCTTAAGCACAAATAATTACAAACATATTATCCTCACACCACGTGACTGTTCCCCACATTAAAAGTTGCATATGAAACAACTATTTCAACTATTGTCCCACCCCCCTCCCCACCATAGAAGTCTAGAAGTCTTGCCTTCCACAAACAAACAGTTGGCAAGGGCAGATCCACATATGTGGTCCTAACTTTTATATAGGTTGGGGAAAAATAGCTCTTTAAAAGAAAGAAAACAAGGCCAGGCATGGTGGTGCACACCTTTAATCCCAGCACTCCTGAGTCAGAGGCAGGCAGATCTCTGTGAGCTCGAGGCCAGCCTGGTCTACAAAGCAAGTCTAGGGCTGGCTGCCAAGATAACATAGAGAGACCTTGTCTTGAAAAACCAAAAATAAATAAGTAAATAAATAAATATGAAAGAAAGAGAGAGAGAGAAAACAATACTGTATGTTCCTTATCGCCTTTGAAGCCTCATGCATTCTCTGGATTTAAGAAAATCTATTCCAGGATGCAACTTTGGATTGAAAAGCGTAACTTCCTTGAAATCACAACCTCAAACATGGGCACAAGTGCTAGGACTGTAATGCTGGGCCATAAGGCCAAGTGCCTAGCTGGATAGCGGCATAGGCTGAGACCACACGAGAGGGGTGCTGGCTAGGAGCTGTTTTTTACAGTCATCCGTGAAGTGACAGCACAGCGGAGCGCTACAGTCTCAGCCTCACCACGAGGAGCCTCAGAATTGGGCTGTGACATGAAACTTCCCATATGTTAACAACTAGTGTTTTTTCCCCACACACACAAGCGGATAAATTCAAGCATAAACGAACGATGACAACACATAATCTCTGCTTTGCAAAATCAAAATAAGAAGACATATAAAAATAAACGGAAATTAGGGATAAGACAGCTTGTCAAGGAAGAGTGCAGGGGGCCACTGCTAGAACACCCTTTGTGGAACAGGTCATGCACCAGCAGCTAGAACATTCTTCCAGATTCTACATTTCAAGGATACAGGCAAAAGCATCCTACACCCTAACAGCATCCAAAGAACTGTATGTCAGTAAGAAACTATCTCTTCAATATAAAACATGGGCAAACAGGGAAGTCATTTAAAATTAATCATAAATGGTTAGTAAGCACATGAAAAAAGTTTGGTGTTAATTCTATTTAGTGCAGCAAATTTCTGAGGATAAAAATTTCTCCATTCTAACTGACATATGCTATCCCAATGTTCTTTCAAAGTTGATATGATTCTACCCTCAAGAAAAATTTAAATACTGCTTATCAAGAGTGTGTGTGTGTGTTCATAGCTGCCTTATTCATAATAGCCAGAACATGGAAACAGCCTAAGTGTCCCTCAGTAGAAGAATGGATAAAGAAACTGTGGTATATATACACTATGGAATACTATTCAGCTATTAAAAACAAGGAATTCCCGAAATTTGTGGACAAATGGGTTGAACTAGAAATTATAATGAGTGAGTTCATCCAGAAGCAAAAAGAGACAAATGGTATATACTCACCTATATCGAGACACTAGCCCAAGGGGCATGTCCCATGAAAGACTTTACTTACCAGGAAAGTGGGTCAGAGGGGAGGATATCCTATTGGGACTTTAGGTGAGAGAAGCATGGGCAAATGGGGAAATAGAAGGATCCAGAGGGTCCTGGAAATCTACAAGAAGAACATTAGGACCGGTGGATCTGGGTCCTGGGGTCCTGCTCAAACTATGGCACCAGCCAAGGAAAATATAGTAGCAGTACACTTCCAACCCCTACACAGATCTAGCCAATGGACAGGACATTCTCCACCGTTGAGTGGTGAGGTCTGACTTTCACACAAACTCTGGCGCCCCATTTTTGACCACGTCCCCTGGATGGGGAGGCCTGGTGGCACTCAGAGGAAGGATAACAGGTCACCAAGAAGAGACTTGATACCCTATGAGCACATACAGGGGGAGGAGGTCCCCTTCAGTCACAGTCATAGGGGAGGGGAGTAGGGGGAAAGCAGGAGGGAGGGAGGAATGGGAGGATACAAGGGATGGGATAACAATTGAGATGTAATATGAATAAATTAATAAAATATTAATTAAAAAAGAGAGTGCATGCGTGTGTCTGTGTATTTACATACTATGTTTCCCATACGGATTTGAATTATTAGAATCAAATGATTACTTTGCCTCGGTCTCATGAGTAGCCAGACTACAAACCTATGGTATAATCCTTGGTTCCTCAGCTTTTCAATACCGGACAGGAGAAAAAGGGGGAGGGAATAAAAGGGAATTAAAGAGAAGGTAGTGGCGGGGAGCAGAGCTTTCTGTGTTGTCCCACACTGCGACCCTAGCACTTAGCGCTTGGAGCAGGTATTCTGGGAGGTCAATGATCACTTGGACTGCATTAAGACGCTTCCAAAAGAAGGAAAGAAAGCAGTGGGGGTGGAAAAAATAAAAACAAGGCCAGGCATGTAATTGAACCATCAGAGTGCTTGACTAGCACGCCTAGGCCCTCCATCCATTGCACTGTACAAATGAACTGAGAAAGCAATACATTAACAAAGCATCAATCTAAAAAGGGGGGGGGAGGCAAAAATATTATACTTGACAGTAGGAACAAGATGTAAGCATTTAACACGCCCTCTAGATTATTTCTGCAACATTCCGTGGCTATCCACTGTGTATGAAGCACCAGCCCTTCCAATCAGACAGCTGAGGCTACTAGGGAACAGCTCGTTCTGCAGATGTGTGGGCCGCTGCTGGGTGAGGTAGGCTCATCACCTCAAGGACCCCACCCAAACACAAAGTTCACAATCACTCTCCAGCTCACTTGACCAAACCAAAACCAGATGAAATCACTGCCTATCAAGCAGGCTTTCTGGTTCAGATAAAGTAATGGGGACTATCTGTCCGTTTAGTAAGGGCCAACTAATGCTGAGTTTTCATGTAACTGTATAACACATTATAAAGTCATTTTTTTTCCTGCTGTCTAAATGGATGAAAATGAGTCTGAGTCAAGCTAAAGGAAATGTTCCAAAAAAAAGAGTCATTCTGAAAGACTCACCATGAAATTACAAGCTGTCTTAAATCTGTGGTAGAGACAAGAAAATAAGTCAACAGAAAACCATATAATCAGTGGACTTATCATTCATTCTTTTGTATGTCTGTGGTTCCTATGCCAAATCATGTTTTTCTTAAAGTAACGAGTCCTAGTTTTCCTCGACTCTACAGCTACATGCAAAGATTAGAGTAAAAACTAACCTCTGCCCTATAGTGCTACAGTGCTAATTGTTATTTGCTTTTTTCTTGTTGCTCTTCTTATGTTTCTGTTTTACTTTTTATTCTGTATAATAGAGTAGCAGTCACCCAATCAGTAATGTACTAACATTTTCTCTCTATTATCAAGATTACTAGCTGCACATCTTTATACCACAAACTAAAACTTAAACTTCACTATATTAAGGCACTTGATACCAGTCTGATGGCCTGTATTTTATCTCTAGAATGGAACCACATGGGAGAAGGACAATGTCTTCCTCCCTGAATGTTATCCTGTGATACACACAAACAGACACACACACACACACACACACCACACTCCACCACCACCATCACCATGCCATAAAATATTTCCTTATTTAAAAAAAAAAACTCAAAATAGATGACAGATGTATAAATAAAAGAACTACAAAACTTGAAAGAAAACACTGACATAAATCTATTTAACCTTGGAATAGACAAATAGACATTACACCAAAAGAATAAGTAAGAAATAGATAAAACTTGACTTTATAGTATGTTATGGTTAAAATTTTTCACACTACAAATGACCCCATCAAGAAAAGAATACAAGGAGAGAACAATCTCCAAATCACAAAGCTGATAAGGGACCTGAATACAGAATATATTAAGAACTTTTACAACTCAATAGCTGAAGACTAATAAACCATATTAAGGACAGAAAACAGGGCTGAATGAGCTTTCTACAAAGACAGCAAATAGTAAGCTGGCAGGCACATTAAAAGATGTCTAATGCCACTAATGGGATAGAAATCCATTAGAGAGCAAGACAGTCACAAGGGACTCTATTATATGGCGTAGCTAGGATAGTTAACCCTGTGGAAGGAGACAAGAAGGAAGTGTGTGTTTGTCTGGAGAATTGCCACTGGTATAGGCACTTCTTTTTGAGAATACAAAAACTGTTCATAACTACGGTCATGGTCAGACAATTCTATGAACAGGCTAACACTGAATTTTATATTTTAAATAGGTGACTTATATTGTATATAAATTATATCTCAATAAAAATAAGGCAATTCTACCTTTTCTTCAAAAATACTTATTCTGTCTTCTGGATCACTATGGCAGATAGGGAGAGACATGTGCTTCTTTTCCTCTGGGGTGAATTAAAAAAGCAACACACATCCAAACATAGGCTCACTACAATCACTGATGAGGCACATCAGAACTCACAACCCCAATACACAGCAGGCACACTCACCCTAAAGGGAGAAATACAGGGATGCTGAACACCCACCATCAGCAGTAATCTACATCTGACATGGGGCAGAACATGTGCCATCACTGAATAACTGAAAAGTAATCTGTATATCATAATAACATCTGAGGAAGAAGGGTACCTTCCAAAAGATGTCCCCAAAATTTAATGAAATAGAATTGACCCTGGAGGACCCTGAAGGAAATATAAATTCAGGAAATACAGGGTAATCTTAGAAAAAATGTGATCAATTATTTGGAAATCCAAAATCATGTATCTATGAAAGAACGGACTGAACTGAAGATTAACAGAAAAGTGACTGATATTATGAATACAATTCTAGAAATAGGAAGTTTTGGGAAGGATGTCAGATGATATTTTAAAATGGAAATAAAAAAAACTAAGAGGCACAGAAGGTAAATGCAGTAAGAACCTCATAAGTAGCAGCCAAAGAATAAGCAGAGGGCAAATAATTGAAAAATAACAGAATGAATTCCTCTGTAGGTAAAGAAAGATATGACAGAAAGGTCTCCACAATGGGCAAGCCAGAACAAAGCTCATTCTCCTGACATATAGGTAGAGCCATGAAAACACACACACACACACACACACACACACACACACACACTGAAGCAGGAGATCCAAGCAGTACACCTAATACGGATTACATCTAAGTCTACAAGACAAAAGTTTTATAATGGCCTAGAAAACAATATTAGCGCAAATTAAATCATCAGAACATTAAAATGAGAAGCATACCTCCAAGAGGAAAGTACATTCCTCCTACAAGGAACATAATAACAATATTTTTAAAATAAAACAAAACAATCAATGAGTATATCTAACAAGACGCTGCTCTGCTCCCTAGATTCCTTGCAGAGCTCTGGTGTGTTCTACCTTCAATGGCCAGCAGAGGTCGCACACACACACAAACACACACACACACACACACACACACACACACACACACACACACACACACACACACACACACACACACACACACACACACACCCGCGCTCTGCTTCTCTTTCACTTCAGCTGCAACTATATACACTACTTGGATTTGGCAATTCTTAAACACAAGAGCCGTGTTCAAATATTTAGAATCAGCCTGCATTAAAAGGACAAAAGCCTTTCCTATTGTTAACATATAGGATGCAAATGTTAGGAGTCTGGTAGTACAGGCAGAGTCCAAAAGCTTCTGGTGGAAGGCAAGCAGCAGAGACCAAGCAGCCTCATCGCCATGACAATGCCATGAGCCAGCCGCTCAGTCACCATGAGAAGTGACCTTAGACTCACTGATACTTAGAGACGCAGGCAAAAGAACACACACACACACACACACACACACACACACACACACACACACACACACACGTGGGCGCGCACACGCACACACACACCATATACATCTACTTTAGATAGACTATATAAGCATTTCGTCTTCGTTTTTCATTAGAGAATTAGAAAATAGTAAAACTTTGAGGTAACTGCCAGCAATATTTATAATAGCAAACTTAAATACAGGACGAAGAACAAAACATAGAAGCAATGGCCCAAACTCACTGCCAGGAATATGGAACCTGGGCTGAGGGTGAAGAGAAAGGGCGCCATAGCAAGTGTGAGAAACGGGCTAAAGCCCTAAGACATTGGAAAGAGAGGAGCTCACACTCCTGGTCTCTTCATTTCCCACTCCCAGCCCTGTCTCTTCTTATATTATTTAGTCAAGACTCCATTTCTTAGACATGCATACACATTGTTTTAGAACTAAAAGCCTAAAATTAACATTATACTTAAGAAAGCATTATTTTTTACAAAAATATAAATGTATACATCTAACAGACTACAGGTAAATCAGTCCTTTCCCAATTAAATTTGGCAATACAAATATAAACCAGAACAATCTTTCTATTAGGCAGTTTGATAGATGAGGATTTTCATTTAGTTAAGGTCCAAAATTATCCTATTACATATGATGGAACACATCTGGAATCCCAAAACCAGGGCGGATGAGGCAAGGAGACAGTAAGTCAGAAGCAATCCTGGCGTGTATAATAAAACACTGCCCCACCCAAAACCTTTTTGGTCAATAAATAAATAAATACAGAAAATAGAAAATGCAACTGTCTTTGACACTTGGACCAATGTGTGGTGCCAAATATTCATCTATTAATTGAACACTGAGCAAACGGGTGCACCCTCAGATGTGGAACAAGAAAGTATAAACGGTATGAGAGGTAAACTACCAAAGGGAGAAAACTTTGCTTATAATAGGGATGTTTTTTCATCTGCTCCTGTTCACTTTGCCATGGTGGTCCTTGGTAAGCATGGCCCACAGGAGACCATGAAATGAGACCAGGCTCTGGTGCACAAACCAAACACATCTCAGTTTGGAAAAGTACCACACTGAGCCTCCCTACCCCTTGTTTATTCATTTCTTCATTTCTGTCATGCTTTTAGCTCTAAAATGCACAAGCTCTACTGTGCTTGGTTTCTCAGACAGTACACAAGGGCAGGTTACAAATATCCCTGTAAAAGCAGGTATAAACTAGGATTTCTCTTGGATAAATATCAAGGAATAAAGTGGCCAGGTGGTACCAAAGTTTATCTTAACTGCTTTTTACATATCTCACACACCTGTAGTAAGAGGCCCAGCAGATGCACATTCTTGTCAATAGCTCCACCCACTATTGACACAGAGAATATTGCACATTGTTTACATAATTGAGTAAAAATTGTGCTTCCTCAGAGTAAAAGAGTAAAACCAGAAAACCACAAGGTGGCATGCAAAGTTAAGAGCAGCCAAGGATTTCCAAACTGCCTTAAGACGATTATAAATTTAGAAACTATAACAAAAAAAAAGATATTTCAAGTAATTTCACTACTTTGTACTGTATATAAACATTTCTAAATGTTGAAATATGAATGTTCAGTTTAAGACTAAACAAATTAAGTGAATATGCATGCATTGGCTTCTTGGGACTCTTAAACTGTTATATAATCTCAACTAACATGCCAATCTGGAACACAGAATTACTTGTTTTGTTTTCAACCAAATCCCAACCACACTGGGTCAAATTACTTACATATGTAAAACAGATCCCAAGGGTTGGATTTCCCCGAGGATCAAATAAGACACCATATTCCAGGTACACAGCATAGTATTGACGTGTGAAGTAATTTAGTTAATAGGATTATTGATATTAATTCTATTTGTTCTAAGCTCTTTTGAAGAGTGTTGTTTCTAATCCTAAAATGTGACAGCTAAATTGGACCAACAGGTTTTTGCTGTTGTTGTTTTGTTTGTTTTGCTCTCTTAAGACTGCATCATCTGAAAAATTTGTGGAATTTGTGCCTCTCCATAGCATATGATGGTAGGTAAAAATAAAGTGTAGGTATACGGAAGCACGGTAAACGTGGAAAATAAAGGCTTAGGGAGAATTAGGTCATTCCTGCAATCTTAAGTATTGAAGAACATGCGTTGGAGTTCCTGAGCACAAGCTGCAGGGACCGCACCCAATTCTAGTCTTGGGAAGATCGCTCTGTAGACACGTGGCCACCGGCTCCTCAAGGGTGCACAGGAAGTGATGTAGTAAGTACGGCTACTCAGAAATCAGAAGGGCCACACTTCTTTTACCTGGAAGACAATGTTGAGGACACTTACCAGGATCTGGAGTCTTCTCTTCTGACTTCCCAAATAAAAATTCGTACTTTGCCTTGGCAACACTCTGGGAATGTGCTGATGATGCCTTGTTACCCCAAACAAACGGCTCTGCCTGCGAAGTGAGAACCGAAGTCACCGTTACAAACACAGCATAACTAAGCTACCTGGCAAATACAAGTAGCCAAACCACTAAAAAGTGAAACATTTATATAATTCCTGATTGTGTCATGGTTTATTGTATACACGTGTAATGATATGAATGTATATGGAAAAAAATGTTTCATTAAAAAACATGAAAAAGTGTATCACTACAGTCTTTTTACTCGCTCTGCATTTTAAATAAACATGTGGCCAATTAAGCAAACAAGCAAAATACAGCACCACAAATGATAACAAGACAATTTACTCGAGCAGGGAATGACCAGACCATCGTGACGTAGACGCTTGACCACCGCTATCCAATCACTCAAAATGAAACAACAACAAAAAAATCATCAGAATACAATCAAGATTCATGATTTCAGGAGTGAGGCTCAGCCAAAAAAACAGTATACATGTGATAACCATGAGGGAAGAAAAAAACATACAAAGAGCCTGCCGTGCCTGTGGGGCGGGGTTACGATAAACTGCTTTAAAAAGTTTCCGTGGCTGGGTAAAGCTCGGCTAGTAAGGTGCTTGCCAGGTAAGCAAGAAAACCTGAGTCCAACATCTAGATTTACGTTAAAAGAAACAAGAGGAAGCAGACATGGGAGGCATGAGCTTGTAATCCCAGCCTGGGAGGGGAGCCTGGCCGGCCTGGCCTACTCGGTGAGCTCCAGATCAATGAGACCCTGTTCCAAACAAAGTGATCCGCTCCTCAGGTAAGACACCAACCACCGTTAACCTGTGGCTTTCACATGCACACTCAACATATATGCACCCACATGAACAGGCCCCTACATGCGTAAACACACGGTAAGTTTATGTTACTTTTTTTAGCTAACAAAAAGCTTAATGTTACTTTCTGCATGATCAACATCACCCGGGGCAAAATTTAAAATATTTCTCTCTATGCGTTCTGTTGAACAACACCAGGAAGAAAGTAGTCTTTCTCCCGAAATTACCACGTCTGTGTATCAGAAACAGCATTCAGCTAGACAAGGCATACACAACGGCCAGCACTTCCATTGATACAATCTGCCTTATAGCTGAGCATCTGTCCAGCATCCCCTGTAATGCAAAAAAAAAAAAAAAGCTGCTATTTAAATAAAAATTACAGAGGTAAAATTGGTTCACATGACAACTGTAAACTACTAAGGCCTCCCTCCTGACTGCTTTAGGCAACTGTCAAAATTTGAGTGGTTCCTATTTCTAGGCCTATTCCTGGCCTAGAACTAAGTAATAGGTGAAATCTGATCTGTGCCCATCAGGGAGGCAACCTCTTGCCTGTATTGTAAATAAAAACATCCACCACGTGGGTATTATCTACACTGCTCTCTGTCTTGACTATGAAACAGCTACCCTCATGTGGGACCCACAACTGACCCTCCATTCTGCGGGACACTGACATTAGGGTTCTATTAACAACCAAGTAATTGCCTGAAATAAGGGTACCCTAAAACTCACTGCCTTTGAAGCAGAATTGACAGCCAGTGAGAAAAGGGCCCATCACGGTTCCATCGCCCTACTACAGACAGGTTCAGCATGTGGTGATGCGCCTGTCACTCTCGCCCATCACCTTGCTCTTCCATACCATTATAAGAAAGTTAACTCGCAGGATGTTGAGACAGCATTCCTTAAAATACCTCTACAATCGTTTAATTTTCTTAATGTGCAAAATTCATCTCTGGAAATTCTCCTTTGTGTAACGTGTTTAACAAATATAGGAGAAAATAGTGATCGTCTGTGTATTCAAAGAGCTCCTGGCTAATAAAAGAGGAACTTCCCCAGGGATTCCCAAAGAAGGTGACCTAATTTGGGTAAAATGTTTATGCCTGGCTCTCTAAAGAAGTAGTACTTGCAGAAATGAGAAGGACAGGAAGCCGGGAAGTACAGGAATGTGGGGCTGTGCACAGAGACAGCCATTGGAAAACGACCAGCCTCTGGTTATACTGAGAACTGGCCAAGCCGTGCAGAAGAACATGTAAGTGGGCAGCTCAGAGACTAAGAGACAGGAGCAGGGCTCTAAGAAGCAATGACCAAACAAACGTGACCGCATTTTAATCAGAGCTGGAAAGAAAGCCAACAAAAAGCTTTTGCCACAATTTTTATTTATTTACATTTTATAAAGATTATGCATTTACGTTTTAAAAGGCCATAGGATTATCACCCAGAGGACAGTCTAAGAAAGAGACTACAGCTCGTGGCAAAAGAAGTATGCAAAAGTGGGTTAATTTCAATCTTTATGTAGAAGCGGTCTATAATTTTCTGGTTGGCCAAATTTTTTAAAAATTAGAGAAAAGAATAGATCAAGGACAATTGGAATGGATTATATTTAATAACCACTTTTCTCTGGCAAGCATCGTCCAGTGCACAGAGCAATCCCATAAACCGAGGAGAGCTATCTTCTCTTCTCATAGATGAGGAAAGGAATCAATGAACGGGTAACTAATGTGTCCAAGGTGGTACAGCTAAAAAAGTATGTATTCCCGATTTAATACCATGCAGTCAAAATCCAGAACACATGCCTCTGAGGATGACATACAGGAGTCAGGCTTGCGCATCTGGGCATAGGCAGGGAGATAGGAAGAGATGAGAGGCAGCCATTGTCAACAGCTTGGACTTGGCAGCCAGGTAACCTCCAAAGCCACTTAGCGTGCCACAGAAGTATTCTGTAAAGAGGAAGCTCATCAGTGCAGTGCTGGCAGACATCAAGGACGTGATGTAGGAAGGACGTTCAGCAGTTCCAGGAAAGATAATCTTTTTGGCTTAGAGTTGCAATTAGAGCTTGAAGTCTATTCTAAAGAAAAGTCCACGTGAGCAACAATCTTTAACTTTAGGTCTCTGGAGAGCCTAATCGTTAAGATTTCTGGAAGTCCACACTCAGGAAAAATACATCCTTCTTCTCACTTAGGATGAAATTTGGCAATATTTTAAACAATATGAATAAAGCCAGCAAGTCATAGTACTACTAGGAGCTATAAATTTATCCCTAACATGAAAACTTAAGAGCAGATTTTTTTAAAAATATAAACTCATCCCTGCTTTAAAATATAGGTACTATCAATAAAGTCGACATTATTAATAGAATAGTTACTCTCAATACAGTAAGTCTAATACTTTGGTAGCCAATATATAGTTGGCCCTCTCTACCCGCAGGTTGTGAGTCCACAGATGTAATCAAACACGGATCTTGTTCCTCTTGCAGAGGACACAAGTTTGGTTCCCACAGCACCCACGTGATGGCTTACAGCCATCCTGAACTTCAGTTCCAGGGGACTCAACACATCCCTCTGACCTCCAAGGGCACCAGGCACACACATGGTGTACATACATATGTGCAGGCAATTACTCATACACATGAACAAAAGCTTTTTTAAAAAATTTTTTAAACCTCTAAAATGACACTTAAATACTGGGTTTTTGTTTGTTTGTTTGTTTGTTTTTGTTTTTTTTTAACCTTTAAGTCAGGTGCCTCTGTCTGTGCATCTCTGGGTGGGGATTTGGGAAAATGTATAGTTGTGAGTGAGTGTCCTGGTTACTTCGCCCAAAAGCGTCCTGGGGGAGGAAAGGATTTACTTCAGCTTCCATTTCCAGATCATAGGCATAATTAGGAGGCCTCGGGGCAGGAACTGAGGCAGAAATCATGGAGGAACACGGCTTACTGACGTGCTCACTGGCTCAAACTCAGCTAGTGTTCATACTGAACCGGCCTGCCTAGCTACAGATGGTGGGGGCTGGGCCTTTCACATTAATCTGCAGTCAAGACAATCTCTCATCAGCACAGTCAAAGGTCCATCTAACCACGCAATTAGATTACTATCATGACATCACCACCATCATCATCACCACCATTATCACCACCACCATCAATGCTATTTTCCTGCATGTATGTCCGGGTACCATTTGCATATCTGGAGCCCATCAGAGGCCAGAGACTGCATATAATGCCCTGGAACTGGAGATGCACATGGTTGTAGCCACTGTATGGGCACTGGGAACTGAACCTGGATCCTCTGGAAGAACAGCCACTCTGAGCCATCTCTCCAGCCCTGACCAGAAAATTCTTTCAATTGGGGTTCCTCCCTCTTCCCAGGTAACTCTTGGTTGTTTCAAGTTGACAGTAAAAACCACACAGCACAGTGAGTATACAGGGGTCATGATTTAAAGTGTGCTTCTCCACATGTCACGATCAAAAGTGTGTAAAACACACGGATAGAAGGGAGGTCTCAAACATCTGCAAGAGTTAGCATAATGCGTAGCACGTACTAGAACACATGTTGCTGTGCTGCACCCAAGAGTTTCAGACCCTGTTAGTGCAGGGACTGAAAACGTGCACTTTCTACCAGTACCCCAGGAGATGCTGATGGTCCTACCATCGCACTGTCTACACCACAGCTCCCGGTTGGTGTGTGTTCCGTACTTTATTGTACGCCCTAATCAGCTGGCCTGTGCAGGTCTGAGGTTCAACAGACATCTCAAGTACCTAGACCAGCAGGCTCTACAGCTGAGCGTGAAGCCATGTTCCGAGCATGCTCAGATTCTCACAGAAGGAAAGGATCTGTAAGGACTGCTCTATCCAGGAATAACACTCATGAAAGTGCCTCAATTTAACAAAGCACTCCATATCTTAACAATTGTGCGGGCCCCTACATGCAGGCTCGAATCAAAGTACTGATATCCCTCTACCTTAACAACGTGAGGTAAACTCATTCTCCTTACATTCATTGTCTTGAGCCTGTGAGCCCTGCTGACACCGCTCTTCCCATGCTAGAGCATTTAAACCTTCACCTATCACTACAGTAGCCACCGGCCATTGAAGAACTGCATTTGAAATAATCAGCTTGATTAAAGACATGCATGTTTCAGGAATATGTTTCCCCATCTGTATTGCTACTTGAATAAAGTGTACTCCTTTTCGCCTTATCGCCATCACTTTAGGAGCAGAACTCTCTTCACTAAGGATACAGGATACATGCTGGGGATAAGCTCAGCAGCAGGAGTGCATGTTTAGCAAGCATGGGGGGCCGAGGCTCAATCTCGGACGCCAAAAATATCAGGAAATAAAGGACTTGTATCTTGAGTTAGGTGATCGGGACTAAAATCCATCTCTTCTAGCATCTGGTTCTCCTCAGTTTTACATAAACGTCTAAACTTAAGGTTCCCTGCTGTATACACACACTACAGAAGCCGCGCAGCTGGCATGGTGGTGACACATGCCTCTGAACTTGGCACTCAGGAGGCTAAGGTGGGAAAGTGGACAGTTCAAGGTCAACCTGATCTACCCAGTGAGCCAGTATCTGAAGAAAGAAAGGAAGGAAGGGAAGGAGGGAGAGAAGGAGGGAAGAAGAGAGGGAGGGAGGGAGAGAGGGAGGGAGGGAGGGAGGGAGGAAGAAAGGCTACACAAGCAAAAAGCCCCTATTACAATGAACATCTTTATTTTGAAATCTGAAATTTTTCAGGCACTGACAAGACACCACAATTAAGAAAATTCCACACTCCACCTCATGTTGCAGGACATAGTTAAAATAAAGGTGCAATAAAAATATTACAGAAAATTTCTCTCAGGCTATGTATATATAGTGCTTATGAAACATAAGGTTTTTCATTATCTATACACAAATGCTTCCATACTAAAACTTCCATCAAAATTTAAATACCCCTGGCCTAATCCATTTTCAGTAAGAGATACCAAATCAAGTTTTGTTTGAGGTTCCCTCTAATTCTGAAGCACAATGATTCTTCACTAAGGAGCAATGCACAGTTCTTTTCTCTGTAATAAGGTTACAGTGATGAGACTGCCAGCACATATGCTGCGCAGACAGGCATAAGTTTGTCAGTGTAGGGAAGGGTGGCACAGATAAAAGCTCAGCCTCACTCATAACATCTTCTACACACTTACATTCTTCAACTCACAATGTTATTATTATAATAACCACGTTTACACACATGCACACACACGCACACACACACGCACACGCGCGTGCACACACACGCACACGCACGCACACATGCAAATGTCCCTGATGCAAAAGGACTTCTGTCTGGCTACAAAACTAGGAGGAAAAAAAAAAAAGAAGACAGGGCAGAAAAATTTAGAAGTAAAAGTCATTTTCAGTGAAGTGGGCAAGAAAGATTGGGGCCACAGGAGTAAGAGAGAAAGAATGAGACGGGGCTTGAGGCAGGCACCAGACACTGTATTTTCCTAATTATCGCAACTTCAATATGATGGCTAGAAGATCTGAGAGCCAGTCAGTTGAGTATTACATAGTGCTTTGGGCCAGAAAACATTAAAAGCTAAATTGAAGACTATAAAAATAATATTTCACAGCTCACTTAAAGCCAGCACTTAATTCCAACATTCACATTTCACATTTGATCCTGTTTAATCCCATCTGTTCCCACTAGGCAGCACAAGCCGAGTCCCTTGAAACTGGGCATTGTGCACACACCAACCACACGCAGACAGGGACCTAAAGCTCGGGACTGATACTGCAGGAGCGTGGTTAGGTGCATGCTGAACCCCTAAGCCCCATATTTCAAACACAACTGTATTTGGGGGTCATTACAATAAGGTCACCAGAATAGGTCCTAATCTAGGGTGGCCGGTGACCTCCTAAGAAAACAAAATTAGGGACACAGAGAGATAGACAAAGTAAAGACCACATCAAGACAAAAGGAGAAAGTGCCATCTGAAGCCAGGAAAGGGAGTTCAGCAGTGACAATGCTGATGTCTAGAACAACAAGACAATTCATTTCTGCTGCATAAGCCACGCCATCTGTGATAGGGTAACATCTGACAAACACATTGGAAAAATCTGAAAAGAAACCAGAGGCCAAAGAGATGGTGTCCACGGTGGACACATGGAAAGTCAAGGTCCCCTCCTGGGGTTCTTAATCTCGTTAATAAGAGAATTTAAGAATGAACTCAAATGGAAGCTCAAGGACAATTTTATTAGAGTTTGAAAGAGACAACCCAGGGCATGCCAACTGGACATTATAGACGCAGCACAGAGGAAGGAGGGGGGGCGATGGGGAAAACTGTGCACTTAGGCCAGCATGGGGGCCAGACACATGGTCAAGAAGCAACCAAATGGTGGGGATGGGGGGCATTTGGAGAAAGAAAAGGGAAGCTTAAAATGCTGGGGAGGGAGTCCAACGTGTTAAGGAAAGCATGGCTGGAAAGCACAATGAAGGAAAGAGAAAATTACATTTTTCTGCATAGTATATACTTGGGTAGACCTACTGCACTAAAGAAAAATATTTTGGAAGGAGTAAGAAATGGTCTAATGCCCGGGGCATGTGCAAGGTGGTGCAACCTCTGTAATCCCAGCACTCAGGAGGCACAGGAAAGAGGATCTCTATGAGTTCGAAGCCAGCCTGGTCTACAAGGTGAGTCTGAGATAGCCAATGCTACACAGAGAAACCCTGTCTCGAAAAAAGAAAAAAGAAATGAGAAAAGAAAAAAGAAAAGGTTTAATTATCCCATCTATCTCTTTAGCCTGGCCTAAGCTGACCTCACCCTCCCAGGGGTGGGTCCTTGGCCAAAGTGAACACCTGGGCTTCACTGAAATGTTAGGCCTGCACCCAGGCCAGAACTTCTGTTCTGTTGACCTGGTGTTTTTCCTTAGTTTAACAAGGTGACAGTCCCAACTGTTTCCCTTTACCTAGGAAAGGAATAAGGAGGAGAGGCTGCATCCTTATATCAGTCTGCAGAGAGCGATGAGGGTGAGAGGAGATCAGAAGCCGGATGAAGTGGGTCATTCAATTCTACCTGCAACCAGCAAGGCTGAGAGACTGACTCAGGAAAGCCAAGCGGGGAAGATCCTTACTCCGTGAAGCTCTTGGCACCTCTCCAGCCGCAACAGCTGATTTCTGTTTATACACTAGGTTTGGAGGATTCATTAGGGGCAGAGGCATCCAGCAAAAAAAGAAAAAAAAAAAGAGCAAAAATGGGGAGATGGTAGGAAGAGAGAGAGAGAGAGAGAGAGAGATCACTTGATCATTTGAAGGTATGATGGCATAATATACAGACCCATCTATGTCTGTCTTTTAAAATCATTAGAAGTACAAAAGGGAATGTCTATTTATACACACAAACACATACACACATATACACGTGTATGTGTGTGTATGTATGTAGGCATATATGTATATATAAATTACAAATCCAAAAATAAATAAATAAATAAATAAATTACAAATCCATAAGTATGAAAGGGCTGTGACTCCTTTTAAGTAAATAATCTAAGGGTTAGGGTTAGAATGAACAAAAGTCTGTAGAAGCAAAGAACAAATTCTGTCCATACTCAGTCCAGAGAAAGGGAAGCAGAGTCATGTGGTAAACTCATGCAGAAGAGTAAAGACACAAGTAAACTAGTCTAGGACCTTCCTATGTTATTCAAGCGGGCCTTAAGTGCAATCACAGGTGTCCTGGGGAAGTGGAGAGAGATAGATACAAAGAACAGCAAAGCAGACTCAAGGAAAAGATGCTAACGTCCTTGGCTTTGAAGTAAAGGAAGTGGTCCAGAGCAAAGCAATGCATCTGTAATGCAAGGAAACACTATCTTCTGGAGTCCCCAAAGGAACCACTGCCAAGCTGGCACACTGAGGGCCCAGTACTCCTTGTGGCCTCCAGAGCTGTAAGAAAACAAATTTGTGTTGTTTTAAGCTATGCTTGTTACACCAGCTGCAGAAAACTACTGCTGGAACAGAAACATGAGTCCAAATGCACACTGGCCTGTCTACGTGCTTATGCTTTGTGCTTTGACTTTGTAAACAGAAACATTTGTTTTCTGTAAACACATTGCTGCTGACTCCAAGAACCAATGAGTTATTAATGAAATGATCACAAGACTAACACGGAATTTGCTATCCTACACTGTCCATGTTAGTGCAGTGTATCCGAATATAATATGATGCTCTTCCCCTTTCATTAAAACTTCCTGCTGCCATCTTAAAATGTCGACTGCTTAAAAACATACACAAACTAGCCATTCTTTCAGCTGTCTTGGAAATAAACAAGGAGATTCATGCACATTTTCTCCGAAAAATATACCTGACATGTACCTCCATGTAAACAAAAAAAACAAAAACAAAAACAAAAACAAAGAACAAAATACTAGCACCTGGCAAGAAGGAGATACCCCACCTATTCCCTACAACTATTCCCAATTCCCTGGACAGGCCATCTGCATCATCCAAAAGTCAATAACAGCATCAACTCAGGACACAAAGCCTCTCTGAGAGAAGCTAAAAGCATCCGGCAGAAAAATGGAGTAACTGAAAGGCTAAATCTTGCATTTCTAAGAGTTAAGAGATGAACATCAAAATAAAAGGATAATGGAAAAAAAATGGAGGAAACATAGCATCAGATGGAGAAAAACGAGAGTCATGCCCCTCACGCAGCCCCTCTGCTAGCTTGGCTGGCTGGCTGCTTTTAACAGTGGGAGCAAAAGAGACAAAAACTGAATCCAGGCCCCGTTTTAAAGTCCCTAGAGGTTCATTTTCATCTTCCTACCAGCTGTGCTCTATTCACTATGCCCATTTCCTGGACCAGGGCAAATGGACAATCTGCTGCTGCCCGAGGGAGGTGAAAGTCAGAGCCTGTGAGCCAATGAGGGTGTAGGAAGCTGGGGGCTCCAGAGCACAGCGCAGCGTCACGCTAGCTTTCAAGAAGCATGGAAAGCTGTAGAAACAGTATGAAAGCCAGCCTGTCACAGGCCTAAACACATCTTGCACTGACACCCTTAGCCTGGGCCCATCTCAGTTGTCTTCTAACCAAGTGGGAAGCTTATGTTCCTCCTGCAAGGATCTGACACCTTAGATAGAATTCTAAACTACAAGACACTGGAGCTTTTGCCGATGGTAAGGCCTGCTTGCTTTGTTTGTATTTATTCATCCATCTGGGTATCTGTTTATTGGCAGTGTGGTGTAGAATGTTGAGAGCTAGGAAGATAAGATGCTAAGCATTCACCTATAGCACAGCTTTCTATAAAGGAAATTCGGACACCGAGGATCAAGCTTCCCGCTCAGCTCCATCACTAAGAGAACAAGAATCTAGAGAGCTATGGAGCTTCAAAGAAAAGGCTTAAAAGAAAATTAACAACCAATACTATTAGCTCACAATATCCCCTCCTCCGCCTTTCTCACCATTTTACAATTAGTCATGACAAATGGGTGAGCCTTTTCCCACAACAAATGAACAGGCTCAGCGCGTCAAGTCTCTATTTCACCTTTCTTTTCTTTCTTTCGTTCTTTCTTTCTTTCTTCTTTTTGCCTGCACAAACTGACAATTTTTGCCTTCCTCAAGCTCTGGGTCTGTGTATCTCTGATACCTTAAAAGTCATAAATACACAATGTTAAGGATTCAAACTGCAGAACAAGCAGTATTCCCATTACTTGGGAATAGCTCTGAGACTGGCTGAGACATGAATGTCTAGGCATATAGACAATGCTTCTTGTTAGCTACAGAAGCCCTGTGAAGTATTATTAGATGCCATTCTTCGTATGACATGAATGAAGATTTATAGATGTCTTTTTTCTGCTCATACAAAGACCAGAGAACCAGCCTTAATTGTTCTATGCATCACACACATTTTATACATTTATAATTTTAGGACTGTATAGTGCTTGTGGGATAGTATATACTTTCAGAACAAAAGAACCGGACACTGTCGCTGGATCAGACCTGACAGGATTCATTCCGCTCAGCATGCTGGATGTGGACACCCTGCATCCTTCATGTTCCAGCAGCAAATGCTTCAGTTGCTGTTCCTCATCAGAAGAAGACAGCTCCCAGGACAGCTTCGAAGAAAGCTCCCAATCCCAATTCAGGCTTTTCAGACTGTCCCACACAGGACTTAAAACCTGGAATTTCTCAACATTTAGAAACTGGATCACAAGTGCTATTCCTAGCTTGTTTAACCATTTTCCCTAATTTTATTTGGGCCCCTACAAAGGTATTATTCATCCAAATCATCCAGAAGAAACCTTAAAAGAACAATGCCCCATTTCCCTTAAGGGGGTTGGGTAGGTTTTCGGTTGCTTTCAACGGGAGTTGGTTATAAGTTATTATTGGTCTTATTTAGAAAGAAAACAAGGTTGGACTCAGGGATATCTCTCTTTTCCTTTATTTTTTCATTCTTTGGTTAGGAGATACGGGTTGAAAAGAAAGAAGGAGGAATATAGAAATATATAGGGAGGATAGGACAAAAAGTAGATTAGTGAATCTACCCCTCAACTTAATGCCTTAATTGTTGCTCACAAGGTTATTTACTGGTATTGAATTTTGTATATAGATGCAAAATAGGTTTACTTTCAGATACAGTGGTGTAGAATTCAAATTTGAGATTGTTCCTCACATATATTGTATATATTTCTACTCTAATATGCGGTATTGTACCATACAACTCAATTATAATACAAGGTTTACTTCAATACTTTGAAAGTGCTTTTGCAAGCTGTTTAGGCTAAGTAAGTTATACAAGTTGATTATTAGCTGATCAAATCATGGTCATATCAATTACTAGTCTACTTTTATGACAAGAATATATATGCTAGGTGTAACAGAGAGATATGATTCTATAGAAAGATAAGGTAAAAGTTAAATAAGGTCTTCAAAAACCTCAGAGACGTGCAGAATATGGCATTTAAAGATGTTTTTTATTATGTTAAAGACTCATTGACAATGAGACAGGTTAACTCCTGGCAACACCCAGCCTACCTCAAGGAGGATGATGAGCATCAAAGAACCTCTTTATGGAGATGGCTTCAAATGTGGCAAACAAGGCACTGGACAAAACATTCTCGTTTCTACCACAGACAGAATTCTGCCTAAAAAAGGGCAAGTTTGGATGCAAGCAGAATAGACGGATAAACTCTGCCAAGACAGGGTAAGCAAGTCCTCAATAGTTCCTGCCTCACAAATATGTCTGTCAGATATATTGGGCCAGAAGGCTGAAGATGATGTTCCAACATTATAGAGAGTTTTGGGTGACTGCTCAGGTAGCAAACTGTCTCTGTCACCTTCTCATTTGGAAAACTACTAACCTGCACACCCAGTATAATCAGGTAATCAATTTTCTTCCTTCGCAAGTCGCTGATGGGTTTGAAGGCCAAATAGTTTAGTTTTACAATTAAGCTTAGTTGTTTAGGGGCTAAGATGTTTTTAGGTCTAGATAGATGTTTTAAGTTAATAATGGCAGGATGTGATAGATATTCAGAATTTTAGATGCACCAAGATAGGAAAGATGTTTTCTTCAAGGCTCCCATATACAAACAGCCAAAACACTAAGAATGTAACATTTACATAGTTCCTGATTGTGTCATGGTTCTTCTTGCTGTAGGTAGTTTAATGTACATATGTGTAATATTATAAATGCATATGTAAAAAATAAAAAAATATTTAATAAAAAAGAGTTTATTTTTTCTTACATCTAATAATCCATCATGAAGGGAAGTTAGGCAGGCAAGATCTCAAGGCAGGAGTCTAGAAACAGGAAGTACGGCTCGGATCACAGAGGAACACTCCTTACTGGCTTGCTCCTCATCGATTTTTATATAACTCAAGACCACGCGCCCAGAGGTGCCATCACCGGCAATAGGCTGCATCAGTAAAGAGAAAGTCCTCACAGACTTGTCTCCAAGCCAATCTGTGCTTACCCAAATGAGGCTCCCTCCTGCCTGGCTTATGTCATGTTGACAAAAAAAAAAAAAAACAAAAAAAAAACAAAAACAAAACAAAAAAACAAAACAAAAAACTAACCAGCACAGGCAAGATGTACTAATTGCCTGGTATTCAGTAACACGCTCTTAGTGTACCAGCTTCAGGTTAAGTCCTAAAGGCCAGTCAAAAAAGTAAAAAGACTGCAGGCAAGCAAGACAAAAAGACTTGAATCTTGGCTTCCAAAGCTCTTCACTATATAAAGGGCTTTGGGAGAGCAACTACCTACAACATCAAGCAGTTCCCTCCCACTGTATGACTTTAGCTTACAAAGACACAAACTACCACTTGTAATAAATGCTCAGGAAAAAAATAGCTATTCACTATAAGCTACAAGGATTTAATTTCTAAGAAGCAAAATGCTTGTTAAAAAATAAATGCTTTCTGAAATGTGTTTTTCTAAAAATTAATAATATTTTTGTTAGTTCTTTGAGAGTTTTAGTCAGTGTGTTTTAAAGATATATACAACCCTCCAACTCTTCCCACAATCACTTTCTCCACTTTTTCACCCCATCCAGAAAATTCCCATAGTTTCCCACTTAATGTATTTATCACCTCAAACGTTTATCATTTTCTGGTAAGAATATCTAAAATTTACTCTCTTGAGTTTGGAAATGTTGACTATATTGTTACTGACCATATTTACCAGGCTATGCAATATTCTACTTACATGAATACCTCCCACAAAAAAACCTACTCCATACAAGACTTTGCGCCCTTGGCCATCGTGCCTCCGTTCTCACCCTGCCCGTCTCTGAATTCCCATTCTGATGCGTACTTCCATTAGCTCAATTGCTGTAGGTTCCGCATACAAGTGAGAACGCACAATATTTATTTTTTCTACGTACGCCTGGCTTATTTCACTTCCTTACAACACTGCCAACATGGATTTCCAATAAAATATAACTTTCTTAAGTAGATGATCTTTCAAGGAGGTTCTATTTGACCAGTCACCGCTTCAGGAATGTCATGCTGTTGTTCTCTGAGGCTCTAAGAAGATGTCAACCTCACCCTCAAAACCAAGAATTGTGCTTGTGACTCACACTTGAGAAGGGAGCACAAGGGCGAAGCATTCCGGAGCATTGCCTCCATCACTGCTCACACACGATGTGGGGTGCTGCGGACACACACAGGATGCTGACTACCTGGGTCCACTGCACCCACCTATGAGGAATGGAACTGGAGGATCCACACAGTGACCAAATGCCTGAAGCTGCTTCTGAGTGACACCTATTCATTCTGGAGCTACGTGTGTTATAAACCCGAAGGCTCAAAATGTTCTAAGGGAAGCAGCACTGCTGATGACACAGGGCTGGTGACGCGTGGAACCTTTAAGCCCCATCCACCTCTACAGGACAAGCTATAACCACAAAGTACCCGGGGGCATGTATGGATAAATTAGCATTTCTTACTTATTCTATCTTAAAGTTGTTCATCACTTTTAGCAACACCTTTAAATCTGTGTTGTTAGCAAAAATAAATAAATAAAAACAGAAATAATAGTCAGATATAAAATCGCTTTGAGACCATTCAACGGAACAGGTGTAACAACACTTAGCGAAGCGTCTTTGCTACCTAAGACAAGTCATCCTTTCAGTGAATTTCCAACCAACAGTATATAAAACTAAAGAACAAAATACAAATGCAAACTGCCTCTGCTCTTAGTCACAGACCACTAGAGAAAAAAATGATTCACCACTTTCATAAAGTATATACAGCTAACTCCACCCTCACCCCACAGCTCCACCATCTTCACAGATCTTCTGAAGATTAAAGGTTTACTGGTTTACCTGTGCATTTATAGAAGCACACAATGTGATAAATTATACTTCCCAGGCTTAGGTTAAAAAACATGAATCATGTTTTACTGAAGATGCTGTGCTTGCTAGTTTTATGTCAACTTGACACAAGCAAAAGTCATCCAAGAGGAGGGAACTTACAATTTAAGAAAATGTCTCCATAAGATCAGTTTGTGAGAAAGCCTGGGGGCATTTTGTTAATTCCTGATCAATGGGTGAGGGCCCAGCTGATAATGGGGTGGGGGGTGGGGTGGGGAAGAGGAGTTGTCATCCTTAGGCTGGTGGTCCTAAGCTCTATAGGAATGCAAATTATGACCACACCCTTTCCTGTTGGATCCACCTAGGCAGAGCCAGCAGAGGTGAGCTACACTATGTCCCATGACCTCAATCCACCCACCTTCCCTAGAAGGCCTGCAGGGGAACAGTCCCTTAGACCCCTCTTTGCCAATTCCCTGCCTTCCTGCTCCTCCTGTGGCACAGCCAGCAGAGGTGGGCTGCACTCTGTCTCCTAAGGTCTACTGTCAGGCCCACAGCTCTGTCTCCCTTCCAGGAGGCCTAAAACCACAAAACATCCATGAAATCTGGGACACTATGAAAAGACCAAGCCTAAGAATAATATAAATAGAAGAACAAGGCTCCCAGCTCCAAGGCACAGAAAATATTTTCAACAAAATCATAGAAAAAAATTTCCCCAACCTAAAGAAAGAGATACCTACAAACATACAAGAAGCTTATAGAACATCAAATAGATTGGAACAGAAAAGGAAATCCTCCCACCACATAAAATCAAAACACTAAATGTACATAACAAAGAAAGAATATTGAAAACAACAAGGAAAAAGGTCAAGTAATATATAAAGGCAAACCTACCAGAATTATACCTGACGTCTCAACAGAGACTCTAAAAGCCAAAAGGGTCTGGACAGATATCTTACAAACACTAAGAGATCCCAGATGCCAGCCCAAAGTACTATACCTAGAAAACATTTTAATCACCATAGTTGGAGAAAGCAAGATATTCTAAGACAAAACCAAATTTAAACTATATGTATCCACAAATCCAACCCTACAGAAGACACTAGAAGAAAAAGTCTATCCCACGGAGGTTAACTAAACCCAGGAAAACCCAGGAAATAAATAACTCCACACCAGCAAAACAAAAAGAAGAGAAACACACACACACACACACACACACACACACACACACACACCAAAAAAATCAAGATTTAGTAATTATTGTTCATTAATATCACTAAACATTGATGGACTCAATTACCCAATAAAAAGACACAGGCTAAAAGAACGGCTGTGAAAACAGGACGCATCACTCTTCTGCAGACAAGAAATTCACCTGAGCAACAAAGATAGACATCTCAGAGTTAAGGGAGAGATAAAGGTTTTCCAAGCAAACAGACCTAAGAAGCAAGCTGGAGTAGGCATTCTGATATCTAATAAAACAGAATACCAACCAAAATTAATCAAAAGAGATGAAGAAGGACACTTCATATTCATCAAAGGAAAAATCCATCAAGATGACATCTCAATTCTTAAAATATATGCTCCAAATGCAAGAGTACCCATATTCATAAAAGAGACATTACTAAAGTCTAAATCATATATCAATCCCCATACAATAAGACTAGAAAAATTCAACACCCCTCTCTCACCAATGAACAACTACTTGATAGACAGAAACTAAACAGAAGTAATGAAACTAACCAACATTATGAACCACATGATCCTAGCATATCTATAGAACATTCTATCCAAACACAAAAGAATATATCTTCTTCTCAGCACCACATGGAACCTTTTCCAAAATTGATCACAGAGTTGGTCAATAAGCAAGCCTCAACAGCTACAAAAAAAAGAATTGAAATAACTCCGTGTATCTTATCAGATCACCATGGATTAAAGCTGTGCTTCAACAACAGCAAAAAGTCTACAAACTCCTGGAAACAAATAACTCTCCCCTTGATAACTACTGGCTCAGACAAGAAATAAAGCAATTAAAAAAAAGAAGTAAAGCAATTAAGACACAGCCAACACTCCCTTTTCCGAGGAGCCACCGGGATGGCTGAAGTGGAGTAAAAGAAGTGGACCTTCAACAAGTTCACCTGTATGGCGTGGACCTGGACCAACTGCTGGGCATGTCCTACAAGCAGGTACAGCGCCCACCAGAGGCAGCGCCTGAACTGTGGCCTGTGATGGAAGCAGCACTCACTTCTCAAGCACTTGAGAACGGCTAAAAAGGAAGCTACACCCATAGAGAAGCCAGAGGTGGTGAAGACCCACCTGAGGGACATGATCATCCTGCCCAAGATGGTAGGCAGCATGGTAGGTGTCTACAATGGCCAGACCTTCCTACAGGGGAAGATCAAGCCAGCGATGATCGGCCACCACCTAGGCAACTTCTCCAGCACCTACAAGCCAGTGAGCAGGGCCGGGCTAGTATCAGTGCCACTCACTTCTCCCACTTCATTCTCCTCAAATAGCCGTGGCCAAATAACGACTCAGTGTTAGAAAGAAAGAAAGAAAGAAAGAAAGAAAGAAAAAAAAAAAAAGAAAAGAAAAAAAAAAAAAAGAAAAAAAAAAAAAAAAAAAGAAAAAAAAAAGAAAGAAAAAAGAAAGAAAGAAAGAAAGAAAGAAAGAAAGAAAGAATAAATTAAAGACTTTCTAGAATTCAATGAAAATAAATGTATAACATACCCAAACTTATGGTACACAATGAAAGCAATGCTAGGAAGAAAAGTTCATAGCACTAAGTGCCTTCATAAAGAAATAGGAGAGATCTCATACTAGCAATTTAAAAGCACACCTAAATCTCTAGAACAAAAAGAACAAAATACACCAAAGAATAATAATCAAACTCAAGGCTGAAATCAAAAATTAGAAACCAAGAGAATAATACAAAGAATCAACAAAACTAAAAGCTGGTTTTATGGAAAATAAACAAGATAGATAAACCCTTATCTAAATTAACTGAAAGGCTGATAGATAAAATCCAAATTAACAAAATCAGAATTGAAAAGGAAGACATAATAACATACATTAAGGAAACCCAAAGAAACATTAAGTCTTACTTCAAAAGCCTATACTCCACAAAACTTGAAAAATCTAAATGAAATGGATGATTTTCTTGATAGATTCCACTTACTAAACTTAAGTCAAGACCAGGTTAACAATCTAACTAGTCCTGTAACAACTAAGGAAATAGAAACAGCCATTAAAAGTCTCCCAACCAAAAAGAAAAAAAAAGAAAAAGAAAAAGAAAAAAAATTGCCCAGTGCCAGATGATTTCAGCACAGAATTCTACCAGGCTTTCAAAGAAGAACTAATACCAATACTCCTTAAACTATTCCACAAAATAGAAACTAAACAAACATTACCAACCCCATCCTATGAAGCTAAAATCACCTTGATACCTAAATCACACAAAAATTCAACCAAGAAAGAAAAATTCACACCAATATTCCCTCATGAATATTGACATAAAAATATTCAATAAAATACTCACAAGCAGAATCCAAGAACACATCAAAAATATCCACCATGATCAAGTAAGCTTCATCCCATGGATATAGGTATGTTTGAACATATGAAAATTCATTAGCTGGCAGTGGTGGCGCACACCTCTAATGCCAGCACTCAGGAGGCAGAGGCAGGTGGATGTCTGTGAGTTCAAGGCCAGCCTGGACTACAAAGCAACTCCAGGACAGCCAAGACTACACAGAGAGACCCTGTCTCAAAAAAAAAAAAAAAAAAAAAAAAAAAAAAAACAAAAGAAAAAAAGGAAAAGAAAAAGAAAATACATCAATGTAATCAGCATATAAGCAAACTGAAAGAAAAATGATAAACTCATAAAATGCTTAAAAAAAAAAAAAAAGGCCTTCCATAAATTCCAGCACTCCTTTATGTTAAAAGCCTTGGAGAGACCAGGAATACAAGGCAAATACCTAAAGACACTAAAGGTAATATACCACAAGCCAATAGCCAACATCAAACTAAATGGAAAGAAACTCAAAGTAATTCCATTAAAATCAAGGACAAGACAAGGCTGCCCACTTTCTCCTCATCTCTTCAATATAGTATTTGAAGTTTTAGCTAGAGCAATAAGACAACTAAATGAGATCAAGGGGATACAAATTGGAAAGGAAGAAATCAATGTATTGGTATTCACAGATGATATGATAATACACACAAGTGACTTCCAAAATCCTACCAGAAAACTCCTACAGTTGATAAGCACCTTTGGAAAAGTGAGTGGATTCAAAATTAACTCAAAATAGAAACAAAACAAAACCAAAACAAACAAAAAATAGATCAGTAGCCCTCCTTTATATAAGAGATAAAAAAAAAACTAAGGAAACAATACCCTTCACAACATCAACAAATAATATAAAATATCTTGGTGTAACTCTAAACAAGCAAGTTAAAGTCCTATATGACAAGAACTTCAAGCCTTTGAGGAAAGAAATTGAAGAAGACACAGAAGATGGAAAGATCTCCCATGCTCATGGATTGGTAGGATCAACACAGTAAAAATGGCCATCTTCCCAAAAGCAATCTACAGCTTAAATGCAATTCCCATCAAAATTCTAGCACAATTCTTTACAGACCTTGATAGAATAATTCTCAAATTTTTATTTTAAAAAAGGATAGTGAAAACAACCCTGTACAATAAAAGAACTTCAGGAGGTATCACTATCCCTGATTGCTAACTATCATCATAGCAATTAAAATTAAAAACAGACTTTTTATATTTATGGTTGTGAGCCTAGCCTTTAGGCAGATTTGGACCCAGGGGTCCCGCTCAAACTAAGGCACGAGCCAAGGACAATACAGGAGGTAAACTTTAAACCCCTTCCCAGATCTAGCCAATGGTCAGAATATTCTCCACAGTTGAGTGGAGAGTGTGATATGACTTTCTCACGTACTATGGTGCCTCACATTTGACCATGTCCCCTGGAGGGGGGGGGACCTGGTGGCACTCAGAGGAAGGACAGCAGGTAGCCAAGAAGAGACTTGATACCCTATGAGAATATATAGGGGGAGGTAATCCCCCTTAGGAACAGTCATAGGGGAGGGGAATAATGGGAAAATGGGGGGAAGGAAGAATGGGAGGATACAAGGGATGGGATAAACATTGAGATGTAACAAGAATAAATTAATAAAAAAAACAGACTTTTTTATATCTAGCATTAAAAACAGGCTGATCAATAGAATCAAATCAAAGACACAGAAATAAACCCACAAACCTATGGAAACTTGATTTTTGATAGAAAAGCCAAAACTATACAGTGGGGGGAAAGGCATTTTCAACAAATGGTGCTGATCTAACTGGATGTCTGCATGTAGGAAAATGCAAACTTATCTCCCTGCCCAAAACTCAAGTCCAAGTGAATCAAAGACCTCAACATAAAACCAGATACACTAAATCTATTAGAAGAGAAAGTGGGGAAGAGCCTTGATCTCATTGGCACAGGAGACAACTTCCTGAACAAAACACCAACAGCTCAGGCTCCACAATCAACAATTAATAAATGGGACCTCATGAAACTGAAACGCTTCTGTAAGGCAAAGGATACCTTCAATAGGACAAAATGACAGCCTACAGAACTGGAAAAAGTTCTTCATCAACCCTACATTTGACAGAAGGCTAATTTCCAAAATTTACAAAGAGCTCAAGAAACTAAACACTAACAAACTAAATCGCCCAATTTTTAAAAATGGGGTGCTGAGCTAAACAGAGAATTCTCAGCAGAGGACTCTCGAATGGCCAAGAGGCATTTAAAGGTATGTTCAACATCCTTAGTCATCAATGGAAATGCAGATCAAAGCAACTCTGGGATTCCATCTTACACCCCTCAGTATGGCTAAAATCAAAAACTCAAGTGACAGCATATGCTGGTGAGGATGTGGGGCAAGAGCAACACTCCTCTGTTGCTGGTGGGAGTGCTAACTTGCAATAGCCACTTTGGAAATCAATCTGGCAGTTTCTCAGAAAACTGGGACTAGTACCACATCAAAACTCAGCTATACCACTCCTGGGCATATACTCAAAAGATGCTACACTATACCACAAGGACACTTGTTCAACTACGTTCATAGCAGCTTTATTTGTAACAGCCAGAAACTGGAAACAACCTAGAAATCCTTCAACCGAAAAATGGATGAAGAAAATGTGGTACAGTTAACACAATGGAATACTACTCAGCTGTTGAAAACATGGCACCATGAAATTTGCAGACAAATGGCTGTGAATACAAAAGATCATCCTGAGTGAGGTAGCTCAGGCCCAGAAAGACTGGCATGGTATGTACTAACTTATAAGTGGGTATCAGCCATAAAGTACAGGATAGCCGTGCTACAATCCACAAGTAACAACGCCCAAGGGAAGATGCTTGAATCTCAACCAGAAGAGGAAAGAAAATAGACATCTGAAGTACATTGATGGAGGGTATTGGGTGGGAGAGGTGGGGGAAGAGTAGAGTGGGGGTGGAATCAGGTAAGCAGGGCCCCGGGGAATACTGGGAGAGAGAAGGAAAATCAGTTAGGAAGCATCTCGGGGATGGGGAAAGCTCCAGGGAATCTATGGTGAAGACTTTAGCTGAGACTCCTAGCAGCAAGGGGATATGGAGTCGGAAGTACGAAGTGGAAGCTTCTGGCTTCTTTAAAAACTCAGTTGTGTCATGTGATATTTTTCTGGAAACTGCCTTGTGAGAGGACATGTGATGTTTTGCTCAAAACAGACACATGAGAGGGTGCATGATATTTAGAAAGAATATCAATGGAACCCCCACAGACAGTGGATGCTTTTTGCATTACAATGCTTTGCTGGTCTTCACTTCCTAGAGAGAAAAGAGCCAGGGAACTTCTCTGATATTCTGGCTGATTCTGGCCACTTCCACTGACTTGTGATGATCCTGCAAGGATCAGGCCACCCTTACTGATTTGTGCTGCTGTTTGGTGTTTGCTATTATACTGGACTTCCGGTGTCCTGACAATGTAGAGTGGAATTGGCCCAAGGAACTAGGTCTAAACAGGTCCACAACCCTCTTTTCCAATTAACATTCTTTCTCCCCTACTTCTGCTCGGTGAGTTAGAAGGGAGGTAAAAATGTTTAAGAATCTTAAATAAAATACATTTTGAAAAATCTAACCCTACAGAAGTAGCCACCTCCTGCAGGCCAGTGGGACTTCTAGTCCTGCCTATGAGAAACGTAGGGATAAAGACGGAGCAGAGACTGGGGAAATGACAAACCAATGACTGGCCCAACATGAGACTCACCTCATGGGAGAGAGCTAACTGCTGACACTACTAATTATTCTCTGCTATGACTGCAGACAGGAGCCTAGCACGACTGTCTTCCGAGAGGCTTCATCTAGCAGTTGATGGAAACAGATGCAGAGACCCACAGTCAAACAATAGGCCAAGCTTGGGGAGGTCTGCGGAATAGTGGGAGGAAAGATTGAGGGAGCTGGAGGGGTCAAGGACACCACAAGAAGACCTTCAGAGTCAACTAACCTGGGCCCATGGGGGCTCACAGAGACTGAACCACCAACTAGAGACCATGCATGGGCTGGACCTAGGCCCCCTAGACAGATGTAGCCGATGTGCAGCAGGGTGATGTGGGTCCCCTAACAATGGGAGTGGGGACTGTCACTGACTCTGCTGCCAGCCCTAGCTGGGCTGCCTTGTCCGGCCTCAGGAGATGATATGCTCAGTTCTTCTGTGAGTAGAAGTGGCAGGGTGGGTTAGTACCCATGAGGGGCCTCCCCTTCTCTGAGGACAAGGGGTGGGGGTAATGGAGGGAGGAAAGTGTGAGGATGGGGCTGGGAAGAGAAGAGGGAGGGGGCTTCAATCAGGCTGTAAAGAGATGAAATAAATTAATGAATCAAGAAAAAGAAGGCAGATTAAGCAGCATCCCTCCATGACCTCTGCATCAGCTCCTGTTTGAGCTCTCATCCTGACGTTCTTCAATGAAGAACAGTGATGCAGAAGCATGACCCACATGAACTCTTTCCTCGCCAAGTTGCTTTAGTCATGGTGTTTTGAACAGCAATAACAACCCTAAGATAGACGTGGTTCAGAGAACACAATATTTTACCAAGTCTTAAGAGTTACTCTTAAGACTGCTTGTTCATACTTACTGGAAATTAGGAACCTGACTTATGTCAGAGAAAAATAAAAACAGAGCTCCAAATAGATAACTATAAACGAACTTTGGAAATCCACACATAAATGCAAAAGTTGCCTACAAATTGTATTGATAACCATGATAATAAACTGTGGCTAAATGAAATTGATAGCATCTATTAATTTGTAAGCATAGATTCCTGATATGAATATGATTACAAACCCTTCATTGTGCACTGGGGAGAACAAAACTAGCATATTACAAGAGCAAATGCCTTAGAATATAAGGGAGTGTGACATTATTGGGGTATAATTCTATTATTTTGGAGAGCAATAGCCCAGCCAACACAGTCGCACTTCAGAAGACAGGTTTTGTTTTTTTCCTCAGAATGACCAGAGGAGACAGTACTTTAAAAAATTAAGCTATTATCACCTTCTACTTTTCTCAAAAGATCCCCACAGACTCTCAGAAATGAGTGGTTTTAAAAGATTTTGTTATTTTCTAACCAAACATGTGTATCTCATAGACTCTGAGGATGGGAAGGGATGGGGAGGAGAAGGGAGAAGGAAGGGGAGAGGAGGAGAGGGGAGGGGAAAAAACCTGGAAGGATAAATTCCTAAAAGTCTATAGTAGGGGACTAAGATTCAGGGAAGAGCAGAAAGAAAAACTTGACTTTATCAGTAATGTACCGAATTTTCAGTACACTCATGTGTTACTTATATAAATAAACTTCAGTCTCTAAAAGCAAAAGCCACAAGAACAGAAGAGGATAGGGAAAGGGTATCAATTAAGCATTTTCTACTTGTAAACAGCCTTATACAGTTCTTCATCCAAACACAGCTAATAACTCACTAGTCACTGACCAGTATTTGTTCCCTAACCCAGAAGCAAGAAGGCAGGGCATGCATGTGTCTATCCAACGACAATCCATCCATCCATCTTCCATCCATCCACCATTCATCCATCCATCCCCCCCACCCCCGACCCGCACACTATATCACAAAAACTTGTAAGGTCTAGAAAAAAATGCAAACAAAAGCATGTTTTACGCCAATCAGTGTGGACTGATGAAATAAAACCCTGACAAGTAAATTTGATTCTAGTAATCTCCAAACTTAAGTACATCTAATTGAGCCTTCACCCTCCAGTGGGAAATCAAGAAATCTGCTTCTGGAAAATTCCATAACGATTCTGATAAAGCTGTCATAAAGATCACACAGTGAGAAGACGCTGCTCTAATGAAAGGGAACTGACCTTTCCGCACACCCCAAATTAAATGAACTGGATCAACGTTGTAAACGACGTCAGGTTATATTGGACAGATGACAAAGAAGATGAATAACGCAGGTCCTCATGGAGCTTGCAGACAATGGAGGAGTCAAGTAGGGGACAGCTGTATTGGCTGCAGCAGTTAATAATCAACCTTCAAATACTAGTGCCTTTTGGTGCATGCTTATTTGTTGCTCTGATACTGGGGTGCTGTGGGACAATTGTGGCTTTGCTCCAGATGCAAGAAGGCTGCAAAGCAGCTCGCTCTACTCTCTGTCTGGATAGGAGGCTAAAGGAGAGACAGACCCTGTCTGTAATGCCACAGTTAAGAGCTGGAGCCAAAGAACACAGTTTATACTTATCACTTCCTCTCATGTTCATGGATGAGATAGCTGAACTACAAAAACAAATTAATTCTGAAGCCCAAACCGCTCTACCTCACTAGTAGATGTCCTGACAGAGAAGCCATTGTGAAAAATCTTACTCTTATGCCAAGCAGGATGGAAGGGCATAACACAAAATAGTATCACACCACTCAAAATAGCATATAATTTAAAGGTATGATTACCTTATATCTAGAATTTTCTATTCAGTATTTTCAGGCTGTGGTTTACTAAGCCACTGAGAGTGAAACCCCTAAGGGGAGGCTACTGTATGCTTCTCATTTGACAACAGAGTACCAACACTCACACACGCGCAGTCATCCTGGATACTGTCTTCTCTCTCCCTTCCACTTTTAACCCATCTTCTAGGACGCCAACTATATGACTATGACACCTCTCTAAAATAGTCTTCTAATCCAGGGACGATCATACCCTTCCTTCTGTCATCCTTGTCCAGAAATGGCACCCAGCAACAGTCCCAGCCATCACTATGCTCTTTCCCGTCCCGTCCCCGCTGCTCTGACTCATGACCCCACCCACCACTGCAGACCTGAACTACTGAAGTCATGGTGAGCTGATCTTTTCCCAAGTTTTCTCCCATATGTGAAAACTTCTAAACTATGCCTCACATTAAAGCTTTCCAACCATTTCTATGTCCAAGATGATGTCCCCAAACCACGGTCACAGCATGTATCTACTTCTGTCCCCTCTTCATCTCTGAAACCTTATGCTCTACCTTTCTCCATACTTTCTCAGATGCCCAAACTCCTCCTCTCTTCTTACCACTCGTACCATTATATATAACCTGGAGTGTCCTTCCTCACTGTCTTACTCACAGGGACTAGTGATCCCCTCCGAACTCTGTGTATGCACTCCATCTTAAAATATGCCACTGCATGGTCATTTAACCACTCTTCAGCTATGTGGCCTGGCCTAAGTTACTTACCCTCTCTGTGATTACATTTCTTTATCTACAAGTACCAACAATCCAACTTTACAAGCATTTTATGATCAAGGAAAGATACACACAGAATGGAGCATAGACTTCTGAAACTATCCAACTAGTTGCTGCTGTTATTATCATCTCTACATTTATATTTTGAAGTTGCTTATTTATATTAGTTTATATAATTATCTCAGTAACTTAGCTTACATGTTTATTTCCTTGAACCATGGATAGCAATAACATTATTTTTAATGTTGACTTTTTTTCATTATTGCATATGCATATCACTTACTTACATAAATAACTAATAGCCGTTGCTGCCGAAACTTATTAATTTTTTTACTATTTTTAGTAATGTTTCAGTGACCTGCCTTTGTACTTTTCTTTTGTACATTTCGCTCTGATTATTAGTGTGGGAAAATCTCTTAGAAGTGGAATGATAGAATCAAAGAAAACATAACATGTGAGACTCAAGTCTTTATGTTTCCAGACTGTCCTCCAGAGTATCTGGCCAGCCCTCAGTAACTATCTTCATACATGTTTGAATCTCAAGCCAAATAACAGCGCTTAGCATATTTTAGGCATCCAATAAACTCAGCAGAAGGAAGGAGGAAAAAGGAAAGTGAATAATTAAAAAAAAAAAAAAAAGGAATTTCTGGGAAAACAGTGCCATCCCAGGAAAGGCAGACCAGCGTCTCTCAATAAGCTTAAGGATCCAATTTTAATCCTGACTCAACAGGTCTGGGGCAGTAGCTAGGGCTGCATTTTAAAAAAAACTCTCAGCAATACTCACACTGTTCGCCCATGAAACATAATTCAAACATAAGAAGCAGATGTGTCCACTAAAGAAGTAGGTATCACTAATAACCTTTGGATTATGGTACCCAACTGAATGAAAAGGGTACAGGGGAGGTTTCTAGGCAAAAGAGACCTAACAACGTTTTTAAAAAAACAGATAAGAAAAATACTTATGTATTATCAGTAATCATTTTAGTATTTTCTGTCATTTTAGTATTGTTTCAATTAACACTATATAAAATCTTAAAGTTAATTTGGCAATATTTCCACATCACGTGTGTGTGTGTGTGTGCATGTGTACGTATCACACATATGTCTGCCCTAACATCTATTAATGATGGACCTGATAGCAGATATAAATGAACGGATTAAAATTTTTTATTCTTCTTAGCCTTTATATTTTCTAGTACTTTCAGCTGAAACCATAGCTGAAAGCTCCTGGGTGCTGTTTTATCACTGTTTCATGGAGACCAAAGGCCCAGCTATGCATCTTGTCATTAAAATGTCATAGAGGTCACCAAGAGTCATCCTCCTTCTCAAATTCAATTAGCCTAGCTCATTCAGATTGGAGCATATACCAACTGAACACACCTCAGATAGAGAATAAACACTCACACAGGAAAGAAAGGTGAGTACTCAATATAATCTAACTCAACACAGGGAACTGCAGACAAAGAAAACAACAGCCTGGGCAAATGACCAGAAGCTAATTCTATGTCAGCCAATCACCTTCTGTCCCTTCCAGTCCACCATTAGTGTTGGAATATGACAGGAAGAAGCCAGCATCGCTGGAACGCTTTCAGTCATTACATTATGGCCTGGAAAGGGAGATACAATAAAAACTAAAAAGGACAGGAATAGCTTAGGTGGCTGAGTTCAAGTCCTGATCTCGGGCATTTTGCCAGTTATTCTATCCTCCCAAGGTTCTCACTAGGCCTCTCTAGCAGGAAGCTGCTGCTTCTGAAACTTATGATATCACCAACCTCATGACCAACTCCTGTGCGGAGGGAAGGAGAGTGCGGACAGTATGACAGCAAACCCAAGTGCCCTGTGCTGTGAAAAGTCAAGCCCTGCCAAGACAGTGTCAATGTCCTCAGGCATAAAAAGGCACAGTCTATTAAAAGTTAACCTTAAAGTGTGTATCAGTTCTTTTTTCTTGTATATACTATATAAAGTCAGAATGTGGGACATGGTGACCTACGGTCAATTCCCAGCACTGTACTCATACCCAGAAAAGGCTGGGGATGATAATAAACACTTGTAATCCCAGTGCGGGGGAGGAAACCTCTGGTCACCCAGTCTACCTGAACTCGGCAGCCTCAGGCACCAGAGGTAAACCTATTCTCAAAAAACTTACTCCAAAGGGGAAAATAGAACGCATCCAAACATTTAGAAACTAGAGCCACCAATTAGTTCCTTGCCTCCATCTTATCCTGCACAAGAATTTCTATTACCCAACGTAGCTGGGAGAGAAAATAAGAAATGGGAACTGAAGTGAATGGTCAAGGAGATTCTAGTATAAATAATGAATTGCTGGCATCACCAAAGTTCAAAATGGCATTACTTTAAGACTGCTCTCTTTTCCTGTGTGAGTGTGGCAGACATATGTGAATATGCATGTCCATATGTGTTGAGAGGGGCGTGCATGTATTCGTATGCATGTGCTGTGACTGTGGCCGCCCTAACATGACAGTCGGTTTCTTCCCTGGGTCTCTCTACTTCCATTTACTGAATCTGGGGCTTCACTGGTTGTAACTTGTCTACCTAGCCAGCGTGCCCTGGAATCGCTTGTCCCTGCCTCCACAGTACCAGGACTGTACCTGCCCTGTTTTTACAGAGGTCCTAGGGATCCAGATTCCACGTTTGTGGGCAAGCACAGTATCCACTGAGCCATCTGTCTGGACCAGACGTATGGTAGAAAATATGCAGTAAAAAAAAAACATGAAATAAATACAACAGAGTCCAAAGGAAGAGAAAAGCACTGCCTACCACTCAAATGTGTTGTTCCTGCTGATTTACTCCACATTATGCTTTCTGCTATGTACCACTCTGTGGCACGTGATACCTGATTCAGGCAAATTATTTGCCACATAAATGTATTCCTTATAGGAACAGCTTCCTCAAGTTCAGAGGAAAGAGATAATATCTTTTTTCCATTTATTTATTTAACCACTTTACAGCCTGATCACAGCTCCCTCCCTCTTCTTCCAGTCCTACTCTCAGGCCTCATTTCCCCCTTCTCCGAGCCCCCCCTTATCACAAAAGTGGAGCCCTTCCCCACCCCCCCCCACCCCCGCCAATGACACATCAAGTCCAAGCAGGACTAAGCACATCTTCTCCCACTGAGGCCAGACAAGGCAGCAAGCTAGGAAAAGGATATCTAAAGGCAGGCAACAGAGTCAGAGACAGCCCCTACTCCCATAGTTAGGGGAAGGATTAATATCTTAAGCAGGCAACCAATAGTTCTACATATCTAGACAAAACAGGTTGATTAAAATAGCCCCTAGTTCTAATAAATTTATTCTTAATTTTCCACACAAAATTCCTTATCATCCAGAACATTTATTAGCTTTTGTTTCCGCTTTTTAACTTCAAAGACTGAGCTGCCTCAGAATCGGTTCTCAGGACAAGCAATTACTTCCTTAAAGAGTCACCTTCCCTCCCTGGCTATTCTTGACTTCCATAGGCAAGGCCTCCCTTGATCTCCAGAGCTGTTAAAATGTCCTGAGAGGCTCTGGGTTACTTTTTCACAGAGAGGCACAAAAGACTCCTGTGTCTACATGAATTCTCAGTTCATTCCAAGTCAGTGGTTTCTATTTTATAACCCATTTTGCCTATTTTAAAACTCAAAGAAAGGGTAACATTACAAATAAGGTAAACAGGATTGCTTCACGGGGTATACACCCATATCCAGATTTTTAATCATCTCTGTTGCTTTTAGGCCAGACTTTTTCTTTTTCTTTCACAATTCTCAAATATTTGTTAAAAACCCAAAGTTTAAAAATAGATTGCTAAAATACAATTTTCATGACTACTTTATTCTTTATTAAAGCTCAGCTCATACAAAGGTTCATTCATGTTAAATTGCTATTTTTAAATGTGCCTAACTCCCTAACTCATTGCTTAGTATATGTTAACAATTAGCCACTCTCTTTCTCTGGAATAAAAAGAAAAGTGCTAAACTATTTCCTTCCATCTAATTTCCTCCTCCCCACCCCAACTGCCATTCAGAATATCAACATTATTTTAAACTTTGCTGTTGTCTATTACAATAGCTTCATTCATAGGTCACTCATAAACGTCCTTCTGAACATTTTGGCATATGACTTTTAAACTCAAGAGCTAGTGCTACAATTCAAATGCTGTACGTGCCCCGGGAGTCCATGTGATACAGGCTTGGGACCCATTGGGAAGTGACAGGAGGTGATGAAAATGTGTCTTTAAAGGGGACTGTGAATTGATGTGTTGTCTCCTGGCTAGCTTTGTTCACGCTCTCCCATCTGAATAGACACTTGGGCTTCGGCTCCAAGAATTTCAAGGGACAAGCCTCTGACCACAGATCTTGGTACTAATCGTGTTCACCTTTTTACACCTACTCCTATGACGTGACTAGTAGACACACCTATTTTTACATCCCTTGTCACTAAGATCCTGCATACGGTGATCTCACAGAAATCTCCACACGCCACACAGCTGATACTCCGGGGTCAGGAGTACGTGGAGGCCACACCAGCCTGACCTTCAAAGTGACTCTTACTCCAGGACTAATAATGTCCACAGAGCTTTGTATCATTAGCCAACAGGAAGTATGATCAAATAGTCACAGCTGCCAATCCTTACCCTTTCTGTGTCTCTACCGAACATCGGCTCCATCACTTTTCCTCATGTCCTAGAGTTCGTCATGTTTTCAAACCAATGAACAACAAAACGAATTGGTTTCCTCAATAGGGAGATCCCTTCCTTGTCAGATTCTACTGGCATTTTCCTCAAGTATGCAAGGCTCCCTTAAAAGACCCTACCTATATTTTATGTTATAATAGGAATTCTTTTCTGCCTGGTTTTGAGACATTTGTAGACATTATTATAAAAATGTTCATTATGAATAAAACTTTCTCTTTCTAAACAAACAAAACAGTTTTGGGGCTTAGCGGTGAGGTTATGGAAAGCTTACGAGTTCTTTCTCTCTCGGTTTCAGTCCAAGATGTGACTATTCTGCTACTGTATCTGTTCCCACTATGCTATGCCACTATATGCTGCCCTCGCCAAACTCAAAAACTATCAAGCTGGTACACCTGTCCTCTTTATAGGTTGTGTGCTTCCAGTATTTAATTGTAATACTAGCATGAAACTGAATAATACATTCAGTCATGCAAGCCAATCTATAGTACCTGGACATATATGATCACATTAAAGAAGCATCTCCGAACAGAATCAGGGAAAGCCCTGCCTATGGAGAGAGGGCTGTGTCTTTCAGGAACCAGTAGCTCATGAGACAGACCTTTCACAAAGGGACCGCAGGCTCTGCCAGCACAGCCTTTTCTTCTCACATCCCAACACCTCAATACATAAGTCAACAGGTGTCATAGCCTCAGGTGAGAATGCACACACACATTAAGTTACCAAGATGACCGTTTACTACTCAATAGAAACTATGCCTTAAAAAACTTACAGCTTATTAAAGTACTGACTGAACACAAGACCGCCCGATGGGCCACAGAGAAAGTAACCAGTCCCACTTTCACCAGCCAAGCCTCTGTGATGTTTTGCAATGGATTGAAGTTAAAATATGTGAGGCAATAGGCTCACTCCTCCATTCTGACACATGAATATTATCAGTCCCTCTAGACGGGCCTCAAGCTTAATATAGCTTTTTGCTTTATTGTCCAAAGCAACGTGTGAGCAAAATAAATGGAAGCATAATGGCAGAGTAAAAGCCAAAACTCCTAGTAATGTCACCCCTGGGGTTCCCCATACCCACTCCTCCTATTGAGCTTAAGGCACATTACTAGCATGATCTCATTAATCCTTACAACATCCAATGAAAGGAGTTGGCAGCGAGCATTCTAATCTCCCTTTGTAAGATGGGAAACAGACCGCATAACTTTTCCCAGTACCGACTGCCAGCTCTCAAACCTATAGTTAGAGAAACAGTTGACAGACATTTCACAGACTGTTGAATACTCTAGGCCACAGGAAAGGAAATGCCTCTAAGATGAGATGGACTGCTCAGTAAAGCAGCTACCCACTATCCTGCCATTCCATTTCCCAGTCTTCACAGTCTATACTAGGCTGTCAAAGAAATATGATGGCTAAATCTTGACTGCCAGCCTGCCTAGACTGACAGACAGCTCAAGATTAATAAGTCACACTCTTCCGTGTGTCTGTGAGGGTGTCTGCAGAAACAACTGATGGGTGGGCCTGTAACTGAGGGAGGAAATAGAAACCTAGCAACCAGGGGGAGTGTGTATGTGTGTGTGTGTGTGTGTGTGTGTGTGTGTGTGTGTGTGTGTGTGTGTGTGTGTGTTTCCCAAAGATCATGAGGTAAACAAGTTTCCTCAGTCACATCCTTCCACTGTGAGTTTGTGCTTTGCCAAAGACCCAGACACATGGAATCAGCCTGCCATGGCATAAAACCCCACGAGCTGTGAGCCAAGACAAAGCTTCCCTCCTTTGACTTTGCTTCCCTTGGGTATTTGTCACATTGTCAGGAAACTAAAAGCCTACCCATACTTCATGAAATTAGCCGTACAACTGTGCTTCTAAAACACAGGCCTCTTCAAGTTCTCAGTATTACTAGGCAGGGCACCAAAGATGGGCCATTTGGTCTCTGACCAGTAGAAAGAGTTCCTTGGCATTTTCAGTGGGCATTTAAAATCTGATTTTAGGAGCTAGAAGAGAAATGGCTTAGCTAAGAAATTGTTTCCCATATAAGCATGAGGACCAGACTTCAGATTACCCGAAGCGATGTAAATAAAAGCCTCCAATACATCTGTAATCCTAACTCTGGGGAAAAGTAGACAGGCAGATCCCTGGAGCTAAGGGCCGGCCAGCCCCGCCGAATCCATGAGCTGCAGATTCCATGAGAAACCATATCTCAAAGGTTCATGTGGAAAGTCATCAAGGAAGATGCCCAACACTGACTGACCTACACACACACACACACACACACCAAAAAAACTATATTAAAATATATTTTGAAATGAACTGCCAAATTGACATGATTTTTTTTTAAAAAAATCAGTCATAAAAGAAGAGATCAAATTAGTTCTAGAATTAGAAGTGCATAAAGGTAATATGCAAATTGTGGGAGCAATCCCTTGAACAAGCTCAAAATTAGGATAAAGCATGAAAATAAATTAGGATAAGGTACAGAAATAAATCCTCTAAGATATAAGGATAATTACTTCAAACAGGTTGTTTGACACGAGACTAGAGAAAGAGCTAAGTCCAAAGCACCAGAAGGCAGAGGAAAAAGGGTAACAAACTTGAGCTCACTCTAATCTACTTACCATGCTCGAAGAAGTCTGAGCTGCATAGGGAAATTCAATAAGACAAGAAGATGAACACAAAAAAGATGGTGAAGAAGAAAGGAGGGAGAGGAAAAGGAAGAGGAGGAGAAGGAAAAGGAAACAAAAAGAATTGGAAAAAAAAAGCAAAAGAAGTATGTTCTAGACACTGCCATTTTGTTTTCAGACTCCATTTAATCATAGGAGAAAACTACATTTAAGGTACCAGGCCCTAGGGGAGCTGAGGACTCCCCAATAGCTGAACAGATTCCATTGTAAGGAGACAGTTGCCTGAGTCCAGCCATCTCAAGGACAAACTTCTCCAAATTGCTGGCAGGGTCAAACAGGGTCATGTTCCCAGGCCTAGGAACCAACTCCTATCCTGATTGGTGAAAAAAAATGTAACAGTAACTTGGCACAGATGTTTGTGTTGTACAAGCTTAAATACTCTGTGATACTCATGGGTTAGGTTGCAGTTTAGCTCCCGAGTCTGTTCTACGTCCATGAACAATCTAGGGTTATGCTTAGGGTGAGGGTTAGGGTTGGCAGCGACTTCATTACAATAATTTTTTGTCATCTGCATTGACCTGGTGTTGATTTATGCTGGATTTAAGAGGACTTCATAGCAAAGGAAGAGAAGGAAGAGGAAGAGGAGGAGAGGAGGAAAAAGAGGAATAGGAAGAAGAAATAATAATAAAGACAAGCCACTAAACTTAATTCCGTATCTTTAAGCAATTCACCAGACAGCTATGAGCATTTGGGACATTAAATCCTCAACTCTCTATAGCAGTTGAAAACTTAGGACTAAATCAGACCTCCATGCCCACGTTCCTACTGCTCCTGAGATTGCATAAGAAGGAAGACCTTCCTGTTCTCAACTGTTTGAGTATCCCATGTCCCTGGGAAGAAGTAAGGAACTCATTGTTCCCTTTGAGAGGCAACGTGGGGCTAAACTCTATACACTCATAGAGAGCTGCACACTGCTTCTGGGTTCCAGGAAGCCACTGACCTCAGTGACAGCCACCTCCTAGCTCACCCAATAAGATTCTCAGCTCAAAAAAATGTTCCCAAGCCAATGATGACTAATCAAAATAGTCTGGTGCAAGAGATAATCTTTACCAGACAATAAACATTGTATGAGATAGATAGATAGATAGATAGATAGATAGATAGATAGATAGATAGAATATATATAGTATATAACAATGTTTTATATATATATATTTATGTATATATATATATATATATTCTGTAACAGTGTTTATATATTTACAATGTTCTCATTCAAACAGTTACCACTCTGGGCTAGTCATAGAATCCCTATTCTAAAATAGCTTACAATTGATTATTTATTAATTATATGGAACTGAGAAATGTATGGTAGGGATCAAAGGAAAACAAACAACTCATCTCCCCCAAATAACTGCCTAACCAATGACAAACCAACCTTTCTTGTGACATTTGCAATTGAATTCCGCACAAGCTGCAGGAGTCCTAATTAGATCTGTAAAGCATTTCCTGTGTCCATGCCCCGCCTGCCTTCTCTTAACAGTCAACACCTACTTTGAAAGGGTGAAAAAATCCTTCCCTAGAGTAGTGCTGTGAACTTTAAACAGTTAAGTGTGAGAAGAGATCCTTTCTAACTGCACATAAATAGCAATTATCTACCTGAGGGAGCACATTCCTTAATGAGAACATGCAAGCCTTACATGTGTTTAGGCAGGGATGAATGAGCAGAAGGAACCTACTGAGTGACTTTGCAAATAGTCAAATGAGGTTGCATCTTCAGGTTCCTGGTCAAAACCAAGAAACTAGTCTTCTGGTTTATAGCGGGTGGTTTTCCACTGGTGAGGTTTGAGGTACCTCACTGTGCTCAGAGAGCTAGGACCCCAGGTTCCACCTGGGACTTGACAGAACACACACAGCACAGCACAGCACCACACAATAGCCTTCTGGAGCCTCCTCTGGTGGCCCTGAATCTTCACCACAGTGGACAACACCTCCATGCACCTGCCTCTTGGACTCTAATACTGTCATCTAGATACTGGCCCACCACAGACAGGTCCTTACAACCCATCACCTCAGCAAACGCCAGAATTGACCAGATTGGCTGTGCTCAGCTGACATGCCCAATCTGATGAGCAGAGGTGACAAGGGACACACAACCATTGGCTTCAGTACAGGAGACAGCCCATCTCCCATCATTTGTTAGAGCAGATGGGCTCTCCTAAAGGACAGGAGGCTGTCACCAAAAGAAAAAAAAATTATAAACTTCCTTCCAATACAGGATTTGGAAGGCAAGATTCATTTGAAAGATCTCTTCTAGTCTGTATAATATTGCCAAGAGTCAAGATAAACATGCAATAAGTTAATATGTATATGAAAGGCTGTATCATGCTAAACAGAAAAAAAAGATACAGATCTTACTGACTCAAATATTAAAAGTGGATAGTATATTTCCTCAATTTATTTCAATTTTTAAAACGGTAGATATTCATTGAAAAGAAAAAGAGTTAGTGTCTCTGTTAATTGGGCCCCTATTTTACTTATGCTCTTACAAATTGATTTTTCTTTCCAATTTGGGCTTGTAAAAAACAAGTGGAATTGATTTTCTCTAATGATACTAAATAAAATAGTATTTTATTGCTGAAAACAACTAACAGGGGAGAGAAGGATATAAGAAACTGTCATATTCAGTAAGAACACACGTTTGGTTACTCAGAAGAACACAGATGTAATCAATGAGTAGAAAGTAAACACATCGTAATTCAATATACATAATTCCTCTGAAGACTTGAGGAAATCCAATAATGCAACAAGATACAAAATAAAATATCAGGATTTCTTCCATTGAAGTATGCAGAAGGCATCGCCAAGGACACAGTGAAATGAAATATATATTTATATTACTCCCAGATTCTTAGGTTGAAATCCTGACCCCAATGTGACGATATGCAGGAGATGAGGCATTCGGAAAGTACCTAAGCAATAGGCACTTTTTTTTTTTTTACAGCTCTAAGGGTTGCAAGCCCCAAGATCAAGGGAGCCTCTAGGGCTGGTGAGGGCACTCTCCTTGGCTTGCAGACAGCAACCCTGTCACTGGGTTCTCTCACAATTGCTGTGTTGTCGCATAACTTTTCCTCTCTGCATTCACACCCCTCATATCTCTTCCTCTTCCACTGGTGGGTTGCTGCCCCATCCTTACCATTCCCCTGAACCTTAGTGACGCTCAAGGGCAGTGGTTCTTCTGCAACGACCCTTTAGTGCAGCTCCTCACGGTGCAGCGACCCTTTAGTGCAGCCCCTCACGGTGCAGCGACCCTTTAGTGCAGTCCCTCACGGTGCAGTGACCCTTTAGTGCAGTCCCTCATGGTGCAGCGACCATTTAGTGCAGTCCCTCATGGTGCAGCGACCCTTTAGTGCAGTCCCTCATGGTGCAGTGACCCTTTAGTGCAGCCCCTCACGGTGCAGTGACACCCAAGTATAAAATTATTTTCATTGCTACTTCATAACTGCAATTTGCTACCATTAGGGATTGTAATGTGACTGTCTATGTTTTCCAACATGTCTCAGGCAACCCCTGCTGAAAGGGTCATTTGACTCCCTGAGGAATGGTGACCCACAGATTGGGAACTGCTGGTATAGTGGGTTACGGTTTCAATGTTCCCAATTTTAGGGAGAAGAAATTGAGGTCATCATGGACCCAATCTTTTTTTTTTTTTAATTTAATTAATTAATTTATTTACTTTACATCCTGGTAGTTAGTAGCCCCATCCCTCCTCACCTCCTAGCCCCATCTTCCCTCCCTCTCCTATTCCTCAGAAGTGGGGAGCCCATCTTCCCATCACCCCCCCCCCCAGGCTCATCAAGTGGTATCAGGACTGAGTGTGTCCTCTTCACCTGTGGCCTAGTAACACAGTCCTGCCAGAGGGAAGTGATTGAAAAGTTGGCAAGAGAGTCCATGTCAGAGGTCCCCTTACTAGAGGACCCAAATAAACCCTGAGCTGGGCCTCAGCTACATCTCATGGACCCAATCTTAAGTATACAGAATGCTGCATCTAAAAAAAAATATGAAGCTGATATTTCTCTACTGTTCTCTAAGACAGGAGTGGACACAGCAGGACAGCAGAGCTAGAGAAGACAGTAAGCATCAAACTTTCAGCAACTATGAGAAACTGTGGCCAAAACATTATTTCCCTAAAGCTTTACTTTAGGGCACAAGCGAGCACTGTGAGCAGTTACTACTGTCCTCATATAGAGGTTGGCTCTTGCTCAGGGTCACACCGATAAACATCAGTGAGCCATGATCCTAGATAGTCAAACTCCACAGCTGACAAGGTCATCTCTGTTACATTTAGCAGCCTACAACATAACTGGAAAAAAATAACTCCATTTACTAATGGAAAATTCTGAAGAAAAGTAAGACTAACAATTACGTCATGCCATCATCTATTTTCCTGATCTACCAAGTTTTTCCATATGCTAGCACAGTTAATCTGCATGAAAAGCCAAGGGGTTAAGTGGTGTAAAGGAGGAAACAGGCTCAAAAAGCCTTTTAAAGGCATGGTGACCAGAAACACGAGCACCAGGACTCAAACCACAGGCAAATGATTTCAAATGTGAAATCCTCAGTTCTATTGTGTGACCTGTCACCCACTCCTACTGAGCTCTTGCTTGGCCCAGAGCCTGGGACCTGATAGACTTCAAAATGTCCTGGAAGTGAGCAAACTTCCCAGAGAAGAACCAGATGTAATCTACGTCTTTCTTCAAGAAGGGAAACAACATAAGGAGAGGAAGCAATAAGAAACAAAATAAAGGTTTCCATCTCCAAGTCCTGCGGCCATCTGACAAATACTTATGGCCAAGGGAAACACAAAAGGAGTGAGGAAAAAAGGGAATCACACTCATCTAGACACTACATTCTACAGAAAGAACAAATAATCAAACCCCAAATATGATCAACTATAGAACATATCAAGGGGAGAAAGAGAGAGAGAGAGAGAGAGAGAGGGAGGGGAGGGGAGGGGAGGGGAGGGGAGGGGAGGGGAGGGGAGGGACAGAGGATGCAATGGGTACCACAGTTAGGTTTAAACAAGGACAAATGCCCAGAAGGCCTGAGAGTTAAGACTCCTAGCAGGTCCTGCACTTTGGAGTGTACATCAGGACTTCCTTGTTTTTAACAGGAGGAAAGAAAGGGTGGATCACAGTGCTAACTGCAAACAACGTGCTGCAGAAAAAGGAAAGTAAGAACTCCTTTCTCCCTTGACTACAAGGAAAGCAGTTGCCATGGCCTGTTGCCATGGCATTAGGCAGTTAGAGAAAGCAGCACCCCAAGCACCAAGGTATGAAGAGAAAGGTACCAGTGGAAAGAAACAGAAAGCCAGCAGAGACTCCTCTCCCTGGGATGCTGAGTCCTGCAAGTGACAGGCATCAAGCAAAGCTTTCAAAAAACAATAACAAACAAAAAACACACAGTGCGAGTGTGAGGAAGGAGAGGAGGTCACTGCTACTTTGAAATGGGCCTTTGCCTATAGCCTACCCATTCTGTCTCTGGCTGTCTTACATAGAGTTTCTGTTACTTTGACAAAGCACCATGACTAAAAAGCAAGTTGGGGAGTAAAGGATTTACTTGTCTTACACTCCCATACTTCTGTTCATCGTTAAGGAAGTTGGGACAGGAACTCAAACAGAGCAGGATCCTGGTGGCAGGAGCTGATGGAGAAGCCATAGGACTTCTTACTAGCTTGCTTCCCGTGGCTTACTCAACCTGCTTTCTTATAGAATCCAGGACCATCAGCCCAGGGATGTCACTACTCACAACAGGCTGGGCCCTCCCCAATGATCACTAATTGAGAAAAGCCTTACAGCTGGATATCACGGAAGCATTTCCTCTCTGATGACAATAGCTTGTGGCTGGTTGACACAAAACCAGCTGGTACACTGACCCATCAAGCTATCTACCGGAATAAGTAGAAAAATAATAATAAAAAACAAAAATTTTCTCAAGCAACCCCACACATCCCATTACACTACTTCTAGGTAGCTATTTTCTCAAATTTCCATTCTTTTTGCCAAAGTACAGCTACCTAACTTAGCAGCAAATATGAATGAATTATTTTAAACAAGGGATGACTGAGGAGCAGAAGACTATGTGTTGGAAGGGACAAAAGGTATGATACAGGTCACTTGGAAAGATCACAGGCTGTCACCGATCTGCACAGCTGTTGTAGGCCACGTGATCTGTTCTAGGCAGGCTGTCACCGATCTGCACAGCTGTTGTAGGCCACGTGATCTGTTCTAGGCAGGCTGTCACCAATCTGCACAGCTGTTGTAGGCCACGTGATCTGTTCTAGCCAGGCTGTCACCGATCTGCACAGCTGTTGTAGGCCACGTGATCTATTCCAGCCAGGCTGTCACCGATCTGCACAGCTGTTGTAGGCCACGTGATCTGTTCTAGGCAGGCTGTCACCAATCTGCACAGCTGTTGTAGGCCACGTGATCTGTTCTAGCCAGGCTATCACCGATCTGCACAGCTGTTGTAGGCCACGTGATCTATTCTAGCCAGGCTGTCACCGATCTGCACAGCTGTTGTAGGCCACGTGATCTGTTCTAGCCAGGCTGTCACTGATCTGCACAGCTGTTGTAGGCCACGTGATCTGTTCCAGCCTGTTGTATATTATCTCTAAGATTGAACCAAAGATTAAACCAGATAAGAAGCATTAAGACTGACTCATCAAAACAAGATGATAGACACACATTCCTCTCCATAAACACTTGCAGCATCTTTTAGTCTCATGTCATTACTGATAGAAAGCTAGGTGTGTTCATTCTACTATTAGATCACTATATACAGAACTCTATAAATTGTTCATAAAGTCAAAATCCTCCTTAAAGCACAAACAGCAAACTCCAAACAGAATAAATATTAACTACAAATTAACATTCCAATAGTATTTCAATCTTAATGCATACTTACTCAAAGATATAGATTGGTCAAGATTTTCTATATAATGAATAATATTATGGATTATTGGGAACTGGGTATTCAATCATACCCTGTGGATCAAGTTTCTTATCCACTAATTAGGGGAATAAAATGCATCTTTACTTCCCTCTAATGATGATTTGTCTAGGAAATTTCCTAAGAAAACAATAAATTGTGACTATTATAATGAAAAGCTGAAAGTAAAAATTCCACTATTCATGTAATGGAAAATTTGTAATCATTAAAAATGCTTGTGCTGGAAAAAAATATTTGCAATGCATATGAAAATTTGTCTGTAGTTTAAAGAGTCCATGAAAATTACTTAAAAGGGCTGAAGAAATGGTTTGGTGGTTAAGAACACTTGCTACTCTTACAAAGTACCCAGTTCACTTTCCAGCACTCACATTACAAATTCCAGGCAACTGACAACTACGTGTCACACTAGTTCCAATGACCTGGACACCTTCTTCTGGTCCCTGCAGACATAGGCACAATGTGATACAAATACATACATGTGGGCCCTCATACATACACGTAAAAATAAATATGTCTATTTTAAAATCTTTTTTAAAAAGATTTATTTATTTATTATAAGTACAGTGTTCTGCATGCATGTAGATCTGCAGGCCAGAAGAGGGCATTAGATTACATTACTGATGGTTGTGAGCCACCATGTGGTTGCTGGGAATTGAAGTCAGAACCTCTGGAAGAGCCATCTCTCCAGCCCCTTTAAAATCAGTTTTAAAACAAACTATCCAATAAAAAACGAGTAAAGGCATAGCTATGGTCTGAATTTGTCTCCTCCAAAACACACGCTGAAATTCAATCGTCATGCGTCAGTGTTAAGAGGAAGGGTGGCTTTAAGTGGTGGCTCAGTCATGAGAGGTATGCCTCGTGTACGGATGAAGAGTTTGGTATGATACACTGATGTGTGCATGCTCGTTTACTTACTGCCATGTCATGACTCAGCATGAAGACCTTGTGCCACGTACAGGCTTGCCAGCCTCCAGAGCCAGGTGCCAAACAAACGCCTAATGTTTCTGAATTACCTAGCCTGTGAAATTGTCACACCACAGAATAAGAGCTAAGGGAATTTAATGAAAAAGTAACTCAAAAGATCAATAAACACACACTCATCATTCAATGTACAAAATAATACAGCATACCATTTCTGAAAAGTGAATTAGGGTTGTTCCATCTGAGGCTTAGTTTGAACGAGGTACTTTCATGGTCTTACAGTCCAAGGGAATGTAGCCACAAGAAATGTTTACTAACTGCCTTGGTCTGCAGTCCTGGGACAATCGCTATTGGTTCCCTTGATGCTTGACACATAAGAATGCGTAGGCAAGACCATAGCTCCAGGACGGTTGGGCGCAAACCTTAGGCTTCATGTACTTATGACAGAAGAACTGCTGAATCTCTCCAGGCTCTAATTTATTCAGGTGTCACAGATACAACAGCAGTATGTGGTTCATAAGGATATTTCAAGGACTTTTAAATAAATTTCTAGTACAGCGTGAGGTCCACATCACTAGCAGTAAAAGAAACAACTAATTTTACTAGGTAGTAGTTCAATTTATCATTCAATAGAAACTAATAGTACAAGACTATTGGTGCTCATCGTTGAAAATATCTATACACAATGAAATGCCCATCAATAGTGAAATAGAAAATTAAACCAAAGCACATAATGATTATCTACATGGCTTTTATTGTGAGGTAGCTCTATGCATGTTGATGAAAAGGCTATGTCTATGTGCGTTGGAAGTGCTGGGTATTTAATTAAATCTATTTATAGGGAACTGTGTATAAGCCCCTTTGTTTTATCAGATATGACTAGATAATGTTTGCTAAAACTGCCACCCATCGAGGTTGACTGCTTTTTTGGGGGGTGTTTTAAAACCCTACAGGTGTGATATGTATCTCAGAAACAAATGGTTTTAGGACCAAGGAGTCTAACTCCTAATCTGGGTTAGGGTATTACCAGCTGTGTCTTGGGATATATTTGGGATGTAAAATTCCAAGAAAGCAGGATTATTGATAACACCTTATGATTTATCTGGGAAGTAAAGAAGCTGATACATAGAAGAGCCTTTAGTACGCACTGCGCACTCAGTTCACTACTTGTTTTACAGCTAATCATTTCAATATGTCAGTCTGAGTAGGAAGACGATAGGCCTTTTATTTTCTTTACACTTACATGAAAAGACTGAAACACAGATTTATCTTTTTAAAATACAAAAGTCTACTTTATATGACAGATGCACGAAGTGAGAGGCACTAATTCGAAGTACTGTGTACAGCACAGACTCAGTGTTTTAGTAAAGTTATTTACCATTATATGAGTAAACATGTAAAAATGCAGATATGCGCAGAATGTTATCAGTGGCCTGTCAGAGAGATTATAGATCATTTATATTGTTTTCTTTTGCTTATCCTTATTTTCTGACATCTCTAGAATATTTACTGCTTATCTAATAAACTTTTAGCTGTTAGTTTACTTCCAACTACAAAAGCCATAAAGGAAGAGGCTTCCAATGGAAAACCCAGAGATGGGCTTTAGAGGAAGAACAGGTAAACCGCCTTTCTGACTAAGAGAGGGAAGTCAGATGCTTTGGCACTACCAAGGACAAGGGCAAAAACTAACCAGTAGCTAACCCTGCCATTCCCTTTGTTCGGGTCAGTTCCTCACAGACGCAGGAAAAGTGTGCTAGGGTTTAAACATCAGAATATGGACCAGGTAAATGTTCTAAGAGTGAAAATTGGGAACACAGCTGTGGCTAGAGTTTGCCACAAGTCCAGAGGGCACTGTGAGAAAGGCTGCAGCAGCAGCCATGCCCACAGGCCGCTGGGTTTCAACAAGTTTCACAGCACCGAAATCAATAAAAGACGGGATGAACTGGCAAGGAATAGCCAGCGCATTCCATCTGCTCGGTGACAATGAGTTTCTAGTGTAACCTCCCTTGACATGCCAAGTAATGAATAAGAAGAAGGATCTAGAATTTGAGATGGATATAAAGGTAGGAAGGAAAAGGGAAGGTTAGTAATAGCAAAGAATTGGAGAATATGAGACTTGACAGTCCACCACGCGTGCGTGTCAGTTTAGCTTGTCTCCTCTCTCCCTGGCATGACATGAGGCAGCTACACGTACTGGTTAGACTACAAAGAATACAACAGACAAGCCAGGTTGACACTCAAGGAACAGAGCAGCAAGGATAGGATAGCCTTGTCTCTCCACGGCCAGGCCTCTCTGGTGCACCAAAATCTGTTCAGATCACTGCTTTACTGAGAGCACTTCCTAGAGGAAGCAAACAGGCCAGCTCCTAACTTTGTCAGCCTCTCTACTTTTTGTCTTCACTGTCTGTCTCTTTCCTCTTTGCTTTCCCTTCCTCATTTTCCTCTTCCCACTAGTATCACTATACAAAGGAACAAGAGACCGTCTAGTCCCTCTGTGGCCATAGTACACACAGCCACAGAGGGACTAGGCGAAACAAGCAGCCCTTTCTCTAAGAAGCCAAACCATAACAACTGTAACGTCTTCGTCCTTCTATCTGGGGGGAGGCCTGTCACCTCACCCCAACCCCCACCTAACTGCGGGTCCTTTTCTCATCTGCAGGACAGGTGGTTAAAAGGAAGATTCCCACATCTTTTCCAGCTTCAAAACTCTGCGCTTCTACAACATTCGTACGGAATGGTTGAACATGAGACCCACTGGGACATTGTAGAAAGGCAGAATAGAGCCATCTGTAACTTCTCACTTAATGCTTCCTTGTATCTATTTCCAGGAAGTATATCCAAGCAGAGCCTGTGCTCGTGGTTTAATTTTCATGCAGTACAATTGGAACCGGAGTATCTTGCCTATAACTTTGAATTCTACAGCACTCTCTACTCATAATGGGTAGCTCTCACTAAAGCCAAGTGAGTTTTAGCTCAGACAAGCACCTACATACTTAACAAGAGAATGTTTGCCATTTGAATCAATAGCGTCAATAGTCACACACACACACGCGTGCACACACACACACACACACACACACACACACACACACACACACAAATCAGTGTTGCAGAGTAGTTAATCACATAGTTCTTTCCATGAAAAAAAAAAACAGTTTTAGGATTTGGCTATTAATTCTATACAAGTGAAGCATTTCTTCCAGAATTAAATAAGGCATTCTTTCACAGACCAGTCATTTGTCAAGGCAACACCTCCATAGACCTGCCTACAAGTCAGTCTTTGGAGGGTTTTCTCGAACATTTCCTCTTCCCAGATATGCCAAGGCTTGTGTCAAGTTGCCAGAAAAACAACCACCAAAGTAGTAGTGTTAAACCCCGGGACCACCGAATTAAAAAACAAGAAAAATCTGAAGGAACAATTTTCAGTTTTTTAAAAAGTGAAATAACAATTCCATGTTATCTGAAAGTACCACCCTAATAAATTTTTATTATTATTTCATAAGACAGTCAAATCTGTTTCTCCCAACGTATTGAAGTATTATAAAAATATTTCATTTTACTAGAGCCAATCAACTTATTTCTTAAGTAGTATGATTTGAATGAATGCTTCTTGAGGATAAGTTAGCACTGTTGCTAAAAATCATATCATTAAGCTTTGCTGTCAATAGCCTACCTCATTTTACCACCAAAACGTTTTATTTAAAAATAGAGTCAGCCCAGCACTTTAGCACATTCCTGTATTCCCAGTTCTTTAGGAGTCTAGGGTATAAAGATGGCTTGAGCCTAGGAATTCAAGGCCAACTAAATGACATAACATGATCCTATCTCAAAATAAATATATGCAAACTAAGAGTTGAGGGTTTCTTCTAATGTTGCTAAGCCATAAAATATATGGTAGCATAGCAATGGGCCTATAATACTCACTGCACAATGATATAATAAAATTCATTGATTTGGATAAACTGTCCTGGACTGATATTGAATCCAGGAGGTTTGTTTTTAAAAGAAACATACTGAAAATAGGTTAATATTAGAGGTCTTGAAGAAGCTGCATTAATGGCTAGGTAAGACCAAGAATGACTGCAATTAGAACTTCAGTTATAAAGTTTCCAAAGGCAACTGAAATGTGCTCCACACTTGGGTCCTTAGCAATTTGTTTCTGTCTACTTTATATCATTTCTGCTGTGAAATACCGAGTACTTCATTTGGATAACACTATATTTAAGATAACTAGTTCATTTAATGCCCTTGATACTCTTAGAAGGCTGGCACTGTTACCTTTGGCTTTCTATCAGAAATGAGTAATACAGCAATCAGAAACCCCACTAAGGCCCACCTGAGTCTCTGCCTCACTGCACGTTCTTACTGAGCCCCCTGAGGTGAGTATGGCCACATGCCCCAGTGTAGGCCTCACAAACATTACTGTACACATGTGGCGCTGCACTCACATTATGGTGGCTACAATAGCGTGGGGTTCATAAGTGAGCTGCTGGTTTCCTTCCTCACTCGTGTCTTTGTTCACCCTACCACATTTGAGTTTTTTCTAAAGGTTACTTTTTAAAATTTTTAATACTTACTTCGCAATGGCTAGATCTAGACAGCACAAATTGACACGCTGGGCTCAAAAGAAATAAAAGAGGGCACAAAGTCGAATGGGTAGAAGGGTGGGCATGCATCTGGGTGGAGGGGGGAGTAAATATTATCAAAATACATTGTATGCAACTCTCAAAGAATTAATAAAAATATTACCTAAAAAATCTTAAATACCAAGAATAAATAAGATTGCCTTATAGAGTGAGCAGTAATTACATGAGTTAAAAATGAGTGTACATATAAAACGCAGAACAGGGACCTAACCACTGACTTACTCCTCCAATAAATACGCATGCAGTATCTGCCATGTGCCACGCACAAGGCTACAGTGGTAGAAATGAAACTGCTAGCTTATTAATAGTCCCCGACACAAAGCAAGTACCAGGAAACACTAAAGGCAAACATGAACAATGCAGCTGTAGTGCATCCACCACTAGCTAAGGTGTTTCTGAACTATCCAAATAAAGCACTCAGATTCCTTCCAAGGACTGGAGGTGGGCTGTTTCTAGGGGCTCCACTGAGCCAGGGTAACGACACAAAGGAGGAAAGGCCCTATGCCAAAACTCCTGAGACACGTCTGCCTCTCGGTCACCGAAGAAACAAGCGAAACCAGGCAGATCAATCTCTACTTCGAATAACAAATAAATTCCCACATGGGAAACCTGCTTCTCATCAATCAAATAAACTAGGAAAAGAGGTATTTCTAGGCCGTTCCCCAGGGGCCCACCGTAACACATATAAAATGGCTTACCTAATTAGACTAATCATCGCTTCCGTTCCACACGCTCTGGCTAATTACCCAACTCAAAGCCGTTCACCCTGCCACCATGCCACCTCCCTCCAAAGATCCACTTCTAGAAATGCAACTTGAGGCTGTCTCCCAGAAGAAAGCATGTCAGGACAACTATTAGTTTATTGAGGGAGGGGATTGAAAGTTTTGGGACATTTTTCTTAGAAACTTAAGAAACAGAAATAAGTCCTAATAGTTTTTCAGACATATACATAAAAACTTTGATTTCTAAGATGCTCTTAATCATCATTTTTAAGTCAGTAACTATAGAAAAATGATACCAAAAGCGTGCTTGTGTACCCAGAAAGTGAGGGCTCCTTGGAAGAGAGCTTGCCGTTTTCACAGGTTGGGGCTTTCAACTTGAGAACAAACCAGGACCAAGCAGACCACAATAGTGTCACAAAAACAGAGGCCCACACAAGGGAACCCCAGGTAACTGTGGTATGGCTTCTTTAAAACATTATTTTTAGGTCTGTCACTATCCAATTCCTCTTGTTTAAAAGTCATCCCAATACACACTCTAAAAAAGAGGTTTTGTTCCTTTAAGCTTTCGCTCATAGCGCCCACCTAATTTATGACTAACCAATTCATAAGCCTTAATGAGCACTCTATCAGAATCAGTGATGGACAGCAATGTGGCTAATATTTATTCTAACCTTATAATCTAAGTAAAACAAACTCAGTGCCCCAAAACAATATCCACCAAGAAAGCAGGTGGCTATGTTTTGCCTCACTGTGGAGCCTTCAGAGGCAAGACCCAAGTGGCCAGAGGAGATGGTGGAGGCAAGTCTTTCATTAACTCATGTCCAGCCCTACTCTGCCTCCTGTTTTACATCATACGAACCAGACTCCACTACATACTCCAGTTGCCATGAGCAGAACTGTTCTGCCTTCTCTTTCCTGCCGTGATGGGCTATGACCCTCTAAACACTGGGGACCAAAATGAACCACTTGCTTCCTTAAGTTGTTTCTACCAAGTATTTTGGTCATAGGGACACATAAGTACCAAACACAAGTGCTAAGCCTCAGCTCTGGAAGGTCCGTGACTCAAGCTGGGCATCTGTGACACCCCATCCGACCCTCAAGTTCGGCTGCTCTACAACACGGTGCCTCATTTGTCTTTCTACTGGGCTAATTCTCAACTGCTACGACCCAGAGCGTTCAAACCATCTCTCTCCCTGCTTCTGTCCCTGCTTCTCCAATCCATTCTCCACACTGCTAAAAAGCTAAACTGCTTAAATCAACCCCCCCCCGGACCCCACCATACCCAGTAACTACCCATTTCCACTGGATAAAATCTAAACACCCAAGTGAGACGCTGCGCAACCTAACCTCACTTTTCCATGGCCATCCTCCATCACAACCCGAGTTACCTGTTCAAGCCAGGCCTTTACTCGGCTGTTTATACATTAAGCTCTTCCTTCCACATGCCTTTTGTCTCTAAGGCATATGCTTCTCCTGGCCAGCCCCATCTCATCTGCCACAGACATCTGTTGTTTCTGTCTGCCAAGCATCTTTCCTCTGGCCTCTAAATGAAATCGTCTCTCCCCCGTTCTCCCTCTATGTGGTCTGACTTAAACTGCCAACCTCCAGGCATCCCAGTCCAGGGCCCTGAACGTGAAAACATACGATACAGGCCGAGCCACGGTGCTCTATCCACAACCCACCCGTCCATAACTCGAACCAGACTTGGTCCTAATTGATCTGAAGGACATTTCTGGAAACCCTAGAACAGGGCTGCTGTCAGGCCAGATGATGAGTATGGCACTGTTACACCAAGCAGTGGACAGGCTGTCACAAATGATGGGGCAGGGGAGGGGCAGTTAGGTCACAGGCTCTGTCCCTTTTGATTCAGAGCTGGCAAAGCACCGTGTCTGAAGTGAGGATCAGGATGCAGAAAACACACAGGACAAGCAGTCAAGTCTCTAATCCTGGTTCTGGAAATTACTATCTCAGTGAGTCAACTAACTTTTACAGCTCTGTTCTCTCATTTGGAGAACATAAAGCAGGACAGCACATTTCCTAAGGACCAATCACACCTATGGTTCCACAGCCTCCTTAGAAGGAGCTAGACCTTGAGTGGCCATAGCAAAGCCAGGCCCTTCAAGCATCACTTTAAAACTACAAAGTCAAGCCAGGTGTGGTAACAGCAGCACTCAGAGGACCCTCAAGCCCAGCCTGGCTGGCATAGTGAGACTCTGTCTGTAAATAAAGAAGCAAAACAAACTACATCAGCTTCTTTCTCTTGGATTCTGCACTATGTAGGAATGGGAACGGACACCACCTTTACAAAAAGGGAGCTAGGATTTGGTGATCATGAATAGTCACGCCTTTGATTCTCACTCCACCTTAGGAAAATACACTAAGACAGCAATCAGAGGCACAGGCCAAAGTTTACATAGGTAATAATGCTTAATAGTCATCACATACAGTGTTTTACCTAAAAGTGAAACACTAGAGGTATCCTAAACATTCAGCAATAATGACTAAATAAATTATGGAAAAGTCATAAGATTAAATACTATTCGTTTAAAAATATTATCTGCAAATAGTTTTAATGACATGGGGAAATGTTCAAAATGTAACACTAAGCACAGTAAAACATGACATGAAATAATGTATACTGTATGAACACACATACCCAGAATAACACAAAAAATGGAAATGCCCAAAAAAGGTCATTAGTTTTAACTTTATAACTAATCTTCTTCTTCTTCATCGGCTTCTTCTTTTTCTTCTTCTTCTTCTTCTCCTTCTCCTTCTTCTTCATCATCTTCTTCTCCTCCTCCTCCTTCTTCTGATGCTATATTTGGATATCTTGAGTTGTTTACAATTATTAAAGTATAATGTTTATAAACAGGAAAATGTATTATTTGCTTATTTAGACAGAGTCTCACTCATTATGTAGACTAGGCTGGCCTCAAACTCACAGAGATCCACTCTCCATGAATCCTCCATAAGTTCTAAATCTAAGGGAATGCGCCACCACACCTACCCCTATTTTTTTTTTCACTTTAAAGTGGAAGGTAAGAATTCCGTTACACCGCCTAAGGAAAGACTGTACACGCATGCTTGTGAAAGGTAGCACCTCCACGCATTTACCTTATCTGCAATGTACAATCCCCATGATAATCACATTCACAAATGGACCAGCCGAGAAGAAGGCTGAAATAGGACATTAACTCATTAACAGTGATCTCAGCACTTGCTGCTTTCAAGTAGCTGATAGGGGCACAAAAGCATGTCACCAAAACAGGTTAAATGTCCACATGGTCCACCAACCCTCTCTCTTCCATCAACTGGGATGTATTTATCAGCTCAGCTCACAGATACCTGAGCCTAGGAAAATGAGTAGCAGAACTGAGGTGGAGAAGGCAGACCACCAGAGCCTGGCAGGCACAGAAAGCCATCAGGACTACTGAGCTTTGCATAGATGCAGTTCAGTTCCTGGGTCCCTTCCTGGGTTCACATGGCAATTAGCAAGTCAAACTTACAATGCTGTTGACTAGGCAAAGCAACAAGTATACTACTGAACTTTGTTAGATTTGTATCTATGGGTAACATAAGCAAACAAAAACTTCGTTCACCTACAACTTAAAGGGCTATGTGTTTGCTCTCTGGGAAGACAAAGATCTTGAGTAACAGAGTACACACATACTCTCTCTCTCTCTCTCTCTCTCTCTCTCTCTCTCTCTCTCTCTCTCTCTCTCTCTCTCTCACACACACACACACACACACACACACACACACACACACACACACACACACACACACTTGGGGAGATCTCACAGCACAGAAGGTCCTCGGGTGTCCTCCAGCTACAGGCCAGTTGTGACCGTAAGGCAGGAATTAGCCTGTTCTGACCTCCAGAACTTGCCCAAAACTGATGCTCATGGAATGAGGAGAAGACCTTTAGAATACAACAAATTATGATACTACAAAAACAACTAATGTTTAAGGAATTTACACACAGGCAAAATAAACAGTGTGGAGACAGAAGTGCTATCTTAAGCACTGTTTCAGGGCCAAGACTTTCAACCAGAACTTGAGACATTTTCTAAGACCTCTAACTATACGTCATAAAATTACCTAGAAATATGGTTCTAAAGTATACTCCCAGTTTGTCATTTGTATCCATTCTTAAAAATCTTGGCTAGATTATCATAGGATGTTTCATTAAATATTTACAACATGCCAAACATTTCAAATGCATCAATCTCCTTTATAGACATTTAATCCTCAAAGCCCATTAAACAGATGGCTTTATCAATGAAGAAGCTGAAGTTGAGAAAAAGGAAGAGCCAGCTATAGTGCCTCACACATGGAATGCCAATACTTGGGAGCTGAGGCCAAGCCTGGGTACCATAGTGGGTTCTATGCCAGTTTGTACTACAGTATGAAATCCTACAATAATAATGATGATGATGATGATGCGGGAAGGAGGCAGGAAGAAGGAGAGAAAAGAATGGACAAAATGAAAAAATAATATATTTACCAAAATTCTGACCATCAGTAAAAAGTGAGATTCAAACCTAGATGCAGCAAATTAATTCATGAAGTCACGATGCTTTTCCAACCAAGAGAAGACGGACTATTTTTAAGCATCTTGCATTTATTGTGAACACACTTAAATAATGACGAGGTTTAAACTTTCAACCTGCAGCTATGTCAACTGTTTGCTGTTTGAACAAAAAGTATGGCTCACTAACCCAAGGCAGATTGGACTACAGTTTGTTGAAATTTCTGGAGAATCATTTTATATTATTAGTGATAATTAAAAGATAATAAAGACCAAAAAAATTGATCTCGAGTTCCACTACTGCTCAAAGTTAATGGTTTCTCATCTCAAAGTAAAAACCATGCACACTACAGTTCTGAAAAAGCATGTGGCACACAGTAGCCTGTCAGGTATGCGTGGAGGGGTGTATAACTGTAACAAAGAAAAAAAGGTCCTGAATTTGAGAGTGAATTGGGAGTGGGGTACTTAGAGGGGAAGAGGGGATGAAAAGATGCAAATACAGTACTCATGTATGAAATTCTCTAAGAAAAATAATAGAATGTCTTTAAAAAGAACAAAAGGTAAACGGATTAGTACAAAGAGATTATTTCACAAAAAAAAAAAAAAAACCTACTTCTGAACGAATAGATTTTCAAAGGCATTTTATCCTTCTGCTTTATTACAAAGATGCAAGTTTTCAGTAAAATGAAAAATGGAGACATTAAATAAAATTGAGGAGACATTTCCTTAGGAAAATTACTGGGCTTTGAGTTTAGATAAGATAATCAAATGAAGCCAAGAGCCTCCTAATTAGAACAAACAAAACGACCTTCAGGTCATTCTGTTAGCACAAGCAAAGACTGAAAAGAAATTTTAAATTGTCTAAAGGCATTTCGGCGTATCTGATCTCCATTTTGGAACTTGTTTCAGAAATATAATCTGAGAACTAACTCTCTCAGTTTCCTCATTTGCAAAATGAGACTCAACTTGGGGGTTTGTTTCTAGGGTCTTCTGCAGCTCTAACGTTCTATTGTTATAACCGCCACCTTTTACAAAGCAAGACCATACGCATAAGAAGGATTTGATGTTTACCACAATCCACTATAAAATCACAACTTGAAGGCTCTTCACATTTGAACAACCCGTTTAGTCACTGCTTATGTTCTTATATAGCCAAATCTGCCATTTAAGCTGGAATATCTTGGCAGTGGCCTAGTCTTTGTTCAAAGGCATCAAGACTGAAAGTTGGTTAGGTTTTCAATCAACTCTGTTAGACTATTCCTACAGGTTCTGTTTTCTTTTAAGGGACAACAGCAAGTTTATACTTTCCCGCCCTTTGTTCTCTTCGGGTCTTATTTAACCTTGTTACAAAGGCTGAAAGACAGCTTGTGTATCTATTGTTCTTCTTGGTTTCTTGCCCTTAGCTTAAAGACCACCATTTCTATAAACTCCTCTTAGCCCAGGTTTTTCTAACCACTTATCTACCCTTCCACTGTGAGTAGTGCTCTGACACAAACACCACAGGTGCGATGGCATTTATCTGCAATCCCTTCACTTGAGAGGATGAGGCAAGAGGATCATCAAATGTTCAAGGCCAACCTGGGCTACAGAGGGAAAGGGGAAGATAAGACACCAGAATCTCAAAAGATAATTGTGTAGAGTTTAATCATTTCCATCCGTACTGTACTGCTATTGACACCTAATTACCGATAGATATAAAACTAATCTTAGAGCCCTGCTCTAGTGATTAAATGAATATAACGTATTGGTACAAGGGTAGCTGGCTACATATTAATCACTCAATAAATGTGATTTTAATGATTTATAATAAAATGCAGCATTTATGTCTGCATGATCCAGCTGTAAACTCTAGCTTTCCATAACAATAAAATTTTGCAGTATATACTATACTATTAGCTATTTGTTCTCTAAGGATTAGGCAGAAAATTAAGGCGCTACAGTTAAACTTAAATCACAGATCAATCAAAAATCAAGACTGTTAAAATTCTGCTTCAGTCTGCCTACCTGTGATGTCACTGCCTACCTGACATAGGGCGTGGCCCTGCTCAGTGTATAAAAGGACAGACCTACCTCCCCCCTCCCCCCTTTTACCCCCTCTCTCTTCCTCTGTCTCTTCCTGTCTCTGTCTCTCTCTCTCTTTCTGGGGTACCCCTCCCCCTTTCCTTCTCTCCCATGCTCATTTAATAAACCTCATCATATCCATTTCCTGCCATCTGCCATCTTATTATCTCTTATTTCTTTTAAACATTAAAAAAAAAAAAAGACTCTAAGCAACTTTTGAAATTAATATTGAAATTAACGATAAACAGGACAAGGTTACATAAAGAATTAATTTACAGTAAAGTTTCCAGTGAACGTATACTATATCAGCCAGGCAATCCCACTTCTTACAACTAAACACTTAGGAGGCTCCTACTATAGAATTTAAAGACGAAAATCACCTGGATGCGCTGGCAGAGCCTAAGGCACTTATGGTATTAGGCTGCCTGGAATTCAAATCCTTCTACGAGACCTGGAAAAAAACTCACTTACCCTTTTTGTTCCCAGGGTCCCCATTATGAAATGCATGTCAAGACCCCACCTCCCCGCCTCATAAGGGATGAAGGAATCAAAGGACCATTGGGTGTGACATGTGCGTGGCATGGAGCTCCTCGCCTTTCAATGGCTCAGGGATGTCAACGTTATGGTACTGACATTCCTCAAAAATTATCTTAAGAAGCAAATTATCATAATATTACCAAAACTTACTGTCTAAAAGCATTGACCATTTTAAATAGATAGAGGCCCTTAACCTGAGAGCTAACTACTACTAAAGTCAACTAATGGCATAACATTGTACATATTTTAGTTAACACATTTTAGGGAAGACTTTAATATTAATGTTTGAAATTCCTTCTTGATATTAATTTTACTGGTCTATATGTAATCACTTGGCATATCATATACCGATAGTCATGGAAAATGATATAATAATAAAGGCAGGAGCAAAACTGAGCTTCTCATACCTGCCATTGCTTTGCACCTATGCACATGCTATTCAATATGGCAACTATTTGGGGCCATTTAGCACTTGAAATATGGCGCATGTACTGTGGGTGTAAAACATGGAACAGACTTTTAGGGCTTTTACTAAAGCCCATATTTACATGGATTTCCAGTTTATACAGAATCAATTTCAAGTCTTATCCTGACCAAATATTCCATTATTCTATTTTATTACTACCTTAAGAGGTTTTTCATAAAAATATTTTGATCATAATTTCCCCTCTCTCAATTCTTCGAAACCCCCACATACCGAACTTTGTGTTATTTTACTCTCAAAAGAAAAAACAAAATGGCAAGAGAAAAAAAGTATTAAAAAAGAAACTAATAAGAGCCCACCAAAATAAATAAGTAAGCAAGCAGACAAACAAGAAGTGCCACAAATGTTACAGACATAACCTGCCACTTTTTGACTGGATTTAAGGCCCACTTCAGGGCATGGAATCCACAGATGACACTGCTAAAGTGATGAAGAGAAGCTTTTTATTAGCATGTGGTAGAAGGTTTGCTGTACCTCCTACAAACTCACCAAATTTACATAGATAATAAAACTAAAGGGCTGAGTTCCAACAGGGGAGCCATCTATTAAAGAGACTTTAGCTTTACTTCGCGGGTATACAGAACACCACAAGGGTAACAAATACACCTGAGCTGGCAAAACAGCACCAACACAGCGCTTTGCCTATAGTCCCAAAGCAGAGAGAGTTAGTCATAAGTCCAAGAGGAAGGAAAAAAAAAAAAAAAAAAAAAAACAGCTTTGGGATTTAAATTAGACCAGGAAGTAGTATGGCCTCACGTATATGCAAATGAGACTAGCCTCAAGTCTCCACCTAGCTAATTATTATGCAAAACAGTTACATGTGCACAGGCTTAGGTCAGAGACCAGTAAACATGCAGAAGGAGGGCAGAGATACTGAAATGATATATTTTTCTAAGTCACAAAGGCCTGTAGAAAGGGACTAGTGGAGAAGTATCACACAGAAACAAAGGGAATAAAAAAAGTACAGGAACAAAGTCCAAAGAGGGAGGAAAGGAAATTAGACGTACTCCCTGGCATCTCCTTTTACTCAAACATAGATGCTGCAGCATCCATCCCCAGCTGGGAGCCCGATAGGAATATAGCTCAGTCCCCATCCTAGACTGCACAGGTCAGACTCTTCACTGCAGCTGTGCCCCCACGTGACCCTTACAGCCACATCTGACGAGCAGCTGCTCACCTCACCCTAGAGGCATCTGAAATGTTCAAATGATTACTTAGTGCCCATCTGTTTCCTCGAGTCTGTTCCATCTAAACACAGGTCATAGGAAACCAGATTACACGCACGCTGAAAGGTTGGTGGCAAATCTGTGTTCCAAGTGACAGCTAAAGAACTAATCAATCACCAACAGAGTGCACACAAAGTCTACCTCAGGCAACATGGGTACTTGACCTAGGGACTGTTCTGGGTGACTAAGATGAACAGAAATGGTACACACACACACACACACAGAGAGAGAGAGAGAGAGAGAGAGAGAGAGAGAGAGAGAGAGAGAGAGAGAGAGAGAGAGAGAGAGAGAGAGAGAGAATAAATAAATGCAAAACGATTTTTATTTAAAAAAGAAGGTGGAAATTGAAGAAGACACCTCATATCCACCTCTGTTCTCCACATACATATGCAGGACACACACATATGCACTAACATGCACACATGCACACATCCACAGGGACATATACAGGGGGCTGTAGAGATGGCTCAGAGGTTAAGAGCACTGTCTGTTCTTCCAAAGGTCCTGAGTTCAATTCCCAGCAACCACATGGTGGCTCACAACCATCTACAATGGGATATGGTGCCCTCTTCTGGCGGGAAGGCACACATGCAAGCAGAATACATATAAATAATAAATAAATATTAAAACACACACACACAGAAAAGAAGAAATCATTTTAAGGTCCAGATAAAAGAAACAAGAATATAAGAATCCCAGAGAGTAAAGAAATTAATGGCACTGACAAAGCTTAGTGTTTGTGAAACAAGCTGGGAAATTTTAGTTGTCTTAAATTCTTCATTTGTTTTTTTCCTCATCACTGTCATTCCAATCAAGCAGACTGTTGCTTTTCCCATTTCAAAACCTCCTTTCACTACTTTCTGCTACATTCTCCACCTTCCTTTTACAGGAAAAAAGAAATCCTTGAAACCTTTGTTAACTGACTTCAAATGTTTCTCTTTCTCCCCTACTCTCTTTCACCTTCACTGATCAAGCTTTGTTCACCATGGCTCCATCAAAATTGCTACTGAACCCATTCATGATGTCACCATTGCTGTTCCCAGTGCACTTGACCCTCATCTTACTCGACCTTTTAAGATGCACCTGGCCCGTCCTTGAATGTCTTCACTTGGCTCTTCCCCAGGAATTCTCTATTTCCCTCCACTTTCTTTTCTTTTTTCCTCCTGCACTGATCAGTCCTCTCTCAACTCTCTACCTCCAGTGAGCGAGCAGCCTCAAGTTCTCAGGTCTGAGCCCCTCTGCTTTCCCACTGACAATTACTTCCGTGTGGATTTCATCCAGTCAAAATAACTTCACAACATTTCTCTCCAGCCTGGACCTCTCTTCAGAAACCCAGGCAAACAATCTCTACAAAGATAAGAGTTCCCTGTTGGTATGGAGGCTCATGCCTACAATCCCAGAAAATCTGAGACAGAAAAATTGTCACAAGGTCAAGGAGAACCTTGGTCATAAGGGGAAACTCTGTCAGAAGGGAGGGGGAAGTAAAAGAAAAACATATTTCTCTGATCCATCCAAAGAACTACTTAACAGGATTGTCCATGTCTGCTCTTAACCCTGCCCATGTCAGTGTAGTCTCATGAGACACGGCTGCTCTAAAAACACAGGCCAGATCATGTCACATCCTTATCTGACACTCTCTCAATGGCTTCTCTACTCCTGCTAGACATAATCCTGCAAGGCTATACAGGAACTGCCGATCCTGTCTGCTCTCCTCTCTGCTCAGGACCCTCAGCTCCTGGGAGGCAGAGCACCTTTAAATGAGAGGTCTACATACACCCTTCCTGAAGGCAACTGAAACTGGCCAGGCAGCGCAGGGGACTTTGATTTCTTCCGATCAAAGGGAGACTATGATTTAAGGTGCAAGCACTTTATGTTTTAATGATGGATGGAATCTGGGTGTTGCCCACTTGCAGGGAACTTCTGGACTGAAGCGCAAAACAGAAACGTACACTTGTTAATTCTTCAGTTCAGTAGCACACATGGTAAAGGAACATGGGAGGCCATGGTTTTGTGAGCCACTTTCGAGAAGTTAAAAGTATCTTCTAGATAAAAGAAAAGGGAAAAAAAAAAAAAAGAAAAAGAAAAGAAAAGGAAAATAGTTTCAGCACCTGTTTATGTGTAAAACTGAATTACTCCAAAAAGGAATTTAAAACAAAGTAAAAAAAAGAATGGGCTAACTACTCTATCTTAATATCATAATAATACTAATTTGCATGTAGTAGGTTTGCTTTTGTTTCTGAAGTTATGCGCTTAGTAGGCACTCTGGCAGGTAGGGATGTTTGTCACTAGAGAACATACCAGCTAAGTAGAACTAACTAAATTCCTCGGGCCACCACCAAAAAGTCACTATAGTCACCAGTTAGATCTAAATTTCCAGCATTCTGATCTTCATAAGTATACTGGATGCTCATAAAACATGAACGGCCCTTCACAGTACTACTAAACCAGAAACGTCAGATAGTCCTAGAAATTTAGAGCTGGGAGATTTAGAAAAGTATGGAAGACATTACTTAGAAGATGGAATAACAGCATCTATAAAGATCAAGCAGGTGTGACTAGGTGTGGTGTCCTCTTTCAGAAGGTAGGTCTCTGTCCAATCCAAGAAAGCACTGTGTTCTATACAAATGTCTCCAGAGAAATGGTTTCTAATTTTCTGTTCAGTAAACATATGGATCTCAAAGTCTTCAGAGTTCTGGAATCTTCCCAAGCAGCATAGGCAGAGGCTAAATCCATCCTATAAGGTCTCACTCTACAGCCCCGACTAGCATGAACTCTTCTATGCAGACTAGGCTGTTGGAGTTCCAAACTCACACCTGCTGCTGCCTCCAGGGTTCCACAGCACCCAGCTCTCCCCTTTTTTCTACCAGAAAGAAGTACAAAAATGTTACTTACACAGTCATTTTGTTTAATTCATCTATTCATTTCAGCAAACATATAAGCATAATGAATGGTGCTTTGCTTAACATAAAGAACACTGATTGCAAAGGACAAGAAATGAAAAGACAATTAAGAGAATGGTAGAAGATCCCCGTAAAGCATCTGTCACATAGGAGACATGAATCCTAACAATACCTGAACAATTATTTCTCCAAAGAAGATGTACAGGTGGCCATCATATATAAGAAAACAAGTGTAATATTATCAGACATTAGAGAACTGCAAACCAAAACCATAATGGAGGGTGGCTCAAGCCTGTAATTCAACATGAAAGAAAGAGAGAGAGAGAGAGAGAGAGAGAGAGAGAGAGAGAGGAAAGAGAGAGAGAGAGAGAAGAGAGAGAGGAGAGAGAGAGAGAGAGAGAGAGAGAGAGAGAGAGGAAAGAGAGAGAGAGAGAGAGAAGAGAGAGAGAGGAAAGAGAGAGAGAGAGAGAGAGAGAGAGAGAGAGAGAGAGAGAGAGAGAGAGAACAAAGCCACCCTGAATACATACGGAGTCCAGTGCCACTCTGAGCAGCCCTGAGGATTTTCTCATGTCGTCGTCACACACACTGCACATAAAATCAGTATAGTGTGCATCACTATTGAACAATCCTGGAGCCTGTAAACACAGCTGTTCGTTTCCTAGTCCTGCCACACAAGGTATCAGAGATTTCCCAACTGCCACCACCTTATGAGTGCACTATACCTCTAATCATAATCTGAAGTGCTCTCACTTCTATCGGTACAAAGCCCAGCACAACTTCTTGTCAATATGTTGTGTCAAAAAAAAAAAAAAAAAAAAAAAAAAAAAACATGTTGTGTCATCAGGTATTTTCCTGCTGTCTTCATGCACTTTAACTATCTACTGGCTCTCCAAGACAGTTCTGTACGATTTTCAAAAAAGTCCTTCACTGTTTTGATACCAACCACTGTCCACTTGGGTCTTCATGACGATGCTATAGAGATTCACAAGAAATTGAGACGGGGGTATCAGATACTCCTTACAGAAAAGAAAGACGTCGACTTTAATGTTTTGTCATGTCCTTAAGCTCTCAAAACAATGTCATCCAGTTTTTTCTCTTTTTTATTTTTAAATAATGTATTCAGATTACATCCTGATTGTTATCCTCTCACTTGTATCTTCCCGTTCCCCCCCTCCCTCCTTTTTTTACTCTATTCCCCTTCCCTAGACCTATGACAGAAGGGGACCTCTTCCCCTACCATATGATCACAGCCTGTCAGGTCTCATCTAGATAACCTGCTTCCCCTTCCTCAGGGTGCCACCAGGCCTCCCAAACAAGAGAAAGTGGTCAAACAGGAGGCACCAGAGTTAATGTCAGAGGCAGTCCCCCACTCTCCCCACAACCATAGAGAATGAGCTGTCCATTGGCTAGATCTGAATAGGGGGTCTAGGTTCACTGTATGCATTATCCTTGGTTGGTACAGAGTTTGTGCAGGCCCCCTGGGCCCAGATCCGCCAGTCTTGATGGTCTTCTTGTGGGGCTCCTTGGACCCTCTGGGTCCTACAATTTCCCCATTCTTCCATACCACTCTCACCTGGAGTCCCAGTAGCAAGTCCTAGCATCTGTCCCAATCCTCTGCTAAGTGAAGCCTCTCAGAGGACATCCATGTTGTAGTAATATCCAAATATCAGTGCGTATATACCATGTGTGACTTTCTAAGTCTGGGTTATCTCAGTCAGGATGGTCATTTCTAGTTCCATCCATTTGCCTGCAATTTTCAAGATTTCCTTGTTTTTAATAGCTGAGTAGTATTCCGTAGTGTAAATGCACCACAGTTTCTTTATCCGTTCTTTGACTAAGGGACATGTAGGTTGTTTCCAGATTCTGGTTATGATGAATAAGGCTGCTATGAACACGGTTAAGCATATGTCCTTGTTGTGTGGTGGAGCATCTTTCAGGTATATGCCAAGCTATTCCAATAGCTGGGTCCTGAGGTAGCACTATTCCCAATTTTCTGAGAAAGTGCCAGATAGATTTCCAAAGTGGTTGAACTAGTTTGCACTCCCACCAGCAATGAAGATGTGTTCCCCTTCCTCCACATCCTCACCAGCATGTGCTGTCATTTGAGTTTTTGATCTTGGCCATTCTGGTGGGTGTAAGATGGAATCTCAGAGTCGTTTTGATTTGCATTTCTCTGATGACTAAGGACGCTGAGCATTTCTTTAGGTGTTTCTCAGCCATTCGATATTCCTCTGTTGAGAATTCTCTGTTTAGCTCTGAACCTATTTCTTAATTGGGTTGTTTGGTTTGGTGGTATTTAATATCTTGAGGTCATCCAGTTTTTAATAAAGCTAAACCAATAGACAACTCTCAGCCAGACTAGGATCCAAAGTTTTCCCGTTTACATGATACTAGTAACAAAATATGTCCCTGTTGTCCTCTGAATAGCTCTTACAGGCAATTACATCTTCTCTCTCATTATTTTAAATGGATGTATTTACTGTCATTTCATTAGAATGTCATCCTTCCCACATAGTTTCCCCATATTTGTACTTACCAGACATGACGGGGTTAGTGAGGACAGTTCTCAAAGTTTATCAAATCCCAGTCAATAAACACACGGGAGCAGCCAGAGCGCCAAAAGAGACATGTCAGCTCAGGTCAGACAATGACATCCCTTGAAGCACTTTTGCTTGAATGCCTCACTGAGCAGCATAAAGGCCATTGGCTACCTAGGATTACATAAACTCACTGAGCCTAAATGGAATTTAAAATTCAGTTCTTGAGACTAACCATATTTTAGGTCCTCAGTAGCCACAGAAGATTCTGGCTACTGAACAAGAGAGATACGGGGCAGTATACAGTCAGTGCAGAAAGTTCTATTAATGAGTGCTGATGGCAAATATAACTTGACAGAGTCCATGAAATCTCATAGGAGCTGAATTCTTGGGAACAGTGATGTCAGTGTTTGCCAACTGTACAGTTTGACTCTCTAAAGAAAGACTCGGGGACTCTGGATATTCTTCCCAGAACTTCTCTTAGGTCAGTAGAAAAACCTGCTTAGCCTCCTTGAATAAATGAACGGATGAACGAATAGCGGATATCTCTGTTTCTGCCCTAATTTACTTAGAAGATAGTAGTTCCCAGAAAGCAATGATGCTTTTTATTTGTTTATTTGTTTTGTTCTCTCGTGGAGATTTTTTTTTTTTTTTTTTTTGAGAAGAAATAAGTGTCAGCAGACCAGGCAAGGAGCTCAAGGACCCTGTGGAATCACCAGAAGTAAATCCATAAAACAAAAACATCTGTCCAAAGGGGACTGCACTATTCATGCAGAGAGCGAGCTCCAGACCTAAGAAAACAGCAAGCACAACTCAAAAGCTTTTCCACACACAAAGGGGAAGTCACAGGAGATGCCCTGAGAGATCACTCAGCCTGCTGCCGATTTCATGCTAGCTTTCTACTGTAAATTCGCTAGAAAGTAACATGGTGACAAAGACAGCAAGCATATAATTGCACACAGTCCACGTCACTCACTCAGACCTAGGGACCTCTTGCTCCATGTCCTGTGACTCAATCCACCTAGCCCAGCAGCCTCTTGGAAAATACACTTTTCAAAACCCTAAGTTCCAAAAGCACCAGTAGAATTTTACATACAGAAAAGCAACCTCCATTAGTGCTTCACCAATGATCTCCTGAAGGCCACAGGCTGCTTTGAACACGTTCTGTTTGCCATGTGCACTGACCAACAGCCACAGGAAGAACCAAGCTGTTTCATTTCTACAATTCCTTTTTTTTTTTTTTTTTTTTTTTCCTTAGCAAAGGTCGGAGAACAGAAGGCCGGACAAGCAGGGAGCAGCTGTGGCCTGGTCTTATGAATGCCCACTGCTGGTTCCCTAACCCCCTCTTATTGTTTCAAACACATTCTCAATGAGCTCTGAGCTCCAGTTCCTGGGAAGAAAATAACAAGAAAAAAACAGTCCCCTCTGCATCAACACCACCACGGTGGCAGAAATGTCTAGATACTTCTTTGAGGTGTTATAATTAGAAATTAAAATAACTGAGGCTTGCCTTCAACTCTAAGTTGTGAATCTGCTTTATTTTTATTTTAATTATTTATGACTATAGGGAACGCTTTAAAGTACCCTGGACACGGAGCTATACAACTTCTCTCTCTTGAGCCAAGGAATACTAACTAGTTTTGCTGTGTAAGCCTGTTGGTGAATTTGTCTTGATGAATTAGTCATCACTTCTTAGATCCAAAACCTGTTTCACAAAATGCTAACTCCTAGGGCATAGAAAGGGGCGGCTAAGCAAATTAGACTATTTGAGTTTGAATATTTCCTCACAGCTTTATTGGCCATGGGATCCTGCGCAACTACATTTCTCAGGGCTTCCAAAATGGAGACGGTAACGGTGGCGACTTTGTGGCTACCTGTGACAGAACTCAGGAGATGTCAGCTGCGCCTGCTGCAGCACCTCACGGCAAGGACTGCATTTTCTAAATGTTAGGGCTGGAGATGAAGCCTCAAGGCAAGTCAGCTTCTCAGCCGGACGCATGAAGATAAGTGTCTTCCTAACATAAGGACTTGAGGTTGCCCCCTAAAGCCCATATACAAAAAAGTCAGACACAGTGGCACACACATGTGATCCCAGCACTGGGGAAGTAGAGACAAGACGCTTCACTAACCAGCCAACCTACAGGAAAGCAGCAAGCTCCCAACCAACGAAAGACTGACTCAAAAGTGGATAGGCCCTGGGGAGCAGCGCCTCATGTCCTCTGGCCTCCCAGGGCACATGCATAGACACACACACACACATATACATGCACGCCAATGCACAGACTCACAGCACGTGTGAGTACGACATACAAAAATAAGTGTCCCACCCTCGGGTCACTCCAAATCCCTACCTCCAAAAACAGCCACTTAAGAAAGTTCAGAAGCAAGCACATTTGACGCATCTCACCGATTTTGGGTCATAAAGTGGGCGTGTTTGCCACTAATGAAGTCAGACAAACAAGAAACCCAGCAGTCCTGGTCAGGGACTGACTCTGCCATAGGAAGGGAGAAGAGCTGGTTGGCTCCCTTATATCACAGGTGCTGTCAATGGAGAATTACCCATGAACTCTGTGCCTTAGAGTTTCAACAAAGTCCTTGTCCCTTTGGCAACACTAACTGGATTCCAGTTTGTTGACCTTCTGGGCACAGGAAAAAAAAAATCGTCCTTTCGGTAAGGCAAACAAGCGCTCCAAGGGCAGGGGCTGTTTTTGTGTAAATAAGATAGCATGAGCAAAGACTCATTATTGATGTTGTGCATTACACCTTATTTTCCAACAAGGCACAAGGTAATATGGATTTTAGAGTAACTTGTCAACTACACACTTCAAATTATCCGTCTCTCCACTGTAAACTCCAACAGTCACGACAAAGAACAGTCTCTGGAAGTTTGGAAGATGGTACTAAGGGGAACAGCGCCATTCCCTTCCTGGGTATACGCACAGTATCAGAAATAACACAAGCTTGTCCCGACACGAACACTAAGAACGAACGCTCTGGACAATGAAATCTAGAGAACTTCACCGCAGCTCCCCTAAAGCAAATCCAGGCTGGCTTAACTTGAACTCAGGAGGTATGTGTGTAGGGATACAGCTAACCACTGGCACAGCACAGCACATATCAGCCATGGGTTCAGTCTTCAGCACTATTTTAAAATATCAAAAACTCTGGAAGAAAACCAAAGACCTCTGAGCATGGTCCTGGATGAGGGCGATAGAGAACACCTGTAGTAAACGTGATTCACTTTCGACTAGGTGCGCGTGCACGCGCGCGCGCACCTCTTCTATAACCATATTTCACATACTAAAACGCAGGCTTTGGTTACATTTTTCTCTTGATTGAGCCTAAATCTCAATCAATTCTGAATACATTGCAGACAAACTAAGAATGATCACCATGTACTACTCACCTCTTAATCCAATCCAAACCCCAACATACCATTTTTTTTCTTAATTGCCAAATGGCATTATCAGAGCACAAAGAAGGCAGTCTTAAAGCCAAAGTACACACACACACACACACACACACACACACACACATACACACATACACACATACACACATATATATGTACATATATGTATATATATGTATATATATTTTGATTTTCACAGTTTCGCCTGTGCACCTCTTAAGGAAGACCAGGATTAACCTATTATATCCCTGGCAACTTAAGTTTGTGACTAATGTAAGGCAAACCACTCCAGAACTTCTATAGGGAATTTATAATACTCTAAGCAAGGCTGGAAAAGCAGTTATTGGGAGAGAGTAGGATGGTATTCGCTCTCTCAGCAGGGAACAGCCCCTTCCCTACACCTTAACAAAAACCACCTAACCTGGCCTACCAGGACCAGGGCTGCTTCGGGAATTCCAAATCTGTAAGAGGGACTCCCTGCTTCCTCTGGGTCCTGCACAGAACCTACTCAGAGTCTCTCCTAACAGAAAGCAGGCTCCTAGAGAGCACAGCTCCTGTCTGACTGACTGGCCATTGGGCTTGGCAGCATACATCCTTTGTACATACTCGATTGCAGATAATGAATTGCACTATGCGTTGCCAAAATCCCACTTACAGCGATTTTCCAGATCTCCCTCCTCCCTATACCTGCACCTGGACCCACTCAAGAAAATCTCTGGAGTGGAAATCCTGGATCCTACTATCAGGAGAACCAGAATCTGGAAAATGAAACCCTAATGCCCATTACAGCCTCTGCATGGTGGCTGTTTAACATCCTTCAACGTCCAGAACGTTGGCAAAAGTAAACACTTAATGCTGAGGAAACTGACTGACAGTATTGTAAGCGCAGCCTCTGACCTGTGTTTAGCCTTTTTATTTATTTATTTATTTATTTATTTATTTATTTATTTATTTATTTATTTATTTTCATATCAGTTGCCAGGACATCATCGGTGGCGAAAGTTAAATGCATGTAAAACACAATCACTTAAAAGTCTTTAAAAGCTAGTGGAAATGCTGCCCGGAATCATCTCCCCCAGTCTGCTCGCTTTCTCAGCGCAAGGGTTTTCTTTTTTCTCTCTGACAGTGAAACACGATAGTCGCTCAATCTGAGAGCTGACTTGGCACACTAACATGGGCACCTTAGGTCCCCTTTAATGCCTTCCTTCTTCAGACCATTAGGCAGGAAGGAGCTTGCAGGCTGCTTCTCCCCAGATGAGGTTTACTAGGTAGAGGGGTGAATTAAAAACTCGAAACCTTAACAACAAAAAGTTGGCCCTCTTGGGTCCCCCCACATGCACAAAGGGGAAAAGAAAAACTGAAGAAAAGAATTGGGGGGGGGGGAAGGCTGATAAAAAAATAGAAAAAAAAAATAGTTATCAGAGCACAAAATGAAGTGGCCCAGGGAGCAAACGACAAGGCAAAAGAAACCCGGGGCCAGGTACGGCCACAGTGACACACTCCACAAACCCTCGCCCTAGCCCGGGTCAGATGGGGTGCTCACCGCGGCGTTTCTTCCTTCCATCTTCCATCGCCCGCTCGGAGGGGCTCGGGGCCGCGGGTGGGGTGCGGGCGACCCCGGCTGCAGCGCGGGGGAAGAGGGGGTGGAGGAGACCCGGCCGGGCGCGCGAGCGCAGGCGGCTCTTTGTTGCGCGCCCCGGGACGGCCGCCGGCGGCGCGCACCCCCGGCGTTGGCGAAGGAGCCCGCGGCGGGCACCCGGGCCGGCCCCCAGCAACGTCAAGGCGAGGGTGGCGCCCCGCGCGCGCGGAGGCGGAGTGAGAGGAGGAGGAGGAGGAGGAAGAGGGAGCTGCGTCCTGCAGCCCTCCGCTGCCTGTTGCTTTGTCTCCTTCCGCAACACTTTTCCCACCCGGAGGAAAGTGAGAGGAGAGGCGCGTTCACGGGCGTTTCCTCCCCGGGAGCGCCGCGGAAGGGGAGCCGCGCTCGGGCCGTCCCACCTGGGCCCGGGTGCGCGCGCCCGCCCGCCGGAGCGCGCGCGTCCCTGCAGGGTCCGGGCGCTCAGAGGGCGCTCCCCGGGACACAGGCCCGCCAGAGCCTTCAGTTACTGGCCTCAGGTTGCTCAGGGCCACCTACCCCATTCAGAGACTCTGGTACCCTGCGACCCAACTTGAAAGGCCCATTTCGCAAGGAAATAGGTCTCACCCTGACGCAGGCTTTCTGGTCCTAATCACTGGGACTATCCTCCCAATGAAATGTCACTTCACTGAGTTTCAGCCATAAGTGCCTCCCCGCCCCCCCCCCCAACCCCTGCCCCATTTGATCCTTGCAGCAGAAACAAAAGCTGGAACCCACTCCCTTTCAAGACTGAGGTTTCACTCTTTGAGTTATGTAGGAGTTTGGTGGCTATTTTCCCAGGTACAAGCTATGAGGCCAGTGGCCATGTCCCAAGTATCAACTTAATTTTGTGCGGAAATCTTTGTTTGTTTGCTTTTCGGTTTTTTGTTTTGTTTCCTTTGTTGCTTTTGGTTTTTTGAGACAGGGCTTCGCTGTTTTAGCCCTGGCTGACCTGGACTTGCTATGTAGACCAGGCTGGCCACGAACTCACAGCGATCGATCCACCTGTCTTGTGGTTCTCTGTTAGCACAGCTGTGCGATTGGAGATCAAGGAGCCAGGACTAGACTATCCAGCCTAAGGAAGGTCTAGTCCAAGTAAAGTGGGTTCCACATTTACAAAGTCAGTGCTTGCCAGAGCGACGCATCTGAAAGCAGAATCACACCTGGACAGCTGGACATCTTGCAGCTCTGGTGTCTCATCCATGTGACCAAGAGAGGATGACCAAAGAGAGAGAAGTGACTAACATGACCAAGTAGGGGGTAGGGGTCAGATTTCCTGGTGGCCCACAGGTCAGTGCGGACCACCTCTGAGCTTAACTGCTAGCTGGACCCTAAGGAAGGAAAGAAAAAAGAAAGCTGTGTGGATCCCCTACTTTTCTTGACGGAGTCAACCTATAGTACCCACCAAAGGAACCAAAATTAGAACGTATGCATTCCAACTTCTGAAAGCCAACCGCTGCCGAGGCTCCCCTCCCACACCAGCAGTAAGGGCAGGTTTATGGTTTGTGAAGCATCCCAGTTGACGGATTATTTCTCATCTGGGGATCTTCCCATTCGCCCTTACAGAGAAAGTCCTCTGAGCGATAGTCCCTGTGTCCCTGTTCTAAGTCCCTGCCTCCTTGATTCGTCCAGCCTGACAATTGTATTGACAAGAATCGCAAGCAAGGATTGATACAAGCTGCCGTTGACTACTGACATGGCTTTTACCTGGAAAAAAATAATCCATAATTCCTAAATTCAGACAGAACATCATAGAGGCTGAAAGGTGGACCTTGATTTTTATAAGCTTATTATTTAAGGGTCCCGGGACTAGTCCTCACAGAAGCCAGGACCCAGGCTCAAGGGGATCGCTAGTAGGCTCAGGCTCAGTTTCTGTGCCTGAGAATTCACCTCTATAAACGCAGGAAGGAGGGCTGCTAGCCCGTGGTCTCTGTTAGAGACTATTTACGTAATACAACGAAAGCCCTGGTTCCGATCCACAGCATCTCCATATCAGCCCCAAAGAGGAAGGACCAGCTAAGCAGCAGAAGCATGGACTAGTATATGATGACCCAATCCAGGCAGTCTTCTTCCATCGACTTGAGCCGGGAGCCAAGTTACTGTGTGTGCTGAGGAAGTTACTGTATGTGCTGAGGAAGTTACTGTATGTGCTAAGGAAGTTACTGTGTGTGCTGAGGAAGTTGCTGTATGTGCTGAGGAAGGAAAGAGAAAACATACTGCAGGGAAGACATGAAGAGCTGCAAGTCAAAAGGAGAAATGCGAAGGGTGAAATTCTCACAGTCTGAAAAGCCCAAATTCTGAAAAAAAAAAAAAAAAAAAAAAAAAAAAAAAAAAATATATATATATATATATATATATATATATATTCTTGCTAAAGAAGTGAGTAATTATTTAGAATGGAAAAAAAAGAAAAAAGAAAATCAATACACATTTCCAAAAATTGACAAATTTCTCAAGGCTACTAAATCCAGAAAAATTACATAATATTTTTTACAACTACCTATATTAATGGACTTTCTTAAGTACTTTAATAATAACTTTTTCCCATGTGTTTTGGCTAATTTTTTTTTTTTTTTTTTTTTTTTTTTTGAGATAGGGTCTTACTATTTAGTTCTTGCTGGCTTGGAACTCACTATGTAGACCAGGACCCAAACTCATAAAAATCCACCGGCCTCTGCCTCTCAAGCACCCTACACCCAGATGGCTGCATATGCTTGATTGCTACTATGAAATTATTTTATTTTTTTAGACCAGGCTAGCCTTGAACTCACAGAAATCTGCCTGCTTCTGCCTCCCGAGTGCTGGAATCAAAGGCGTATGCCCCCACGACCCCTGAAATGACTTTTTTAATAGTTTCATTGAAATCTAATTTATATGCCAGAAAATTGACCCATTTGAAATGTGCAATTCAGTAATTTTTAGTTTATTAGCAGAAAAGTGCAAATGCCACCAGAGTTAATTTTAGAATATTTTATCATCTACAAAGGAATCCTATTATCTACACCCACATTACTATCGCTTATTTGGCTTTTAGAGGATTCCATCTTCATATCCATTATTTAGAATGATATGCTTTCTTATGGTATGTTGTCAGATTTTGGAAGACCTACCAAGTCTCTTTCACAGGATTTCAAAAGTTTCCATGTGCGGTGATTAGTGGAAATGTTCTTTTTTAATTAGAAATGAAGAGAACTGTCTAGGAGTATGCAAATATTCTACTTGGGTGATGTCATATTAATCAAAACATCAAATTTTATTCTTAACAGCTGTTCACTGCTCTGAATATAAATTTAACCTCAAAAGAACAATATATAAAATTTGAATCAAGTGACGTATTCAAATTAGAATATAATCAGAATTAGAGGGTGTTAATCTAAGACTAAACAAAATACTCTTGAACCAAGTAAGTCTGACTACTTAGTATATGAATGTCAAAGTCCATAGATATTTCTCTCTCCAAGAATCACAAGGCACATTCTTTATCTCAGGTGAAAGTCAAAGTAACCAACTAATATATAGTACAGAAAGGAATGCACAGAAAAAAAACTAAATACGAAAGGTTGCATGCAACATGTGAGCCCCAGGATTCAGGCACTACTCACTGGCTTATTTTCATTTTCTCTGTTACAGGTTTTGTCAGCTCATAAGTGTGAATTATTTTGTGTAATAAATGAAAGACATTTAAACATTTGCTCATTGTGGTTCTATGGCTCAGGCTTCTTTCTTTTATTTGTTTATTTATTTTGGATTAGTTAGCAACCCAAGACTCTCAGAAGACGCATGCAAAGAAAGAGGCGACTGTTGCTAACCACACACAGGAGTAGTCTACAGAATCAGAAGGCCTTCTGCACAGGCGTCAGTGTTTCGCTGGGACACGTGGTGAGTCACACACCAACTGCAAACGAACAACTCCCAGAGCACGGGGCTGCTTGTGCCCTTTCTCTCTCCGGTTCTTGGCACCTGCCCATAACGGTGCCTTAGCAAAGAAGTGTTGGCGTGAAGTGTTCACCACCCAGGGGAGAACCATTCAACATTACCTAAGATTGTATTGTGCTTGAATCTCAACAGCCCGAAACGATACCGAGAGGACATGTCCGAGCCAGATTCACCACAAACCTGCTGAATGTGGAGGGAGTGCTGGACGGATACGAGGAATGAGAAATAAGCAACAAAGTTCAAGAATGTGGCTCGCGTGCACAGCCGAGCGGGAGACATGGGAAAAGAGGAGACAGCTGCCTGACTCGTGGAATTCAAAAATGTTAGATCAGAGGGTGATCCGAAGTGGCAAGCATGCTCAACTCCCCTTTCCCTATGACCCACATAACTTAGCCTAAGTGTGGTAAGAAAAACAGTAATAATAACGCATGCTCCGCTTACGGCACAGTCTTGCTGTATACTCGAGTTATCTCACGCTTGTGAGTCTCTCTCTTCGGCAGGTGAGTGTACGATTACAGGGGTGCACCAACACATCTCGCCTCCACTTATTTTTATTATTATTATTATCCCTTATATGGATATCACGTGATGTTCATTGCACATGTATTATGTGCTAGGTACACTTAACTGACTACAGCAGTACACAAAACATCTCTCCCCTCGAGAGGAGCTTACAGCCTAAAGGAACTTGAGGAAACGGCAATCAAGTGAGGTAAGTAAGTATATGGGATGTTACCTAACGCTGTCTTTAGAAGAAAGTTAAGCACATGAAAAGGGTAAGGAGTTGGGGTCCAGGTTAGTGAGTTAGTAGGTGACCAGAGTTTTCCAGGAAGAATTCACTGAGCCAGTGAAATCTGAATAAGGGGCCTAAGGCTGGTGAGGTATGAAAACCATGCCAATATGTGAGTATCTAAATGCTGAATTCCTGAGGGCTTCCCTGGTACGCTCAGCATGGCAAACCTATCAGCGTGCCCAGGGCCAGGTAAGGCAGAAAGAAGAGGTGTGGCAGGAGGGATCTTACGGGGTGTTGTAGGGTTTCTAGGCTTTTAACTTCCCCTGGAAGAATTCAGGCAAAGGATCAGTATAATCTGATTTTTCTGTCCCTGTCCCACCCGCCTCTTTTTTTTTTTTTTTTTTGTCTTCCAGGCTCCCCCTATGGGGTGTGCTGGAAGCAGGGAGGTGAATTAGGAAGCCATTGAAACAATCCAAGTAGAAGGTAGTGCTGGCTTAGGTCAGCCTGGGAACAAAAGAGCTCGTTTTAAAAAGTGTTCATTTATGGTCATATGTTTAAAGGTGGCGGTTCTGAAACAGCTGTATGTCACACCCTTGCATTTGACCCAACCTATCACACCCACGTTGTGAATACTGTGTTTTCATTTCTCCCACTAAACTCTCCTGTCATGTCCACTTCAAGAGCCGCAAGTGGTCAATTAAATTTCAATGAGTTAAAAGAAAATTTAGTTTTAAAATCTCAGTTGCTTTTGTTGGTTCTTTTGTTTTGTTCATTTTTGTTTTGTTTTGTTTTTTGGCTCCGAAGTACATTTCCCAGGTGCTATAGCCACAGGTAGTTAATGGCTATACTACTTAGAGAGCAGACCTGGACCATGTCTGTCAGTTTGGTCTATTAGACACTTAGTCTCAGAGAGAGCTGGGCCCAGAGAAAGGCAATGAAAAAAAAAAAAAAATGGCAGGTGAAAGCTTGGTCCAGAGGTTGCACAAGATCACACTGCTTATTTGTCAAGACTGTACAGCTTTTTAGTTCAGTTCAGTCTCCTTCAACTGGCTCACTTCTATTCTTTAACTTGATGATCATGATACATAAACAGTACAAACAGTGGAAACTGTACTTTAAAGCTGTAACAAAAAAAAAAAAAAAAAACCTATTTCCCTGATTATCAATATATGATGGAATAAATACCTGGCAATACAGGCTGTCTCTCAATTAGCCACAAATTTAGGATGACCTTTGATCCTACCCAGCACTTGGAGATGGAGGTAGGAGCATCAGGAGTTCAAGGCCAGCCAGAGCTATAAAGCAAATCTCAAAACAAACAAAGAACATGATAATGACACCTGCAGCACACGGAGTTGCTCAGCTGTTTGGTAGGCTTGGTGTATTCACTGTATTTTTATGTTCCTTAACATTATTTTGTTATTGTTTAAACAGAGTCTCAAACATGCAGAGGATCCCAAGTTGGGCCAGTCATTGGTTGGCCATTTCCTTAATCCCTGTTCCATCTTTTATCCCTGCACATCTTATAAGCAAGACAAATTTTGGGTCGAGGGTTTTGTGGGTAGGGTGGGGTTCCCCTCCTTCCACTGGAAATTCTGCCTGGCTACAGGATGTGGTCACTTCAGTCTCAGTATCCCCTGCTGCTAGGAGTCATAGCTAGGGTCACGTCCATATCTTCCTAGGGGCCTCCCCCATCCGAGGTCTCCAGTTTGTCCTAGAGATGCCCTAACCCCACTTTCCTTTCTCTCTCCTAGAGCCCTTACTCCCATCCCTGGTCTCCTTGAACCTGATTCCACAGCCCCCCTGTCTCCCCCTCTTTCACCCAGTTCCCCCTCTCCCTCCACTTCGATGTCTATTTTGTTTCCCCTTCTTAGTGGGATACAAGCATCCTCCCTTGAGCCCTCCTTATTACTTAGTTTATTTGGGTCTGTGTGCTGTAGCTTGGTTATCCTGTATAATATAGCTAATATCCACTTATGAGGGAGAGACCCAACCCCTGACACTATTAATGATACTCTGCTATCCTTCCAGACAGGCACCGAGCATAAATGTCATCTGAGAGGCTTCATCGAGCACATAATAGAAACAGATGCAGAGATCCAAGGCCAAACCTTAGGTAGAACTCAGCTTTGTGGAAGAGTTAAAGGAAGGACTGAGGAGCCGGAGGGACCAAGGACGCACAGAGCCAACCAACCTGGGAACATGAGGGCTCATGGAGACTGAACCACCACAGCTAACTGAGACTAAAAGCATACAACACCACACCTAGCTGAGTTAGGATAGTCTCAATTTAGGACTGGCCTATTGGGATGTAACCCCATAGTAAGTTGAGGCCCATCTATACTATGTACCAACCATAAAAACAAAAGGCAAATATTAGCATAGGTGCACAAGTACACTTACAATTTTCTTCTTCTACCTGTATCCTTCAACTCTGTCAGAAAATGTGTCACCATCAAACCAATTCCTGAAAACATTTGAGGGAAAAAAAATCCCTGTTCCCCCTCCAACCACAAACCACTTTCCCAGAACTATTCAACAAATGAAGAGCAGTGGTTTCAAAAGCACTAATTGGTATTCAAGGGGGATTCCATAGAAAAACATCTCTTTACTAAAATCAATATTTTACTTTAAATTTTTCCCAAAGTAGAATTGAACTATGGAAATTACCTATTCCAGTGTGTGTTTAAAGTATACGAGTTCCTTGGAATGTTTCCAAGGAGATGGGCAGCATAGCGATGCAACTGCTCTGGGGTGACTGATTAGAGGACACAGTGAGGGCTTTATCAGGGAGCAGAGGCCATGTCCTGGTTCCTGGCGGAAGGCCTTAAAATCTGTGGGAATGTCGGAGGGAAAAAGCACCTGTTACTCATAAAGGAGTCCCTTTAACTCCACCTAAGGTAAAAGCTGATGGGGGGATTAAGGTGGGTCCCCTAGACAATGTCAGGTGGAGGACGGTCCTCAAAAAAGGCTGGCTTGAGGGAATCAAGAAAGAACTAGAGATTGGTCTCTGTAAAAACTCTTAAAACAGGATGGCACTGGCTAGCTCAGGGGACTGGTGTGGTGGTGTGGTGCAAGGTGAGAAGCAATTCCTCAAAGCTCTTTATGTCCCATGGCAACACACACACACACACACACACACACACACACACACACACACACACACCACACCACACACAGGCATGCATTTTTTTCATTTTTATGTGTATTGGTGTTTTCCCTGTATGACTGTCTGTGTAAAGTGTTGGACGTTGGAGTTACAGACAGTTGTAAGCTGCCATGTGAATGCTGGTATTTGGACACAGATCCTCTAGAAGAACAGCCCTGAGGCATGCTTTTTTTTTTTTTTTTTTTTTTAATTAAAAAGAAGGATGCTGTAAAATGACTTAGCAGTTCAGAGCACTGGATGCTCTCCCAGAAGATGTAGGGTTTGATTTCCAGCATCCGCATGATAGCTCACAACCATCTGCATCCGGTTCCAGGGGATCGAGTGCCTATTGTTGGCCTACAAGTAAGTCTATGTGAATAGATACACCTGCAGGAAAAATAGCCTTTTCAAAATAAAATTTAAAAAACAAAACTATTGAAGGCAGAGCTTTGAAGATGCTGAAGTTTGTACACACTGTGTCTTATGAGGGTGTGGACTTGGTACTTGGGATCAAGTACCACCACCATCACCACCAGCATCGCCTCGCCCATGCATCTCTTCCCTTTGGCTCTTCTTGAGGTGTGTCCTTCGCTACGGTGCCTTACTGAGTCCCCCAGGCTATTCTAGAAAATAATCAGAACTGAGTCACAGTCAGCCAGGCAGCAGAAGAGGTTCCAGCCTGGGGCTTGCTGTTAGCAGTTGAAGTGATTCCAGCCTTAAGGGACTGAGGATTTTAATTGGGAGATATGGTAACTAATTGCAGGTAGGTGGTATTAGCATCAAATTGTAGGCCACACATTTGGTATCCTCATATAACTGAAGAATACTTTGACATGGGAAGATTCCACACTTGATACCCTATGAGCATATACAAGGGGAGGAAGTCCCCCTTAGTCACAGTCATAGGGGAGGGGAGTAAGGGGAAAATGGGAGGGAGGAAGGAATGGGAGGATACAAGGGAGGAGATAACCATTGAGATGTAATATGAATAAATTAATAAAATAAAATTTAAAAAAAAGTTGGAAGTGCTGTGTGACTGGAGAAACAATTTTCATTTGCCCTTTCTTAGGCTTTTTATTGCCTTTTCTAGGAATGGGAAACATGAGCTGCCCTGATTAGCAAATTCCACCACTCTACGATTTAAAGACCTCTTAATTAAAAGCTATTTTCAGGGTGTAGTAATTCATGTCTTTGATCCCAACACTTGGAAGATAGACATAAGCTGATCTCTGTGAGTCTCGGGCCAATGTGTTCTACATAGTGAGTTCCAGGCCAGCTGGAGCTATATAGTGAGATACTATTGAAAGAAAGAGAAAGAAAGAAAGAAAGAAAGAAAGAAGAAAGAAAGAAAGAAAGAAAGAAAGAAAGAAAAAAGAAAGGGAAAAAAGAAAAAGTTTTTATTCCATGAAGAACATGTTTTTGTCAACTCTTTGGCAAATCTCTAAACATTCTACATTGTCACATTCCCCCCCCCAAAACAAACAAACAAACAAACAAAAACAAAACAAAACAAAACCAGACTAAATGGAGCTCTTCAGAAGGCAAAAGTGTGTGTGTGTTGGGCAGGAAGGTGGGTAGTGTATATCTAAGGTAATATATATGTGAATTATATATATATATTTCACAATATATACTATATATATACACATATACATTTTTTAAGCACTGAGCCTTTGTCCTAGAACGCAGAACATAAGAGTCAGTCAACAAATGTCTGCAAACAATGAATGAATTCTCTCTCCTTATTTTGGACACAAGCATAATATTTGTTTAAGAATTACTTTGGTTTCAGTACTTCTAAAAACGTAAGTTTAGTGAATACTGTCAACAGAGTATGTATATGCTTAGCCCTGTGTTTATGTGTGCACGCATGTGTGTGTGTGTGTGTGTGTGTGTGTGTTTGTGTGTGTGTTCAGACTTTTTTTTAAAGAAATGAGTTTCAATTGTTAAATACTTGCAAGAAAACTGCATGCCTGGGAAAAGTAATGCTAATTCTTTAAGAACATTTTTTAGAAAGCAACTGGAAAAATATTTCCCAATTAATTTTGTAAGCACAGAATTTCTCTGGTACCCAAACCAGAAAAATACAGTAAAAGAAAAGAAATTGTAGACCAATATGTATTACAAAATTTGATATAGTGAAAATAATTAGCTATGTGACTCCAGCTTCAAATAAAACAAATAATTATAGTGTATGTCCTTGTAACCTCTTAGATAAAGCACATACTTGTTGAAGTCTAACCCACATGAGTAGATTTGGAAAGAGGGGCTTTAAAGGGTTAACCAACACTAAATGAAGTTGTAAAGTTAGGTCCCCAATCCAATAGGACTCATGTCGTCATAAAATGAGTAAGACACACTTTGATCTTGGGGAGACACTTAGCATCCAAAATATAAACAAATAGATGTCATCATTTAAGCTACTTGGTCTGTGATATTTTGTCATATCTGCCATGCAAACTAATACTGTGTCATGAACAAATGGAGTTCCTCATATTAACATACCTTGGTTTAGAACTTAAAAATCAATTAATGTAATTCACCTAATTATTATTTGCAAAAAAAAAAAAAAAAAAAAAAAAAAAAAAAACCAAAATGTACAAAATTAACTATTGGACAAGTATAAAAAGTATCTTAAAAATAGATGGGCATTTTTGATAGGCTTGTCATAATGAAGTGTGAACATTATCAATATGCACACATGTATTTTATATCTTCTTGAGTGGACTTCCAAAGATTGCTCATTCCATTTATATTGCTTAAATTATTAAGATAAAGTATTTCACGGTATTTAACTTTTACAATTGTAATGTCTTCATGGCTTGGGATATTTATTCTGACCATGTCTTCTAATTTTTCACTGGTTTGGCCAGAGGCCTGTCAAGTTTATTGATCTTTCAAAGAGCCAGTATCTGGTTTCCTTTCATTTTTTTTCTTTTTTACACTTTTCCAAAGATTTAACTTTATTCAATTGTGTATGCATATGTGTCTATATGTATATATCACATGTACATAAGTGCTCACAAAGGCTATCAAAGGTTCACAAAGGGTATCAGATGCCCCAGGAGCTGATGTTACAGTTAGTTGTGAGTCACTGGATGTGGATTCGAACTCGGGCCCCCAGGAAGCATAGCAAGGGCTCGTGACTACTGAGCCATCTCTCCAGTCCCTCCTGTCTCTAATTTTTATTGACTTCTAATGTAAATGTTTCCAGCTATACATTGGATTTTTGTTTGCTTTACTCTTTTCTAGCTTTTAAGGTTGCATCTTGGAAAGTGTTTAATCCATTTTTAAGAGTGGAAGAAATCAAGTAAATTGTAAGGCAGTTCAAACTGAGTAGGAAAGAACGTGAGGACTCAGGAAGCCCTCCGGAGCCATTGCTGGAGCTATCTCCAGATTCTCCAACAATCCCTACAGTGCAGAAGGATCTGTAATTTCTCTCCTTGGCCACATCTTCTCCATCTCGGCAATCTTAGTTTCTATCTGATGCCACGCACTCATTTCTGAACCATTTTAATCAGAAGGACTTGGGTTTGCCAACAGTCATAGCCTTCGGGGCCACGCTGATTTGAGGTACTAAAAAAAAATGTAGATAGATGAAATTTGTTTCCTTTTAGGTCCCTTTTCTTGAACTTGTTCAAAATGGACTCACTAAAAAAGAGAAAGGCCGAAACAATGCAATGTGTTGTCCAAACCAAGTCAGCTTTCTCTTAGGCACAATAGACTGTATTTCCTAGCATGGCTGTATCAAGGCGGGGCTCCACTACTGATTCTGGTTAATGAGCAGACAACGAAAGCAACACATACCTGGAACACAACGTCCAAGACAACCTCCACATTCTCTGTCTAATGTGGAGGTTACTAAGGCCAAAGCAAGGAGAACATGTCAACACTTATTCCAGGAAGTTAAAAAAAATAGCCCTTTGTATTATTAAGCTGCTGAAATGAAAGATTTTTATTAAAGCAGAAATACTACTATTCTTAATTAATAACTAGCCAAAACTATACACAATCAAGTAAAAGTAGCAATGATGTTATTATGTGCTTTGAACAAATAGAATTCTATTATCCAAAGGTAAATGTGTCAGCTATCTAAAAACAGTTAATATCCTCGTCCTGTTTATTATGCTACATTTTATAGGAAAAAAATCACAGCATGAACGAGTAATATATAATTAATTATGTCCTATATATTATTCTATATAATATAATGAATTTCAGGGACTTCTATTCTCTACTCTGCCAAATTGACTTTCCTGAGACTTCTTTAATCACATGAGCAATCTGAAGAGTGCTAAATACTTATGCAACCGAGGGCATGTCCCGGAAACATGGACTGAAAGAGCCTCAATAAAGACACCTGGAGTGAAGTTCCACATCACCTGTGTCGCACTCAGCAGGGTGCAGCTGCCATTTCTCCCTGACTTTCTCCCACAATTCCTCTGTTCACAGACTTCTGTTAAAATTTTGAGGCCTCTCCCATTCTGCCGATTACTTTCTCAGGGTGAATAAATGTTCAGAGCTTACTCAATAGATGATCTACCAGCAGAGTGATTATAAAGAATAAAATTTTCATTTTTGGCTTTCAGATTCACTAAGGACATTTTTATCAGTAATAAACATGAATATTATTATTATAAATATTCAGCTGTAAATGTATCTGTGCATATTTGCAAATCTTTTCATTACTAGCAGTCATTATTATTCTAAACACCTTATAGTACTGCATAATAATGACTTATTACCTAAAATGAAATTATGTTTCAAGAGCTAAGAATAAATTTGACAGATATAAACATTTCTATGTATCTCCATTTACTACCATGGCAACCAATTAAAGTAAATGAGTATAATTAGTTGCTGATAAAGCACTAAGTTACTATTAATAGATACCTAGTGCTTAAAATTGCCTCTAATATAATTATCAGAAATGGTGACCTGCTTATTACCAGAACAGGGCAATTCATTTTCTAATACTAGTAATTATCTCATTTTTGCATTAGAGAGGGTTGCTGCTGCTGCTGCTGCTGCTGCTGCTGCTGTTACTGTTGTTGTTGTTGTTACGTGTAGTGCCGTCCTAGTTATTAGTGTTACTAGTACTGCTGTCTTGGTTGAGTTACTTTTCTGCTGCTCTGATAAAATGCCACAACTGCAGGCAGCTCAAAGAACTTATTTTATCTTACAATTCCAGAAGGAGGTAACACATCATGGAGGAGAAGGATGCTGTCCAGAGCAGGAAGTTAGCTGGTCACACCAGCACAGGAGAAGCAGGGCAGGGCTATAAGCCATCAAAGCCCACCTCCAGTGACACACTTCCCCCAGCAAGGCAGCCTCTCCACACAGCGTCACCAACTGGGGAAAAATGTTCAAATACACAAACCTATGGAGGACATTTAAACAACACCGTCTTCTAAAAAAAATTAATAACTTGGCAGTGTCGTATGCTTGTAGCCCCAGATACTTAGATGGCTGAGAAGCAGGGTTCTTTGTGTCCAGAGATTCAAGGCCAGCATGGATAACACAGAGAGATCCTACAAATTATAAACAAACAAACAAACAAACAAACATCTAGTCAATTCCTTGACTAAATCTTAAGAAATACTACATAGTCTTATTGTTATGAACTTTACCAGTATTAAGGATAGAACTTGGAGCTTTACACATACTAAGGAAGAGCTGTAGCCTTGAGCTCTTCTGCTCTCTGCTACTGATTCACTTTTTATTTTTAGATAGTGTCTCACTATGTGGCATAGACTAGCCTGGAACTTCCGATCATGCGGCCTCAGCCTCTCAAATAGTTAACACTACAGGCTTCTCCTACAAGACATGACCAAAAGGATAATCTTTAGTAGTCATTATAATAATGTTCAAATGTTAAGGATGTGCTCTTTAATTTTATAATGCTGAAAGAAAGTTCTAGCGATTTTGGGAGTACAGAACTGGAGGAATAAACTATACTAGTCTCCTGGAAATTTCCCCAGAAATGGCACAAGAGGTTATTTGTGGGGAGCTGTAGATCCACCTCAAAATATTGTCCCCCTCCAAAGCTCTGCATAATGTTTATTCACTAGAACTAAAGCATCCACTCACCATGCAGATGGGGCGCTAGGACCAAGCCCCAGCCTCTCCTCTGCAGATTGTCTGCAAGCCTGTTCTGGGCGGATATTTTGCAGTCACCACTGCTTCTCTCCTACCTGCCTCCCACCATGACTTCTTGAGTCTCCAAGAATGCTGAAGGTCCACTGATGTCATGCAATCCAAAGTGGGGAAACCCACCGGAAATCCTCTAGGCCAACTCTCTGAATTTTATTTAACGCAGATGTACTTACAAGTGAAAGAAAAAAAAAAAAAAGTCCAGTGTGTTTAACAGAGCTCAGGGTGTTGGGGTTGGACGTGCCTTGGCCTGTACTCCACATGGACTGCGGCGGGATTATTTGTCTAGAATCTAGTTTTATACACTGGCAAACTATGATACCCTCAGTTATCTGCAGACCACATCATAAACCTTTAGTAATGTCTATTTATTTATTTATTTAAAAACAGAATCTCTTCCTGGAGTCCTAGTATACCTGAAACTCACTACGAAGCCCAGACTTGACCTCAACCTTGAGCCATTACTACTGTCTCCGCCAAACAAGTGCAATGATTACAGGTGCCAGCCATTGCAGCTGGCATAGCTAGGTCTTTCTAAATGGATGAGGTTTATTATTTAACTACCATAAATGAAATGGTTTCTAGCTGTGAGTCAGACCTGGGCTTTTTTATTTAGGTGGCAGCTCAGTTCAGTCCTCACCCAGGGCCAGATGCAGCCAAAGATGCGAAGGAAGAGAAACTTGACTTCAGCATGTCTGTTCTCAGAATAATCTGTGCCTTTTATGCTGCAGGTCCGCAAGAGCCACTTCTTATGTTCTTCAGGGCCCTCTGTGCTGAGCCCCTCCTCCCGCCACACAATTAGAATTGACCTGTCCTTAAAGTCATCCTAAACAACCAACGGATTCTAATGGTCCTTATTGGTAGGTTCATCCCTAGATTGAAATGGATCTCTCAACCCCTGGGCCTTAAAAGATCTTGATGATGACTGAAGAAATGGTTGGAAGTGAACTCTTAAGGTCCACAGCACATTAGCAGTTGAACTTTCTACGTTGATGAGTCAGCCCTGAGGAGGAAAGGGCTTGTTGTGAGGCCCCAGCTATCATCAGATGGGAGGCCCTGATCGGGAGCTGCAGAGAAGGATAAAGCAGTTGAAGTATTTGTGAATGACTCAGTGGGAGAAGGAATTCATCTTAGAACAGCCTGAAGGGCGAATACTTGAACATGGCCATAACTGAGGGCATGCAACAGGGATATAGGGAAAGGGCCTTTCAACCAGAGGGAGCTTGGACAAAGGTTGTGCTATAGAAATGGAGCGGTGTGCTGGTAGGACAAGAAGAGCCATGTGGGCAGGGGAGAGTGTCTAAGAAGGAGCCTGGCCAGTTAGAAGAAGAGCACGGGGCTTAGCCATGCAATGCATTGAGAGTTTATGTGTAGCAGAATGTGCCTTAGAGGGTTTTAACTTGCTCTATCTCATTTTCAAAAGTGACTTATGCCCTGGCTTCTCTTTAGAGTCTATAAGTCTTCCACCATTTTAAGAAGATCATGTGCGGCAGTACGGAGAATACATCACTGTTGTGGAGAAAGAAGAGCTAGCAAGAACACCTGTTAAGATTCATAATCTACCGGAAGCATCCCGCTCAGAGGCTATGGGGGCACGGACAGGGGTAGTGTGGATATCATAGTAAGTGGTGAACTTGTTGTATAAGCTAATTTATGAAGTAATGTATCACCTATCACTGGTGGTATTCCAGAAAAGGGAGGGAAAATCAGAAATGAAGCCAATGGATTATTCTTGGACTACCTAGGATTTCCAGGATTATGCTATGAAATACAACCCGAGGATTGATCTTATTTTATGTGAAAATCACTTTTTTTTTTTAACCTCTATTTGCCTCACCGTCTTCTAACTCTGAAGCAAAATGAAAAATACATGCCCTCAGAAATAGACAAAGTGGAATAGATGAATTTGCTACCTCTGCTTGTTCATATGATCCGAACGTGATAGGGTGTGTTGCCATAGAGAAAGTGTCTATTACGTGACATCCATTTTTAGTTGTCTACCCGGGGTCAGAATGTGTTAACCCTTCTTTCTTAATAAATAAAAAGAGATACAAATCCTTGAAGATCAAGTGAGAGATTATGTGGGGAAAAGCACGAAGCAATATGTTCTATATGGAAATCCAAGTTGCACTTTACATGGAAGTCAGTTCAGAGTGTGCAATGAAATGTTTTCTACTGTGTTATTTGACTTTGAAAGGCTAGCTGCTGGAAAAGCTAGTATTTTGAGGAATGCCCCATCTTCTGAACTTACCCAGATCATTCATAAAGACTGTTCAAAGCTATAAGGCAGTATGGGCTAGAAAAGCATAGGGCACTATGCCCAGACAGCTTGTCAGTGGCTAAGACAAGAGAAGGGCCCGATCCCAACGCCCGCCAAACTACAGTATCTGTTTGGATATTGTCAGCGAGAGTTTTCTGATGAATTTTTTGTTTGTTTGTTTTAAAAAGAAAAGATGATTGCTTTTACTGTTTCAAGACTGAACTTTTCCCTATGTGGTTTCACCAGGAGAATCAAAAAACTGGAGAAACATACTTGGGAAAAAAAGAAAGAAAGAAAGAAAGAAAGAAACAATAACACAAAGGGACAATCAGAACCACATTTGATTCTAAATTCTAGTGAGAACTCTCTAACTTGTACGTCTTTTAATTCAGAGCTTCCTGCAAACCTCATCATCAAAGAAACTTCAAAAGAAAACAGAATTTCTCTTCATTAAAATTGCGTTGTTTTCTGTGTGTTTGTGTGTATTTAAACGAGAACAAAACAAAACTAATGAGAAACAGATGAATGAACATGTGGCTTGACAAACATTCACAACAGAAGAGCAGGAAAGAGTTTTAGATCCCCATAACATATATATGACATTTATCCCATAGCCTCTGCCTGCCCCCCATCTCGGTTTCAAATTCCAAAGTGATTTCCCAGTTGACCTATCTTCTAGAATTACATCCTGCAAAAAGATATTTTCCTTCCATATGCTCAGTGAAACGGGGAGTTATGGCTTCCATATGAATGGAAGTCCTGACATACTCTCTAAGCAAACTCACAATCAGCATTCATATGTACACATATCACACACACACACACACACACACACACACACACACACACATACACACACACACACACATACACACTGATTTTCTGTGCATTATAATATCTGGACATCGGAGCTTGCTAAAAGCCCCCTAGTCTCAATGTTTTTGTGGAACTGTGGAGCTAGATGTTTGTTCTTTAGCGTTGTCAATATCCCTTATATATGTGATGGATTTGTCTGGTGAAGAAACCAGCAGGTTGGCAACCTGCCTATTATCTCTGTAGTCTACATAATGCTGGGTGGAAATACCGTGGCCAGATTGTATCGTATCTCAAACAGAGGTTAACCACACAGGACTTTTCTGTAAGGTCTGAGTCATTTTGTTTCTTGTTCGACACACTTCTGGACCACAGTTCCAGTGACAATACCAGAGAGCCACTAATGTCGTTGAGAGATTCCTGTCTGAAGACGATACCCTACTCTTAATGGACAGGTCTCAGAGCCACTAGCCAGCCCAGATTAAGCCACAGCTAAAAGCAAGCATGCCCTGGGCAATACAGATAGGGTCTACAATCTGCTTTCATTTGCTCTGCTCTCCCATCTGGCACCTCCTAGCCAATGCCCATCACACTTTACTGGTCCCCTAGTTATTACTCCTACCTCTCCTTCACTGCCTCACAGATCAATTATTGCACAGTCTTGCCTCTTAAATTCATGGTGCCTACTAATAGCAACCCATATCTTCAGCTGTATCATTTGCCTCTACTGGGGCTGCCTGGCTGGGTGCTGAGAGCCTAGGATTTGTACATCACAAAGGATAGAGATGTTAATCTCAGCCTGAATTAGTCTAAGTGAGTTGTTCTACCCTGAAGCTCACTTAATAACCTGTAAACATGTGAATCCTGACTCAGCGATTGAGCAGCTTACATAAGACTGTACAGATTAGATTCTAGAATGTTCCTAGTGCAGTCCCTTACATGGAGCAGTTGTTTTCTAAAGATTTATTTACTCTTATTTTATATGAATGAATGTTTTGGCTTGGATATATGTATGGGCACCACATTCACATAGGCACCCACAGAAGCTAGAAGTGGGCTTTGGATCCTCTGGACCTGGAGTCACAAATAATCCTAAGCCACTGTGTGGGTGCTGGGAACCAAACGCAGGCCCTCTGGAAAGCAGTGTATGTTTTTATCTCCAGCCCCTTGTAGCAGGTAAATGAATATAAATTACCTTCTGTTTCTTATTCATTGTCTTTTCTTCCTTTCTTCCTTCATTCCTTCCTTCCTTCGTTCCTTGTTTTTTTGGTTTTTGAGGCAGGGTATCTCCATGTGTCCTGGAACTCACTCTGTAGACCAGGCTGGCCTTGAACTCAGAGATCACACTGCCCCTGCCTACCGAGTATTGGGATTAAAAGTGTGCCACCTCTGCCAGGCTGTCATTTCCGTTCTTTATTAACGTATTGCATAGTCTTTAATTTAGTCAAGCAAAACCTTAGTGTCTGTAGGACAGTGGTCCTTAACCTTCCTAAAACACTGCGACCCTTTAAAATATTTCCTCTTGTTGTGGTGACCCCATCCATAAAATTATCTTTGTTGCTACTTCATAACTGTAATTTTGCTACTGTTATGAATAGTAACATAAATATTTTTGGAAGTAGAGGTTCACAAAAGGGGTCACAACCCCCCAGGTTGATAATCATGGCTCTATGATTTCAGTCTAGTGAAACCAATAAAATGTGAAAATGACTGTGATATTGAAAGACCCAGAAAGGCAGGTACCATTAGAACTTTGCTCTGTAATACTGGAAAGCTTCAAAGACAAGGTTCTTCAAAGATGAAGGCAGGATACATGGTAGACACATGTTTAGTCCAAGGAGAGAAGGTTAAGATTTTCAAGGAAAATGATGTTTAAATTGTAAAAAGCTTTAAAAAACCATTGTACAAAAGTGACTTTATTTCTCACAGGTGACAGGACTAAAAAAAAAAAATTAAGGACCTGATGAATAAAATTAAGATTCACAGCAGAATGTGGGAGAATAGGGATGACTATAGTAGGTAAGAGAGCCCCTGAGTTTGGATACCCAGAACTCATATAAAATCCTGGGCATAGCCACTTGTGGCTATCACTCCAGTGCTGGCGATAGGCACAGGGGTGGAACTGGGGTGTGGGGGAGTGTCCACTGGGGGCTTTTGTGAACCAAATGGAAACAACAAACGAACAAGAGCCAACAGGGAGTCCCAGATCTAGTGAGAAGCCTGTCTCAAGGGAATAGAGCAGAGAGCAGTAGAGGACATCTGACTTCTTACTATGGCCTCTGCAGTCTCAAGGGAATAGAGCAGAGAGCAGTAGAGGACATCTGACTTCTTACTATGACCTCTGCATATGCGTACATGGGTGCACACACGTCACACACACACACACACACACACACACACACACACACACACACACATCATGCACAATGGAAAAATTTTTTCACTATAGGACCTGAGTATCTTCCTATATCCCTCCCAAATCTTACTTTTTAATTCACTAGGAGTTTTGAGGCAGCTGAGAAAAGACAGTAGCCAAAGTCCCTTGAACTCAGCCAAGGTTCCTTCCTGGACAAACAGAAAACGTTTCCAAGCAACAGCACAGAGTTCTTGAAAGCCGCACTTCTCAGTAGCTGTTTTCCAGGACTGACAGAGATCACGTCTCTGTGCAGAACCAGGGAAAGGCCATAATTCACACTTCAATAATATTTTCTCTATTAAAAAGACAAGAAAATCCTAGAAATGGAAAGATAAGGAAAAAAAGAAGAAAGCCACTGATGGTTCCAAAAGCTAGTGAGTTGTGGGGGAGCTGGGAAGGGCTCAGAAGCTAAGCAACACTGTAGGAATATAGGCATTAACACTATACAAGACACTGTGTGCATGCCATAGCACTGAATTCTCATATTATCTGTTAGCCAGGTAGACTTCTTCACGACTTGCTTGGTTTAAGATTTTTAAAAAATGCATGTCTGCATGAGTTCGAGTCCACCAAAAGCATTGGGTTCCCGGAAACTGGAGTGACAGGCAGTTAGCCACCAGTGGCTGCTGGCAACCAAATCTAGCTTCTTTGCAAGAGCAATAAGTTCTGTTAAGCACTAAGCTATCTCTCCAGAAAGCCTGTATGTGTTCCTTTAATTTATAGGCCTCAGTGCTTTTGTCATGCCCGTAATAGATGGTTACAGCTGAAATGAATCTGAAGTTTGGTCCATTAAGTCAACTCTGACTGTGATGGCTCCATGGGAGATAAGAGCATTGCACTGCATAGGACTGATGAGGTAAGTTGACCTTATTGGCTTAGGATTGATGGAGATCGTCATTTATTCACCGTGTTAGCATTGAGCAATTTCCTTTCTTGCGCTTTCACTTATTCATTGAACAAATAAATCCTGTTCCCAGGACCATGGCTCTGGCTGAGGTTCACACTCAACAAAGGGCAGTGCGTACTCTTACTCAATCTTGGCACTGTGCCCTTTATCCTTTTGTTCTGCCTCCTGAAATGCCCAAGGACAATAGAACCTTGCCTTCAGTTCTCAAGGCAAGCCAACTTGTCTTTTCTCCCAAGATTGATGCAACGTCGGATTACTGCATAAAGCCCCAGATGCTAACTCCTCAGGAAGTGCTGATGAGGTTTGGTTGAGGCTAACAAAGGAAGTTTCAAGGAAATACGGTCGCAGCTGCTCAACAGTACTTAAGACCAGTGCTCACCACCATTCAAGTCTTAACAGGCGAAATGGTTGGTTACTGCTGCAGTAGCAGCAAAGATTTAAAAAATGGGTAATGACAGATACACAGTCCTCTATTAAAGGACTATGGCCAACACTTGTCTTAGGTCAAGCAAGGTCTCTCCCCCACAAAATACCTGGCTAATTAAGGGTTAAATTTTATGGCTGGCAGCCCTGGGGCAAACAGCTGCCAGCAATTACTCCTCCCCCCCCCACCACCACACACACCCTTCCCCTCCCCCTAGCTATTCTCTGCAAACCCCACTGCCTTTCTAGGGCTCCCTGCCAGCAGGACTTTTATTCCTAAGGCTATTGGGCCATAAATCTCCACAAGAAGCAGAAGCTAAGCTCTGTGCTTGAGCAGACCAGGTACTTCAGAACATAAGCACAGAGAAATGCAGAGGCAGGCAGGCAGCTTTCTATTAGCTAATGACAAACTTCGCTGCTGATTTGCAAGCCTTGAGGTGCCTCTCTACCTTGGGCAGCTCAGGACCTGGGGTGGGGGTGGGGTACAGCAGAGCTGGTTCCGAGTGCAGTGTTCACCACCACAGGAATGTGAGATCCCTGAGCTAGAGGGGCCACTGGGGACGCATATAATATTTCTATGATAAATTTCCTCTATTGTGGATTCCTGTCCTGGTTAAGCATCACTGTGCTTCATCACTGAGCTTCCTGAGGCCCTGGGAGGTGGGAGTGTGCGGGGTGGGGTGGGGTGAGGGGGGAGCTGTGACAAGGAACGAATGGAGGAAAAGAGAAAGATAAGGGAGCTAAATTGAGTAGGGGTAGGGTAGTGCTGGAGAAAACAGCTTTTGCTCCTTCTTTGAGCCCTCGGGGCAGAGCCCAAGATGTCTGTCTATTCCGGCTCTTCTCCCAGACCTCAAGTAACACCTGGCACAAGGAAGTGCTGGGTAGCAATGGGGTGAGGGATCTGAATTAATCTGCAAGATCTCCCTCTCCTCCTTAAGGCTAGGAATGTGTTAAGAGAAGTACAGAGATCCTTGGACTCTGGGCAGAAGCACCCTGTCCTAGGACTGATGGCTTGGGCTGGTAGGCCTCCTGGTCTGAAGCTTCTGGTGGTAGACAGTATCTACTCACAGTCGAATTTTGGCCATTGAGTGTCTTTGGATTAGACTTGTTGACAAATGACTGCACCGTGCCAATTTGTTTTCTATCCTTGGTTACACAGTAAGTAGCCCTGGCTTGTCCAAACCTAAAAACAAGTAGCATGCACACATTAAAAGTCTTCAAAAATCTGGGGCAGACAGCTTCTGATTCATTTTCCAGAAGTCTATGCCAGAAGTGGCAGCCAGGGTGCGACCCATGCGCTTGTTGGCTTTCCCTCTGGCGCTGAAAGAAACCTAAATGCCAGGGATCCTGGTGGGACAATGGAGCCAAGGTCTTCGGCTCTTCAAAGAGCTGGTGGCCTCACATTTTCCTCCAGGGCATGTAGTCCTGGCACATCTATGACCTGAAACAGAAGAGCACCTGGAGACACTTTTATATGATCCTTTTATGAGGGCTGAGTGTACTTTGTTTCCCCCGTTTAAAGACCATACCTTTGAAAGTCAGATTTCTGAAGTAATGGTCGCAGCTTTGAGCGTGGTAAAAAGCAGTTAGCTTGCAAAGATAGATGGATAAAAGAGTGAAAAGTGCTCTGAATGAACAGTTTATGTACTCCGAGTGGTTTAATTACCAATGTGCTGGCTTCAGAAGAAAGAGAATGGGGCTCCAAATCAGCAAGTGCCCAATCAACACGGGAACTGTAAAATGCTGAGCTGAAAGCTGAGAGAGATTATAATTTGATTATGAATCTTTACGAAGATTCATTCACAAAATAAAGGAAACCATCAGCGTTTGTTCTGCATGGGCAATGAAACAAGGAAGCACACTCGGGTCTTCCCATTGCATGCAAATGTGGGGCTGCTGCTTGAGGTGCTCTGTTTTCCCTGGGCCGCTAAAGAGAAATACAGTACACCAGGAAGCTTTGCTAACAGCAATTCATTTCCTCACGGTTCCAAAGCCAGAAGCTTTGGCTGTTTGATGTTTCTTTACTTGGATTGTCAATGGCTGAGCCTTCGTGTCACAGCAGGGTAACACCTGCTGGCCTACACACACACACATATATATACATATAGATGCATACATATGTGTGTGTGTGTGTGTGTGTGTGTGTGTGTGTATACACATCTGCCATTATCTCACTCCACTATATCAATCTAACTCATTTGTTTTGTTTTGTTTTTCAAGGCAGGGTTTCTCTGTGTAGCCTTGGCTGTCCTAGACTCACTTCATAGACCAGGCTGGCCTCAGCTATGTGGTCTAAAGTAAAGCTCCCGGCCTCTGATCTATCTCTGACACATATCAACTTACTTGTTAATTGACCACATGCCATAACAATGATTTAAAAAAAAAAAAAAAAGCTATTACAAGGGAAGGAACGCAGCCATTAAGATTCCAGTTCCAGACAGTACCTAATAGAAAGGTGAAGATGTGAGCTGAGCTGGAACTTTTTGTTTTGTTTTGGTTTGTTTTTTAATTAATTCTTTTTGAGCCTGAACTTTAAAACACTTTGGAGACTGCAATAGTTCTCAGGTCTGGAGGGCAGAGTGCAGTACTTATGACGCAGGACTCTGTCCTATCTGTGCTGAGTTAGTTTTGTGAAGACTGGAATTTGCAAAAGAGAAGGAGTAAAGGGCTCAAAATTAATTGATAAGCTGGAGAAACGGCTCAGCGGTTAAGAGCACATATTGTGCTCGTAGAGAACCCAAATTCAGTTCCCAGCACCCACAACAGACTGCTCACAACTGCCTGGAGCATCAATTTAGAGAGTCAATACCTCCCTCGCCTCCTTGGGCACTTTCACAGGCACATATGCACACACACATAAATAAATAATCCATTTTTAAATATTAGGTGACATCATCACTTCTGAGCCTTTGAAGTGTGCCCAAGTATCTTCTCTGCATGGAAATGTCATGGGTTCCATGATCTACATGTGTCATTAACATGATCACCTGCTAGAAAAAAATTGGAGGGGTAGAACAAATGAAAATGATATGAGATTCTTGTGGACAATGAGTTTGTCAGAAATATTTTCTCAACTGTCCTGCTGTCCTTGAACGGATACCAAGGCTCGGGAACAAAGGGAGTCTGTTTTAGGTACTGGGTTCATAAGACTTGAAGTTGTAACTCACAGCTTCCGAGGCTGAGCCCAGCACTCTCCCTGTCCCACTGCAGTTGACTCAAATCTTTCTAGAGCATTCCTCACGCTGCAGCTAGAGACGTTTCTGCCCAAGCATCTGCTCATGTAGCCCTCTGCAATTCTTTTAGTGTCTCTGTGGCTCTTAGCTATAGAGAAAGGCAACGCCTCAAGCCACTCCAGAAGCCTTCTTGTCTGGGATAGCTGCACTTGACCTGCATGCGCCCCGCCTCCTGTCCACCTGGCTCCCTTTGTGGGCTCCTTCTAGGCCCATGTCCTTATCAGGCACCTTCTCCTGTAAAGTTTCCACACAGACCAGGCTTCCTCTGGGGTATACTTCCTCTAGGCTTTTCTTCCTCTCCTAGTTATGCTTTGGTAGCCAACACTCACCCGTCAGTTCTCAGGTTTACTGTCCCAAGTGTAGAGAAGGTGTCCCTGCTTTGTGGGATCAGTGTACATGCCTCATTATGCATTCTCATACGGCCCATCTCCGCCTTCATCAGGACACATACTACATCTCACACTTACTTGTGTGATGAAAATGTGTCATTTCAGTTATCCACAAGTCTCATGAGGGCCCAGTTTTACTCATCTGGTATCTACCAACACCCAACATAGTGCTGCCACATAGTCTGCACCCAATCAATCAATCAATCAATCTTCTAGTATGGATGATTAGATTAAGGAAATGAGGGTACTTGCATAAATATCATCCCTTTCTATTCTTCTGCCGCTGGAATGGGGAAACCAGTTTAGGAGCAGCAGAGGAAATAAATCTCCAATCAGAGTAATTGCTCCTTCTAGTGAAAGCTTGCAGGGCTATTTGTTATGTCATGTTGATTTACCACACAGTCAAATTGAGATCATGCTGCCATCTTTGCCTGAGCCAGAGCTGTATTTTATTCATCATTACGTCTACTGTGCGCCTGTGTTTGCTCACTTACTGAAAAGTAAAGACGTACAGCATTCACCCAAAGTAACAGGTGAAATGACTTCTCAGCTCAGATGCCTAGAAATGTAGAGTACAGGGAAATGGGTTAACTCTACAGACTAGGAAAACTTCCTCCAATGCTACAACAAAAGCAGAGAGAACAGAGCTAGAAGTAAGGCTAGAGGAAGAGGACGGGAAACGGGAAGAGGAACATCTGTACAAGGCACTCACAGTAGGCCCACACTTGTCCCTTTCTGGGCGAGGAACTGAAGTAGGGGATAGTGCAGAAGAAAGAATGAAATGGAGACTGGAGTGTGTGGCTCCTGACTGCAATTCTAGCCCTTGGGACAATGAAGCCAGAGGACCACCGTGAGTTTGATGCCAGCCCAGGCTGAGATTGAGAACAGCCTGGCCTACCAAGTGAGACCCTATCTCAAATAAATAAAGTGATCTGAAAGAAAGACAAGATGGTCTAGAAAGGCCACTTTTGTAAGCATGCCAGAGGGTTCATTAAAAGTACACAGGAAGTCATAAAAGTAAGTGCCAAGCACTGAGAACTGGCTTGACATAAATATATTTATTGGAATTCCTCCAAGAGTGCTTTCCTACTTAAACCCAGAACTTGAAGAATGGGCAGAGGCCAGTGTCAGTATATCTAAATTAGACGTCCAGGGTTGGGAGGGAGCCCAGTGGTTCTGAGAGATGGCAGATCATCTAGGCAACATGGGAAGACTCCAGTTTGGGGGAACTTGGTGATGGATGAGAGTCAGAACATGATTCCAGAGAATTCTACATGCGTCTATCAAGTGCTTTAGCACTCAGAAACCCTCCTGGGGTTTGGGTACAGACTTGAATGTCATCGTATGATGGAGCAGCCAGGATGTCCCAGCTTACTGGTAGTTAGATGCCTTATTCATGTCAGTTCACTCACTGGTTGTATTGGTTAGAGTGGAGGTGACCAGCCTGAAGCCAGGGTCCCACCCACACGGGAAAATTTAGGGATAACCCCCTCAAGGGTCACTGTCTTGAAGTAATAAGACCATGGACTAGCTTTTAATATGGGAACTAGTGCTAGACCCCAAGAAAAATGAAATCAGAAGCCACATGTTAAAGTCACATTAGAAAGATCCAAGTGGATAAAGGAAGCATGTGAGGTGGCTGAACAGTACATAGCAGGTATTACGAATAAGTAAAGATGAATGATGCTTCTGGCACTCAGTGTAGGAAGATGGAAGTTTCCCTCCCAACCCAATCACACACAGCTATGCGCGCGCGCACACACACACACACACACATCCAAGTCATCTTCCTACTGTAAGACAGAATAAAAAGACATAAGACCCTTTGGGAAAATATACTAGGGCAGTGATTTTAAGGCCTGTTGTGTTATGAATTGAAGAGATAAAATGAGAACATAAAGAGATTTGCAATAAAATGGGAAAAAAAAAAAAAAAAAAAACCCACCACACAAACCAAAGAAGGAAAAACTTCTGAGGACACTGCTCTTCTGAGAGGCACCTTGAACCAGAGATCACCTTGGCCTTGAGCCTTTATGCCCAGCATGCAGCGGGGAAATTAATAATGGCTACAAATTCACCTCCGTTCCTTTATGTGTCACCATCCAGCTCAAGGAGAATGGTTAGCTTTCCAGTGTACACAGTCATATGCTAGAGATCAGACTTTCCAATATGCACAGTTAAAAATGTCTTCCCCATACAAGAATCAGCCTGTTGGACCAAGATGACTCAGAGGGCTTGATGCTTGCCCTAATAAAAGATAAATATTCCACGAAGAATAGCCTGGCTGTATACAGTCACAGCACGTGCATTGCAGGCAAGTGTCTCCAAGGTACGAGTGTTTTACATTCTCTTGAGCATAATAAAACGAGTAACTCCCTTCACATCTGAAGAGCTAAAGAAAGGTCTGTGGAGCTGGGTTCCAGATGACAAAGGCAACAGCAACTAGCCTGGAAGCAATGTGCAAACACGGGCAGGTGAGGTGAGCTGCTGTGACCACGCCCCTGTGTACACATGCCTTCCTGGTTGGGAGGCTAGCACCTGTGCTCTGTGCTTCTGTCCTTTCCACCGTCACCCTTTCCAAACTGCTTCACGTGCTTTGCTGATGGGGCAAGAAGAGAAAAGACCTCTTCTGGTCCTAACCCGTTGCCAAGGGATTTAGTTTGCTGGGAATAGGATGGAATGGGACGTAGCTAGAGCGGAGTGAATCTAGTTAAAGAACGAACCAAAACCACTTCCAATGCAATAATAAAATACAGTATGGTGCATTAAACTCCTGTATCCTTATATCTACCTGTATCTAACCCCGTCTTACTTCATAGCTCTCTGAGAAATTATACTTTGTGATTCACATTCTCTAGGCCTTCCCCCATGCAGATGTGTGTGTGTGTGTGTGTGTGTGTGTTGGTGTCTATGGTGTACACATATGCAGGTATCCATGGAAGCCAAGGAAAGCTGTCAAGTGTCCTGCTTTGTCACTCTTTGCTCTATTGTTCTCTTGAGATACAGTCTGTCACATACCTGCAGTCTGTCACATACCTGCAGTCTGTCACATACCTGCAGTCTGTCACATACCTGGAGCTGGGCTGGCAGCCAGCAAGCCTCAGTGATTTCCCTGCTCTCCTCCCTCCCAGCACTGAGGTAGCAGGCACAAATGGCCATGGCTGACTTCTAATGTGGGTGCCGCAGATCTGAACTCGGCCAGGTCCTGATGATTATGTAACAAAGACCCTTATTCATTGAGCCATCTGTCTAGCTACCCAGTGTATCTTTAAAATTGTTGCTATGTATCTGCCTCCATTAATAATGCATAGTATTATTTCTTCAAATGTACTTAAATGTATCCCCAGACTAGAAGTAGTTATTCTATAATTTAATTTTCTACACGACATTGTGTTTTTGAGATTATTTTTATTGATGATGATGATGATGGTAGCGATGGTGAGGAGGATATTTTAAATGAACCATCTTGCCATGTAACCATCCCTGGGTAGTCTTAAACTCACTACGAAGTCTAGACTACCCTTAAGCCCAGACCACTCTTAAGCCTATGATTAGCCCGCATCCGCCTTCTGAATGATGGAATTACTAGCACACACAGCCTTGCATGGCCATGACATTTACTCATTTTGATAGTTGTAGCTCATGTTTATTCAGTCTATCTGCAATATATTATTTACTGAGTAAATACATAACATCTGTCCATCTTTTCCTATTGATGAACATTGTGTCTAATTAGTTCTTTTATAAACACTACTTAAACATTCTATAGCACCATGTGCATATGCAAACTTCCTTACAGGCACAGGCTTGAAAGTTGGTTGGCCCTATTAGGATACTAAAGACATCTTAAACCTAACCACTAATTCTAAAAAGGTAGGCATCTGTCTACCACAGAATCATTAATTCCTGCAACATTGCCTGGAATAAAAGTATCTCAGTATTATTTGTTGAACAAAGAATGAACAAATGCTTGACTTCTAATCATCTAAACCAGAAGAGGATTCCTTCGGTTTGCTTCTCTCTGGCCCAATAAGTCTCTGCTACTCTAATATTAGCCCAAGTCTGGATATGAGAATGATACATAACACTGCTAGGCCAGGACTATGGAGATCTCCTCCATGGAAGGCTCGAAGAACTACCCCTTTCGCTGATTTCTTGTCAATGAGGACTTCAGAAGCTACTCACGATTACTTCTTGGAGTCACATGAATAGGGATCCTGGCCCTTCAATCACAGAGACAACATCCGTCTGCTTCTTGAAAAACACACATTTTTGGATACACAGGAGTTACAGGCAAGCTATTATGCTAAGCCACTGACAATTAGGGGTTTGTCTGCTGTAGAGCACCCTAACACAGAGACAAAGGCTACTTTGTTTATGATCGTCTCCTTGGTGTTTGGCAATTTGTAATTGAAACATAGGTGTTGAAGAGAAGGGGAAACAAGAAGGAGAAAGTGGAGAAATGGAGTCTGCCGAGCTCTGAAGTCATCTTGCCATGGATTTAACTTCTTTGCCCAAACTATCTCCACTCTGCTCCCCACACCTCCCCTGCTCTGTGTATGTGAACATGCAACAAGAAATCTTTCTTGGATAGCTGTGAAGGGCAGCTCGGGGAAACCTTAGTATTGGTAAGCTTACTTTTAACAATTAATCAATTTATTTTATAAAACTGGGACTTGAACAATTCCCAAATAGAATCATATCAATGAATTTGATCCTTAATAACATCTGCATGTTCAGTCTTGCCACAGAAACCTGTGACTCTGACTTGCTGGAGTTGTTTTGACTGAGCCATTTAGGAAATAAGGATATTACGTATACACTATATTATATATTGTATATGCATAATATATATAAAGAAGCAAGAGAAAGCAAATTTGTGGTAGAAACTTGGGGTGCACACCATATCCTCTTACTTCTTGGGCCCGTAGAGAGTTTCCTGTTCGGGCCCCTCCTAGGTAGAAGTGCAGTTCTAGTCAGCAGACATGCACACCATTTCTTGATAGAGGTACTAAAAAGCCTCTCCCGGGCCCTTTAGATTGATTGCTGTCCCCTGTACTTGATTTGTATGAGAAGACATGGACTTTTGATATGTTAATTCACTGAGATTTCAGGGGTGATAAACTACAGCTGAATAGCCTAGCCTTCCCTAAGTGAAAAGAGTTGCTGAGGAAGCAATCTATACATAAAGAGACCCGTCTGCTCCCTAGACACCCTGAAGACTTTTCTATCCACTGACGTCATAGTCCTGGGATAAAAGGATTAAACCATGTTTTTCAGTCACAAGAAATGAAGAAACCTCACAAGGTGTATAAAGGGCACTGATGGTGCCAACTTACATATTGGAACCAGTACATTGAAATCCCAGTGGAACCCACACCTCATTCTGTGACTTGTGGCCACAGAGATGTAATCTTCCCAGTGGTTCCTTTTCCTGTACTCAAAATCCACTCAGCTTAACTAGAACGCTGGCCCATCAGGCGAAGGCAGGCACAGGACTCCAAGTTGTTTGCTTGGAAATGTGTTTCTACAACAAGAATATGTTGTTCTGCAATGTCCTCCCATTGTCTTGAAAACTTGTACATTTTGGTTCAGTATCTTGTCCTCCTCCACAGTATTGATCGCTTTGCTGTTATTTGCTGAGCTATAACCTCATTTAAAAGGGATTTCTTACAACACCTTCTCAGGATAACTCCCTTCCCTTATAGTTTTTCTTCAACTGATGTAAAAATATAAAACTCAGGAACGTCAAATGCAACCTGTCACAGACTCTGGGAAATCTGCTGTTACCCTGGTGAAGACCAGCTCCAACAGTGCACCCAGCAATGCAAGGAGGAGATGGACCTAGACAGCCTGGATCTGGTCACCTGACTATCTGCATTCGACCTAAAGTGTGTCTAGAAAACTCTTTGCCTACGTGGGAAAGAAGTCACAGTGTTGAAGGTAAAGAAAGAACAGGCTCTCAATGGAAAGAATAGAAAACTCCATATGGGCAACGGAACAAGAATGGAGAAGTGTAGGCGCAAACCAAGTCATGGTGAGGTAGAAGCTACGTCTGCAATGCACATGCTATTGTTTTCCAGACCCTGCAGGCAATGAACAGCTCTTGCGGGTTCCCGAGGACACTGTGAGTTTGTATGCTGTGGAAGCAATATGACTTGGCCCAATGTGAAAGCAATCTTGGTGGGCTTTGCCCCTAGAGGGCATGTGACTTGGTCCCTGGTGAAAGCAGTCTTGGCAGGCTGTTTTGAAACACCAAGAATACCCCACTGAGATAAACATTGGGATGGGCTGAGAGGAGGGGTCCGGGCTACTGTATTGCAAATCAACCATCAATGGGAGGAGGGAACCAGAGAGGAGACCAGGAGTAGGAGTGGAGGACCCACTGAAGAAAGAAAGAAAGAGAGAGCGAGAGAAAAAGAGAGAAGACGGGAGGGGAGGGAGTAGAGCGAGGGAGGGAGAGAGGGAGGGAGAGAGGGAGAGAGAGAGAGAGGAGGGAGGAAGGAGGAGAGGGGGGGAGAGAGGAGAGGAGAGGAGAGAGGGAGAGAGAGAGAGTGACGAGGGGAGAGAGGGGGAGGAGAGAGAGAGGGAGAGAGAGAGAGAGAGAGAGAGAGAGAGAGAGAGAGAGAGACACAGACAGACAGACAGACAGACAGACAGACAGGCAGGCAGGCAGGCAGGCAGGCAGGCAGGCAGGCAGACTGACTGACTGACTGACTGACTTGGACCAGGGGCAAATTGGGGCAGATTGCTTTTATCAGGAAAGGAGCTGCACACAGGCCCAGAGAGGCCTAGGGACTTATCCTGTGGAACTGAGGCCCAGAAGGTTTATTCTTGTTCTTTTTAACCTCCTTTCCTTCTTGCTTAGAGTAGTCGAGTTGTAAGGAAGATACTTTTGCTTAATAAATTCATAATAAAACTTAATTGTTAAGGAGCAGAGGCAACAGTATGCCTTCATCATCATGAGTCTGTCTCCTTCCGTTGCTGATCCCTGCCTTGTCTGGTTTCCATATTCTGTAGCTAAGTAGACACTGATAATCCCTGTGGTTCAAATGTGCCTGAATAGCCTTACCTGCCTCTTCCTTAGTTACTGAGATTCAAAATAAATGAACAAAGATTAAAAGAAAAGTTTAAAAAAAATTAAGGGATTAACTGGATAAAACTCCACAAGACACGATTAAGCAGAAGCTTCCTGTGCCTTGCCGTGACCTTGGCTTGTTCTTCAGGAAACAGTGTGTCCCAGATGGTTGTGACCTTTCATCCTGCTGCCCTTTGCCAGCCTGCTTTGGACTCTAGCTCTTTTCTAGAGTGTTCTGGAAAGCTCATACCGTTGCTTTATCTAAATCCCTTTCAAAACCACACCTCTCGGAGACCCTCTGGGCTCTGTACCTCCAACACTCACCTCTGTTCCTCCTGACACGCTAGCATGTTTCTCTTCCTCTCCCCTCTGCCCATAGCCTCAGTCCCCTGCCACTAAGCACAGCCAGGTTTCTCAGTCTCCACATTGCCTCATCTGAACCGCACCAGACACAGTTTATCTTTCAAGGCTTGGTAAAACAAAACAAACACCCAAAACCTTAGCCTAGGACTGCACTAACTCTGCTCACAGTCATGTTCCTCTCCCAGGTTCATGATCACTAGGTCACAGGCAGTCCATACACCCAGAAGTGAACTCAAGCTAGGCTTCAGAAGGCTTTCTAGTGGCTAGATAAAAACCATCAGTCCTCACTAATGTGTAACATAGGCTGCGGTCGTCCCCCCCCCACACGCCCGCCCCCAAAAAAAGAGTCATTTCTCTTCCCTCTGACAACAGGGACATAGGGCTTGCCGTTGACATATGCCTGTGGTGCCTATCAGCATGTCAAAGTCCATGCTAGCCTCCAGGCTCCTTCAATCCCTACTCGCCAGTACCCATAATACATTTCAAAGGCCCGAAGATGTGGTACCCATGAGATGTATGAGGCTGCTGCTGGTGTTTTCTGGTAAAAAAAAAAAAAAAAATTTATGATAAAGTTTTCTGTACAAGGAATACCATTTGAAATAATGGCAGTACATTTGCAAGGCAATCTCCGTCATTGTCAAGTATTAGACACCACATTAATGGTATGCAAAAGACATTTTATCAGTACGGTAGCTGTGTTTCCAGCAGCCTCACTATGAACACACAGCAATGTGCTGGACTAAAGCACTGCTATGGCTAAGTTTTCGCTCAGAGCATGGCTGGACTTCATGCCACATCAACAGCTACTATTTCAAGCCACCCCTATCCTAGCCTTCTTTGGCTATCTTGGTTTCTTCTCCAACCCTGCGATGTCTCAAACACCAAATAGAAGGAATAATACCTGTTTTACTCGTTTATTGTAGTGGTGCCACTGTTGTGTGCCCTGACTGGCCAATGTCTGTGCCTCGTCTTTGTGGACTTGAATTTCTCAACTGCTTATTTTCTAGATGTTCGTCAGGCCATGTGTTTTATCGCGAACTTTCCACTATTCTCTCTACACGCTCTCCCTGAGAGATGTTGCTTATTCATAGGGATTTAGATAATTTCAGCACGCTAGTAATTTCTAAGTTTTCATCTTCACACTAATTCTATTCTAGAGCACAAGACTCTATAGTCCCGTCTTATCTGTAGGTGTGACATCTCTGAAGCCTCAGAGGATGCTGGGCATCGTGGGTAATAACAGAATATATGCTATTTGTTTTGCACATATATACCTATAATAAGGTTTTACTAGTAAGCTGAAGTAAGAGCAACGGTCAACACAGCAGAGCCATGGCAGCAATGCACTGGTGTATAAGCTATTTAACATTTGCTAATTGTTTATTTCTCGAAATTTCCATTTGAGATTTTGCCCTATGATTGATTATTGTTAACTTGAGCCACAGAAAGTAAAATGGAGGATGGGAGGGCAATGTAATTCAGAACTTAATTTCTCTGAATTTCCTCTTGAATGTTTCAGAGATACCTTAACACACCCTACCTAACTTACACATCCTACCTGACGTCTTCAACATCACTTCTCTCTACGTACTCTTTCCCACAGCCCAGTGACTTTGTTTTCACTGAGTTCGCCTCCCCTTTCCACATTCTCTCACTTCTGTCTCCACAGCATATTTCACTCTATTTCTCTTGTTTTCTCATTCCTGGATCAATGCCCTCCACCCCCAACTGCTTCCTGTTTCCATTCTTGCCCATCCTCACTCTTATCTATACAGAGATTAGGGAAATCTAAAAATATCATCCTATGATGGCATCCAACTGTGCAAAACTGTTTAATGACTTCCCATGGCACTAGGGATAAACGACACACGTAAGTAAGACCCTGTGTGCTACTTCCTGTTTTTGTCCGGGGATTCTCATCACATTGGCCCTTCAACTCCTGAATCCACTGAGCCCTTTCCAACTTCAGAAGCTGTACCTCAAAGACAGTCTTCTTTTCTAGCATTTTAAGGGCGTTCTCCTGATCTTAGCACAAGTACTGCCACTTGAGAGAGGTATTTTCTGGAACTCAATGCAAATTATGTCATCCACTCTCTTTCTCCCATTATATATTTTTACATTTGTGTACTTTGCACATGCCTCCCCCACCCCCCCATGTGTGTGTGTGTGTGTGTGTGTGTGTGTGTGTGTGTATTCATGTGTATGTGTGTGGACACACATGTACAATTACACTCATGTGGAGATCAAAGAAAATCTGTGGGAGTTGATTCCCTTCTTCCTTCATGTATGTGGTCCAGAGAACTGACCTCAGAGCATCAAGCTTGGTAATAAGATGAGCCTTTCTGCAGGCCCCTCTCCTATAACTCTCTGTTTGTCAACTTCATAATGCTTTCCTCAATTTGTAATTTTGCTCATTTTATGGTTTGTCTCCTTCGATAGAGCATCGGCAACAGGTGGAAATAACTGTATCTCTTTTACTAACCCTGATATACCAAAGCCATTTTGCTACCACAAAGAACAGAAGCACTCCTTGGATTTCCACGCAGCGGACTGCCTCTCCACTCAGTGAAACATGTCTCCTGGTGGTTTCTTCTTCCACAGAAAAGAGCTGCCCACGAAGGGGAGATTGCTCACTGGGTAGAGATACTTTCCCCACAGGTCCTAAGATATGAGTTCTATCCCAGGGAACCACCTAAATGTTGAGGGAAAGAAGTAAATTTCAGAACTGTTTTCTAACTTCTACACGTGTGCATGCTATGCACATCATACATAAGCGCACACATGCGCGTGCATGCACGCGCACACACACACACACACTCTGATGAGAATGTTTTAATTAATGAAAGGGACTTTGTGTAACCATTATATATTATGCCGAAGTCTGGTGCCCCACTAAAATCAGCACTTACATGATTTTAGTGTTGAAAAGCATACATGCAGGCAAAACACCTAGATACATAGTATAAAGTAAAATAAGTACATCCAAAAAACTTTAAATGACCCCTTCCAATTTGCCACTCCTCATCAGTTGCCTAGTGTCCAATATGATTCCCTTATTTCACTCAGAAGTTGCAAGGAGAGAGAATTAAAGTTGGGAAGTAGACAGACAATTTGACCATGTAGCAACTACCAGGGTGGGAGCTTTGTGGGCTCCTGAGCATACCCCAGGAAGCAACTCCCTCCCCGCAACCCAGGCTAAGCTCCCCAGGAGTCAGCAGATGAAGGTCTGTTCCCTACCTTCCCCAGGATCAGGGACAGCGAGCTCCAATTTCAGACTGTCCTGCCCTCTCTCCGTCTAACTCCATGGGCACAGGGGAAGAGCCACAAGAAGTCGTTTTCCTCCACTGGTGACTGAACAGATTAGGCAGTGCTCACTGAGTGCATGGACTGAGGGTAGATACAACACAGGAGAGGAAAAGTTTAGCGATATTCCTGGAGGCAGGTGGGTGAGATCGGCAGCTGCTCTGGATGTCATTTCCATGAAGGTTGAACATGCAAAACATATTTCAAACAGGCACCATTTGGAAGCTAACAGGTTAATTTCATGTACTTTTAAGACTACTTCCAAGGGGAAACAAGATTAAACTGTAATTGATATGTTAGAGATAGGAACCAAATTAAAGCAAGGTGTTAGTGGTGAATCTAAATTGTGGGCTGTGGGAACGTGAAATTTCACCATCAGGTCGATAGATAATGAGGACAGATAATGGAGACACTGTTCCCCAGTTCTCTTTAGAAAACTGAAAGTGAGTGCCATTCCCGCGACTTAGAAGGTTAATATTCAAAGGCATCGCAGAGCACAGACTGGTCTGGCAGAAGCTGTAGAATTCCTCTTTTGATTTTCCCTTTGTGTAAAATGGAAAGCACAGTGGGAAGCAAGCAGGGGTGTTGCTCTAGCCCCTTGCTCAGGGATATTTTATGGGAGATTCCAGAAGCAAGTGTCAAGTGTTTTTCTTTGCTAAAGCAAAAATCAGCACTTCTCCAAATTGAAAGTGTTTTTACTAGGGAATTTTAATGTTTAATGTTTTCTTTTTTATTTTTAAAAATACATTTTATTAATTTATTTATATTACATCTCAATAGTTATCCCATCCCTTGTATCTTCCCATTCCTCCCTCCCTCTCATTTTCCCCTTACTCCCTTCCCTATGACTGTGACTGAGGGGGACTTCCTCCCCCTGTATATGCTCATAGGGTATCAAGTCTCTTTTGGTAGCCTGCTATCCTTCCTCTGAGTGTCACCAGGCCTCCTCATCCAGGGGCCGTGGTCAAATATGGAGCACCAGAGTTCGTTTTCAATGTGTAAACATGAAATGAGTTTTGCAAAACCCTTCAGAAGTGGTAGCAAATTATAAATCCATATAACAATGAAAATTCACATTTGTAGAAGTTTCAAAGAAATTATGGCTTATTTTGTTAAAAGTAGCAATATTGAAACTCTTAAAAATTTCCATTGCTTAGCTTTCAAATAGGCTTCAATATATCCTAATGAGCTCCTGTGTGTGTGTGTGTGTGTGTGTGTGTGTGTGTCCCTGCGCACGTACGTGTGTGAAAATGTTTTGTTCAATTTACATTTTTCTATTTTCAGTGCAAGGTTTTGAAATTTGTACCTGTCCTTTTACAGATCACTGAGTACGTATTTGAAATATCTAACTAGGTCACATCTTACAAGTATCAGAACACAGGCTGCCCCTGTAGAAGGGATCAGTCACACCAGAGCCCATCTAGTGCCTTCTATAAGTGTTAAGATCCGAGAATATAGCAGCCTTAATGTAGAGCAGGACAATAGGATTAACTTCCTAAATTACTGCCTTATGTTATATCTAATACCTTCACTAATCTAAACTCGGAGAGTTTCTTCCCTCTGACGTCTGGCGGTGTAAAGAATTTGTTTATTCCATGATTGTTGCTGGAGCTCCTTTCCTCAAGAGACCAGCATTATCAAAGGACCTGAAGACCTGAAATCTGTCTGAATGCATCGCTCTACCCAACCTGGAAAGGGTCTTTGTTGTCTAAAATAGCATGCCATAGAATTCAAACTTTAAACAACTGTAAAGAAAGGCATTGTCCCATTTTACAGAAGAGACAGCCAGGTGTGTATGTGTGTGTGTGTGTGGGCGGGGGCGGAGATTGTAGAGCCATCATCTGTTCATCCAGTACAATGATGTCAGTGTCCCCATTTATAATCTGTGTTCAGAACAAGCCAGATGAGACTGGAAAAGTGGTGAGGCAAATCGTATCCAGAAGCTGTGGTTCTAGGTGTTACGCAGTAGGCCTGTGTACTCCTGTGTTCGCACTGAAGGGAACTATGTAACATAGAGAATGAGAGCAGACAACTCCACGGTATGTGTACCTCAGACGTCTGAAGATCCTGCAGAGGGAACATATGCTAGCAGGTGGGTTAGAGTATGGTGCTCCAACTTAAAGGCAATAGTAAGATGGAATTTTTCGATTTTACTTTTTCTCCATTTCTACCTAATTGAACTTGAGAACTTGAAGTGGAAGAGAGGAACTGCAGAAGGGAAGAAAGAAGGAGGAAAAAAGGGAGGGTGAGAAGGAGGGAGGGAGGGAGAAAAAGAGAGGGAGGGAGGAAGGGAGGGAGGGAGAGACAGAGATAGAGAGAGACAGACAGAGACAGAGAGAGACAGAGAGACTGAGAGAGACAGAGAAACTGAGAGGGGGCGGGGGGAGTCACACTATTTGTAGCTTGAAAGGCAGCAAAGGAATCTTGCAAAAAAAAAAAAAAAAAAAAAAAAAGTAGACACGATCCCTTTATTTTCTGTTTTTCCCAATCTCCCAGGTCCTTGGCTACAGTTAACCTTGTAACTATGGTGATGTGAGTGGATATAGCAACCTGATGGTGTCAAAACCAAAACTCAAAATAGAAAAGCTTTCTTCTATCCCATGAACTTCAAGCTCTAAGTGTGTGGGTCTCTCTTCTTTCCTATGCATCCGTTCTAGTTCTCAATATATTAAGGCTGATCTTAGCCACTGTGATGGTTTGAAAAGGTTTGATCCCCATTGCCTTGTGTGTTTCAATGCTCGGTGATAGGGAGTAGCACAGTTAGGAGGTTTGGCCTTGTTGGAGGAAACATGTCATTGATAGTGAGGTCTCTGAGGTCTACTTTGCTCAAGCTACACCCAGTGTGAAGCACTGTTTCCTTCTGCTGCCTGCAGATCAAGATGTAGAACTCTCACCTTCTTTTCCAGCACCATGTTTTCCACCATGATGAAAATGGACTGAACCTCTAAATTGTAAACCAGTCCCAATTAAATATTTTCTGTTATAAGAATTGCCGTGGTTATGTTATCTCTTCACAGGAATAATACCCTAATTAAGACCATGGCATTCTTTGTAAATGTTTACTTTTTTTCTTCAACTCTTAAGAGACAAAACTATGATCTGAGGAATATATCAGAGATCTCTGAGGATTGTGAGGGTAGCCACAGAAGCTTTTATAACTGTTCAGTTTCCTCACTGCAGTGGTAGTTGCCTAATTTTCCAGTTATTAGCTCCCACCTTCCAGTTGGCCTCCCTTGGGTAATCAATGTAATCTAATCCATGCACAATGAAATTGCCCAATTTGGAGAGATACAACATATTCTGTCGCAAGTGGCAGAAAAGGTTGGTCATTTCCAAGGAGTCTTAGGGATAATAACTGTGTTAACATTAATTGTTTCCCATGAAAATTTTCTATGTCACCTAGGCTGAAGCCTCCACTTAGTTTTCTATCACTGTGACAAAAAAAAAACTTTTTTTTTTTTTTTTTGAGATATACCACTTAAAACAGGAAACACTTGTTTTGGTTTACAGTTTCAGGGGTTTGCTCCTGTGGTAGAATAGTATGTGAGTGCATATATTTAATGGCAGAAAGTAAAGAGTGAATGGGAAATGAGGAGAGTGAAAGAGAGAGAGAGAGAAAGGTTAGGGTAGAGGAAAAAGAGGAGAAAAACTGGGAGGGAGAGAGACAGAGAGAAAAAAGGAGAGCAAAGGAGGGGGTGGGGAAGACTAGGGTCCTAAACCCCTTCAAAGGGTATTGAACCCATGATAATGATACCTCCCTTCCCCTAGACCCTACATCACATCATCAAGCTTCCCCTCAAGAGCATCAGAGGCAGTGCTGAGTCTTTAATATTAACATGGGCCCTTCGGAGATAAGCCAAACAGTCTGCAGCAACCATGGAAAACAGAACTACTGTGGCCTAAGGCATAGGCTGCTTCCCTTTGCATCTCCTTGTGGTACAACGTGCATGCCATTGCCAGGAGGCAGCCATGGGATGGTACCCTAGCCAAGACCAGAGGGATGAGTAATATACCACGGCTTCTTAATTCTTCTGATTGTCTTTACTTACGTGGAAAGATGGCCCCTGCCTACTAGTTCTGTTGTTACCCTACGGATGGTACAACCCAAAGGTGGGAGTAGGGAGGACAGAGCAAGAGATGGCCCAGAAAAGCAGAGGACACCAAACTCTGTGACACACTCTACCCAAGAGCAGAAGCAGCTGCTTGTGGAAATAGAAGAAGCCTGGACAGGAGGGTAGATGCTTGCAACTTTTAGCAGAGTCTAAGATTTAAGCCAGTATCAGATGAAACTGGATAAGATGGCTTCCTCCTCCTCTCCCACTAGGTAGGGAAGGGATGAAAGAAAAGCTTGTCATCAGTTATTCAATAAATATAAAGGATCCTGTTTTTAGAGTACTGGGTGGGTTGAACATTTGAACCACTCCCACAACAGAAGAAAGGGAAGGTTAGGACATGCATTGTGAAGATGATGAAAACAAAAAAACAAACAAACAACAACAACAAAAAATGCAGGCCTGGACCATTTTCCCCCCAGCCTGCCAGAGTGCTGGGGGCACTTATTAGCCAGCCTTGTTGCCAGGGCTGCTGATTGAGGTCTGCTTCCTGTAGCCATTGCAACTCTTGGCTTTGCTCCACGGCTGGCAATGTATTGATTGGAACAGGACTTGAGAGCAAATGGATACACAGATCCTCTCATTCTACCTTCAGGTATGAGTTTGAGATGAGAGCATGTGACCCAAGGCCAGCACTCAAATAATGACACCTAAGCTATCCTGCACTATGATTTTGGAGGCATTAACTGATCTCTCTCTCTCTCTCTCTCTCTCTCTCTCTCTCTCTCTCTCTCTCTCTCTCTCTTTCTCTCTCTCTCTCTCCTCTCTGTCTCCCTCCCTCCCTCCCTCCCTCCTCCCGCCTTTCCTTCCTTTTTCTTTTCTTTCTTTCCTTTTTTTTTCCTTGTGAGTAACATCAGCTTAAGGAGTACACTTTTGAAGTTTTGGAATTTAAGGAGTATGTGCTTTCAGGAAACTGAAAATACTGCGAAACTGAATTAAAATGTCAGAAGTAGCTCTAGGAATGAATACAGAGAAGTTTGGCTTTCAGTACCAACTATATATCAGTATGTGGCTATCCACAGTTCCATCCATAAGGCTTCTGTTTCCTTCTCTCTGTAATCTCCATCCATAAGGCTTCTGTTTCCTTCTCTCTGTAATCCAGTTATCCTATATAGGTTGACAGTGATGTATCAATAGACCTTGGTAGTGTGGCATGTGCTTCTACAACAAAGCTCAATCAATACTTCTTTTTTATCACTATACCTATCGTCCATTGGTAGGGCTGAATTTCTCTTCATGAGAGTTTCAGCTATAAAGTTAACTGAAGGAGGAAAGAAAGAAGGAAATGAAAGGTGACACACGGAAGCAACCAGTTTTTCAAGGGCACTGAGTTTAAGGGTGGAAGTAGCCCAGGAGGTGCCTGTCCCTGGTTATCTAGATAACTTCTTTGGCAAGGCAACAACAGCCCTCTTGTTGAAGGTTCCTGGCTTCTACCTACTCTGAGTGGCCCTTTCTTTGGCTCCTTTCACTCATCCACAGACACAGTGGGGCGCATTCATTAGCCATGGCTTCCTTCATAGCCTTGGCAAGCTCCTCAGGTATCAGCCAGGTGCCAGTCCCTATCAGGGCCATCTGATCATGCCTCATTTATCCTTACCTCTTCCCCTTTCTCTATAACAACATGGCATATTTTCTAAAAGAACTATGTGAGCTCACAGTTAGCATTCCTTAAAATCATCTGTACAACAATACCACTCTGACAAAAATCAGCTCAATAAATCAAATGATCATGTTGGTCAAGATTCTTAAAATTAGAGAGTATTTAGAGAAAGAAAAGAAAACTGAGCATAGTTAACAACTGAACCATTGGTAGGAAGATGAATCACACTTATTAGCCAAATGACTCAATTGGAAGCTATGTCAGGTTGCAAATACTGTGAGCATGTCAGGAGCGAACAGGTACTACTATTTTTATACATTAGGAAAAAAAAAAAAAAACCCAGACTTTATACACATGACTAATGTATCAAGAATGCTCACCTTTGCTACCATTTGTTTTTAGTTTATCTTCTGTTAGGATCATGCTTTTAGTTTCTAACCAAATGTCCTGACAACTATTCCCATCCCATCTTCGGTGAAACTGACCACATCCAACGATACTGGAGTGCCCATCTGCCTAACCAGCCCTCTACAGGGAACTGCCAACTCTTAAGGGCCTGCCCCTGTTTTGTATGCTTCTCTTGGCTCCTTAATTGCTCCATTCATCCAGGTTTATTCATACTCCAGCATCCAAGCTTTGATACCAGAAACCAAGAGAGAGAGGGGGGAGGGGAGAAGCCAACTCATCCAGACTTACTGGGCTCCTCAATGGGGGAACTCGAGGTATCTTGGATGAGTGGATTTGCACAGTCATAACGAACCTCATGAGTGCTCTCTTCACTGTGATTATTAGGTGGGATACATAGGTGGTTAAAACATTGTCTATCACCTCAGGATGCTTATCAGGATGCTTACGGAGCCAGCTTTGTAGAGGAGGAAAGTGTAGGGTACAGTGTAGCTAGCACAGGGGAGTGCTAGCTGCAATCACTAGGAAGAAATCTGTAGGCTCAATTTTCTTATCAATTACATTTTATTATGAACTTATTAAACGAGCCTACCTCCCTAACAACTCGACTAACCCAAACAATCAGAAAAGGATATTAAAAAACACTACAATGAAACCTTAAGGATATCAGTCCCTGGCGTAGTCAGCAGGGTTTCAGCAGACCAGCAATTCCACCAAAGTTGCTGCTGGAACCTGGAGCAGCAGCTGGAACCTCAGCCTCAGCTGTAGTCCAAAGCCTTGAAGCTTTCCCTGGAGCAGTTCTCTTTAGGAGCCTCTTGAAGTGCAGGGATGAACAGCCAAAAACCAAGTCCCAACCAAAAAGTCTCCTCCCTTCTGTTTTTGGATTCATAAGTATATATATGTATATGTGTGTGTGTGTATCCTCTCAGTCTGCTCAAGCCCGTTTTTTTTTTTTTTTTTTTTTCACCAAGCTCCCCAACAAAGTAGTTTGACCTCTATATGGAAAAACATCCTGCTTTCTCACAACTAAGTAGTAAACATCCCTCCCACCCACACTTGGGATCAAAACAGAAACAAGTTTATCTCCCCTTCAGGAATCCAATCTATCCAAGCCAGCGTGATGATGTCCTCTCTGTATAGGTCTTGTAGGGAAAATGACTTGGTGGCAGTTGGTCTCCATTTGTCTGTGTTCATTATTGCTCTGCAGTTGAAGCCCAGTGCCTTTCTACATCGTTTTTTGGTGGGATATTGCCTGATTTACCCAAGCACTTACTCTTTAAGAAAATTTCATCAAACCCTTATACCCCTGGCCCTATATGAAGAATGTAGCCTCCCTCAGCTGTAAATGAGAAAGCTGCGTGTTCTTGTTGTGGAGGCATTGAACTCTAAAGGAGCAGAAGCCACTATGGAAATCCCCTTCCCAGCTCACACAGCCATTAAATGTGGTGTTTAACCACGGTCCACTGAGTCCCGCACAGTCTAACCTCATCCTCTTCCCTTCCTGCCCTAGAGCGACCGAGAGCCTGGTGTGCTCCTGCTTAAATTGGGTCAGGCATCACCTCAGACGAGCTATGAGCCTCCAGGTCACTATAGTCACCTCGTTGATCTTGATTTCTTTTTATTTATGAAATAGGACCAATAATGAGCTCTCCTGGTGAAAGTATGTACATTGTATGACTGCTCACAATAAATGTTCAGTAGTCGTTAGCTCCAGAGGCTCACCAGGGAGTTTCCCCTCACAACTCACCAGGCCTGGTGCCTGCAAGGTTCATTTCCATAACAGCTGACTTTCTTTGTGACATTCACCATTCTTTTCATCACTTAAATTACTGCCTTCTCAGATAGGTTATAAGCATTGCAAAGATATGTATTTTAAAAAATTACCATTCATAATCATGTTGCCTAGCACTGCACTTGTAAATTAGTACTCAGCTATTAAAAACAAGGAATTCTACTCAGCTATTAAAAACAAGGAATTCCCAAAATTTGTCGACGAATGGATTGAACTAGAAGTGATCATAACGAGTGAGTTAACCCAGAAGCAGAAAGAGTCAAATGGTATATACTCACTTATATCTGGACACTAGCCCAAGGGGCATGTCCCATGAAAGTCTTCACTGACCAGGAAAGTGGGACAGAGGGTAGGACATTCTATTGTGACTCTAGGTGAGAGAAGCATGGGAGAATGGGGAAATAGAAGGATCCAGAGGGTCCTAGAAACCTACAAGAAGAACATTATGAAAGAAGGATCTGGGCCCAGGGGTCCTGCTCAAACTATGGGCAAATTATTTTCAGCTGTGGGAACGCAATGGAATAGCCATCCAGGTTCATAATTACTTTTCACGGTGTGAATGCAAATATCATTAAATCTGTAGAGCAGCCCCAGTGCATGTTAGCCATTCTCATCCATAATTTCAAATAATTATACAGGCGGCCCTTCAGTTTTAATAGGGGCGATGAATCTTCTGCACATTGCGAAATCTTTGGCCTATAAAAGCTAAGAGACGCAGTTTCAGTACTCGAAATAACTTAAGAAGAAGACAGCATGTTTCCAGTGGGAGAAGGGAACGAAAATGGGATAAGAGACCAGAAAGAAGTGTCTGGCCAAGTAGTTAGGAAACCAGATTCTACAAAAAGTGCTGGGGTGAAAAGCTGTATTTAGGAGCAAACTGTGTGTTCCATAAGCGCATGTCTGTGCAGATGAAAAGTCCACCTTCTAATCAAGGAGATAAGATCTGTCCATAAATATTTGAAACTATGCTGTTCATGAAGGTCACCATGGTGAGACAAACACTCTTTGAGGACTGTAACATATACCCAGTGCTTTACGTTTTCTAGAAGAGACATTCACAACAGCTGAGGGGAAAGAAAATAAAGCTCAGTGAGGTTAAGGAAGTAAAAATAAAAGATTTATGTGTTTGAGTACTTTGCCTACATGTACACATGTGTATCAGGTACGTGCTCGGTGCTTCTAGGGACCAGAATAGGGCATCAGATCTGAGGTACCTAGAACTGGAGATGTTGTCAACTAAGAGCTGCCATGATGGTACTAGCTACTGAACCCAAGTTCTCTGCCAAATGCTCTTATCCATGGGGCCATTTCTTCAGCCCCAAAAGTTAAGCCAACTATCCAGGACCACTCAGCCAGTTAGACTTTATCATAAAAACAACAACAACAACAACCTGACTCCAAACTAAGGATGTCTGATGAGATACAGGACAGCGGTTAAGTCTGAACTTCAGATAACTGATGGTTTTATAGTATAAATATAGCCTTAAGCTAGACATCTACACTTGTTCAACCTGAAACCTCCGTTCTATACCTCACAATATGAACCAAATCCAGACTTGGAGAGATTCCTTCCTATAGTTAGACATGCCATGAAACTGACTAGTAGGTTCTAGGAGATGGAGCTCCTTTGCAGGTGAACTGTTATGGCTACAGGAGGCACAAAACTTAGGCAGAGCTGTCACGTTGGTAGTATTCCGTGTGACAAGCCCAGCCATGTTTATACCTCCTTACCCAGGCACCTTATCAGCAAAGGCACTGGGATACACACGTCATCTAAAACATATTCATAGATAAGCTTGGAATGTAGCTCAGTGGTAGAACATTGTCTAACATATACAAGACGCGGAGTTGGCTCCCTTGCAGTAGAAAGTTATAAAAAGGAAAAACAGATAAAGCAGACAGACCAATGTACAGGTAGAAAAAAAAAAAAAAAAGATGAGAAAAGACAAGACCTGACTCAGTAAGCATATGGATGTGAGGTAACCCAGGAAATTGCAGGTTAATCTTGAGAGCTGGGCCTCCTAATTAAACAGGTCCTTAGACATGAGGACACGAAGGAAACGGGGGCTGTTTCTTGCTATCTGTGACTTCTGATGCTCGGAATGCTCCCTGATGGTTAGGTATCCTTGAAACTACACCTAGGTTCTTCCTGCAATGTCAAAAACGAAAGTATGAGCACCTTCCCACTTGTCACACACACAAAAGAAGAGTCTGACGTTACTGTAATGTCATTTGCCTCATCCACCCCTTGTAGGATTTTTATAAGATTATTAAGAGAAATACTCCATTTTAAGAAATATTACATGGACGTGTGCAGATGCATGTGCGTGCATGCCTGTGTGCATGTGTGTGTCTGTGTATGTGTGTGTGTGTGATGGTGCAAACGTGGAGGCAGAGGACAACTTGCATCAGTGCTCTCTTCCCACCATATGGGTACCAAGGATCAAACTCAGGCCATTTGATTTGGCAGCAAGTACCTTTATCCACTGAGCTACCTCACTGCTCCCATGAAAAGAAATATTCCAAAGGGTATTTAGCTACTGTTCTTTTATGATTGTGAAGGAAAACAGTGCCTCTTAAATATGCCACGCACATAAATATTCATGAGAACATTCTGAAAATACACAGCTCAGAACACAAGGTGTTACTATCCCCTTTGGGATAGCCACTGTCTTTGGAGTTTTTATTTTATTTTTATTTATTTTATTTTATTTTGCTTAAACTGTTTATACCTCTTGGAGGGATTGTTTCCTTCATGATGAGAAGAACAAGGCTAGCTGTGGTGGCGCATACCTTCAATCCCAGCACTTGGGAGTCAGAGCCAAGGAAGTCTCTGTGAATTCCAGGCCAACCTGGTCCAGTGAGTTCTGGGACAGCCAGAACCACATAACAGAGACCTTGTATCAAAAATAAAACAAAGACCTTCTGGGTCCTTCTATCTCTCCCATTCTTCCATACTATTCTCAGCTAGAGTTCAGTGGCGAACCCCAGCATCTGTCCTGATCCCTCCCTGAGTGGAGACTCTCAGAGGACATCCATGTTGGCCTAATATCCAATTATCAGTGTATATATACTATGTGTGTCTTTCTGGGTCTGGGTTCTCTCACCCAGGATGATCATTTCTAGTTCCATCGATTTGCCTACAGTTTTTAAGATTTCCTAGTGTTTAATAGCTGAGTGGTATTCAATTATGTAAATGTTCACAGTTTCTTTATCCAAGGCTAGTGGATCTGGACCCTGGGGGGCCTGCAAAAACTGCTGTACCAACCAAAGTCAATGCATGCAGTAAAATTAGACCCCCTGTTCAGATCTAGCCAATGGACAGCTCATTCTCCATGGTTGTGGGGGAAGCGGGGACTGCCTCTGACATGAACTTTGGTGCTCCCAATTTGATCACTTCCCCCTGATGTGGAAGCCCAGCTATCTGGATGAGACCTGATAGGCTGTGGTCTCAGGGAAAAGGTCCCTGTCTTGTCAGAGATCTAGGGGAGTGGAAGAGGGGGAAAGAGGGAGGGAGGGTGGGAATAGGAAGTTATGGGTAAGCAGATAACAATTGGAATGTAATCTGAATAAATTCTAATAAATTTTTAAAAAATAAAATAAAGACAAGAACAGACAAAGAGGAGAACAGAGGAGCGACTATGTTAATATCATAGTAATACATCAAGTATATGATATTCTTATTTTGGGGGTTTTTCTTTGTTTCTTTGCCTTGATTTTTTTTTGAGACAGGGTTTCTCTGTGTAGCCTTGGCTGTCGTGGACTCACTTGGTAGACCAGGCTGGCCTCGAACTCACAGAGACCTGCCTGCCTCTGCCTCCCAGAGTGCTGGGATTACAGGCTTGGTAGTTTATTTTTATAAGGACTTTTTGTGTGTGTGTGCTGGGATTTGAACCTAGGACCTTATACAAGCTGAGTGCCCATTTGACCACTGACTCACACCGTGTCCCTTTTATAAACATTTTAAAGACAAAAGTAAAATTGGAGAGATGAGCCATATAGAAGTATACAGAAGTGCTGCCATTTTGTCCCTGTACCCAACAGACTGTGTTGTAACTCCCATTTTCAACTTTCTCTGGTCATCAGCCCTCTGACTGTGTCTTTGCTGTTGGGACTCATGATAATAACAACAAGCTGGAAGACCCCATATAGCTTAAAATACATTGCTGGAGACTGGAGAGGGGTAGAAAGAACATCAGGTGGGGTCTGGAGGCTGCCCAGAGATCTCCAAGGTGGGCTTTGTATATGGCACAAATTCACCTAGAGCAGGTGCATCTAGAGCTGACTCCCACGCAGTCAGTGCAGTCTCTTGAGGCCAGAGTATTTCTGGCTCCCACTTCTGAACCTCATCAAAGGACTTTGACATATATGACATGTGACTTGTTTTTTTTAACTATAGAGAGTTTTTTTTTTTTTCTGATTTGCTGTAGGCCTCAGTGCTGTTTTCAAGATCGCCTTAGCTTTAAATGCTAGCAAATGTGAAATTCTAGAGCATTAAGATATAAAGTTCATATGATACATAATTTAAGATTAAACAAAATAAATTATGATTTTTATCATTAACATAACAATAGGGGGTAAATAGAAAAATAATCTCTATTTAGCCTTACAGAGAGGAGGAGGAGCCAGATTCCATGTTTCAAACTCTCAAACCTGCCCAGGATGGATGGACAGCCACAGAAGATAAGAAGTCAGGATGGGAAGCAGCTCAGTAATATCTAGGGCGTGAGGAAGACTAGCACCCAAGGCTTCCTGAAGTCTGCATGCTCTGCACCAGGCTGCCAGCAAGTCCTTTACAGCTTACAACCCACTTAAGCCCGATAGCCTGTCAGCTAGGAGGTGCTCTCTTCTGTGGCCCTCATTTCACATAGGAGGAAACCTAGGTATTGAAGGATTAAGCGATTTCCCCATGACTCCTCGCTGGAAGGGGCAGAGAAAGAACCTATGTACAGACTCCATGCCATCCCATAATATGTAAGGCTGACTGTATGCTGATGAAAAGTAGAAGTAAGAACACCTGGATATGTGTGCCAAAATGTATCTCTAGACGATTTGTCTAAATTTTAGTGGTCTACAAACCCTCAGAGTATGTGAGGACACAGGATACGGAACGATATTTAAATAAGGTTTTATTAAAATAATTGAATGGGTTTTTTTTTCTGTGAGCTGATAGATTTTTCTATCTTCTGTACTCATTGTTCATAAATAACTTATTTTGATTTTTCTTGCTAAGGACCCATTTTTTTTTTTCATAAGGGAAAACCAGTTTCATCTGTAGTGGAAGCCAGGCAGGCTTGCAAAAGGAGAGAAATTAACTCCATAAATTCTTTGTTGTATGTTCTTTGTGCAGCATTCATGGTAAAGACAGGTATGAAATGTCTTAACTGCTATCTTGCCTCAAAGGGGAAGAAGCAGAAAAGCAAATCTGTGGTTCTTACTGTTGTGAACTGGCACACTGATAGAGCTGTCATCACACTTCTGGGCATCACTTATGTATGGCCAAGGGTCATGGACCTTCCCCGAAGAGGTTCACCTGCTCTGATTTATTGTTCATATACTGGAATTGCAGTCCTTGCCCAAAGGAACCTCATTCAGAGTGTTCCACACCCAATCCAGATGCTCACCCTTGTGCGCTCTCATCAGGAGGTAGCATCAGGTGCCGGCTTGGACCATACCCACAGCACCCATTTCTGTGTGTCTGCTGTCTCCTAGCAGCATCTTGCAGGCTGGCATCACAACCTGTCGCCTGGGAGAGGGAATCTTACAGAAGAAGGGAGAACATTGCAGGTCCAGTGTACACACGAAGATCTATGGCCAAATTTTCTGCCCCAACTTAAAATTCTCCAATACTGCATTAGAGGATTCATATTTAAAGCTTTCTACTTTTAACTTCTATCTTTATGGGTGTCTTAACCACATGTATGTCTGGGCACCACTTGCATGCCTTGTACCCATAGAAGATAGAAGAGGGTATTGAATCTCCTGAAACTAGAATTACAGATGGTGGCGAACTGCCATGTGGGTGCTGAGAATCAACCCCTGATCCTCTCAAAGAGCAGCCAGCGCTCTTAACTGCTGAACCATGTCACCAGTCCCAAAAGATCATATTTTACTGCTAAAATATATACTTGTTTTCATGGCATTTTATTGTTTGCCATCTATGACGTTTACTATTTACAACTTATCATAACTTTGGATAAAAAGGTACATTTTCAGGCAAGAATATTTAATTTTCAAGCTAGAAAACGAATTTGTTCTGTATTCATGTGGTCACATTACTTCGTAATAGATTACACAATTCATGCATGAACTTGAAAGGAGCCTCAAACTTAAATGTTTCTTTGTAGTTCAGCATCTCTGGTATGTCCAGGTGCCACTGGGCCAGATGCCACTGGGTACCACTGTAGCTCAGCATCTCCCTGGGACTGCCAGCGACTGAGCCGAAAGTGCATATTTTTCCACTGGAAGGTCCAAGTGCCATCGGTATCCAGCAGAAAAGGATGACGTGGCTCCCAAGCTCCACTTTCCTCAAGGACACTAGGCTCCGGGCAGGGAAGGAAGGAGCGCAGGATGAGGTCTGTGCCATAGGATTTCTGGTCTAGTCAGAGATGTGGGAGAGAAAGCATTCTCCACAACCAAGTGTTGGGGCTTTTTTAGTTGGACTGCCCGAACCTGCAGCAGATAGCAGTGGAAGCTCAGGGCTCCAAAACTGAGACAGGCAATGGCAGAAGCCAGACTTGATTCAGGCGAACAGGATGGTTGCTTTGGCAACAGCCAACAGCTTGCTACCACATACGGGCACTGCAGCAAGCTAGTGGAGCAGCGTAAAAGACAGCAGATTCCCACAGCGATTGGATGAGCTTCTATGGTGGCCACGATGGTCATAGCAGTCAAGTCCAGGGGTCCAGAAATGAATTCTTTGCGGGGAAGAGGAGGAACCCCCTCTTTTCCTCAAGTGTTACAGCTCAGTAAAAAAGCAGTTAAAAAAAACAAAAACAAAAACAAAAAAAAAACAAAAACAAAAACAAAACCCAGCCAGTCTCAGCTGATCTTTGGTGTAATAGATGTTGCACTTTATTTCACATGAACCAGGCTTTATAAACCTTGGGCAGTGGGGAAGGGTTTTGAGTGTGAATGCGTTGGCTGGGAGTAGGATGCTGGCGAAGCTCTATTTACATGGAAAAACATAACAGGTGACAAGCTTACGCGACTGATGACCTGTAACTACTGTGAGGTTGTGTCGTATGCTCCCAGGGCAGGCACAGAAAGAAGGAAAAAGCGTTGTCCCACATCTTCTGTTGTCAGGATGAGATTTTAAATCTCAGGTTTGGAATTTTTGAGGTTTGAACATGCTCCATCTCTCTAGTTCCATGCCAGTTTCCCCCAGAGGCACGTCCATGAGCCCCACACTTTTCCATTCTTTGAGTTTACCTAGATTTTCCTCCCTTTACTCACCCTCAAGTCAATCTCCACTGAAAATACTCTCTGGACTAAATACATTAAAGATGGTGAGTTTTCGTCTCAAATTAGGATGTGCAAACAGTGACATCCAGTTCTATTCAGCCACCACTCCTGTGTCTGCTCCCACTGATCATGGTATCCGGTAGTAAACTTTTTCCTGCCACTGTTTCATTGTGGGTACGCCTTAAAATATCTCTGCATATATATTCACCTGCCTTGAACAGTCAGGCGAAAGAGACCAGGGAAGGGATCTTCTGTCTCTGATGCTTAATGATGAACTCAAACACCTAACAAACCAGTTCAATAATATATAAAGTGACTAACATAATTATATAATTCCTGTATTCATTTTACTATACAACTTCTGATTTAATTTGTGTATCTCCTTTTTTTTTTTCCACACAGAGTTTCAGATCTCCACACAAAGTACTGTCATGTACAAAAGGCAGTTCACACAACAGTATGAAAAATGGCGGGAAGAAAGGTTGTAGGGATATTAGGAGGAGGAAGCTCATTAAAAGCCCAGGAGTCTAATCTCAGGGACTTCACAGGGAGAGTGAGTTTGAGGGCCATCGGGTAGAAAAGAAGAAGTTGCTGGAACCATGCCTCAGAGACAAAAAGGAGGGAGTGGGGATGCAGCTCAGTGATTGGAGTTCTTGCCCAGCATGCACAAATCCCGGGGTTCAATCCCTAGCAGGACCCAAATTAAGTAAATAAATTATTTTTTTTTAAAAGGTGAGAATTTTCCACTCACTTTCTAAAATAGCAGAAAGTGGGAAAAACTTACTCTGGTTTAATATATTTATTTTGTATGTCGTTTCAAGCAAGAGTAAAGCTGATTCTTTCGAGCGGATTCAGCTGTTGAGGAAAAATTTTTCCCAAAGATTATTCACAAAGTAGATTTAGAAAACTAGGTCAAGAAGCTCAGCCAAAGAGAAATATTACTGTAACTTCCTGGCCACAGGCCCACTCAAGAACTCCTTAAACATAAGCCTAAACCATGAGAAAAATGTTTGCAAAAACAGCGCCACTCTTGATTTATGGGCCCAAAGATAGCTTGGAGAGTTATTTCATTGTATTGTACATTTAAAGGATCTACCACAAAGTAAGTGTGTGTGTGTGTGTGTGTGTGTGTGTGTGTGTGTGTGTGCAGGTGCCTGTATGGCACACATGAGGAGGCCAGTGGTCATTGTCAGGTATCAGTGTTCTCAGGAATGGTTCACTGTTTTTGGACAGGTTCATTCATTGGCCTGGCACTTGAGAAGTAGGCTAGACTAGCAAGCTACTCAGGGATCTATCTACCTGTCTGTTTTTTTCAGTGTTGGGATAATAACTGTGTAACACCAGGCCTGGCTTTTTAAATAATGGTTCTAGGGATCCAACTTGTAAGGGATCCAACTATACCAACTGGCCTCTACGATGAGCCCTTGGTGAATTAATTAATTAATTAGCTCACACATAAAGTAGCTTACAGAGGAAAATAAAAGGGCTAAAGATCCACTAAGCCCTTCAAGTACCTGACAGCCTCCCACTTGTCCCCATCTCTTAAAGGTTCTACTACCTCCCAGTAGCACCAAGCTGGGGAGACCAGGCCTTTAATATATAAACTTCTAGAGGACATAAAATCTGGATAGAAGTCTAGACACAAACTGGAGCCTTTAGTTTAGTGATTCTATTCATTGAGACTCACAGTCCTAAAAAGCAAAGGACTCGTCTCTAATCAGATAAAATCATGAGAAAGTTTATATGGAAATTCATGAGGATGCCCTGAGGAGATGCTTCGGTGGGGGACATGCTTTCTATGTCAGCATGAAGATGTGATCGCAAATCTCCAGAACTTACAGAAAGCTGGACATAGCAGCAAGCATCGTTAACCTTGGCACTCCTGCTTTAGATAGGAGGCAGAGACAGGAGCATCCTCAGAAGCTTGTGAGTCAGCTAGCCTGGTATATGTAGCAAAAGAGAGAGAGACCCTGCCTCAAATAAGGCAGAAGGGGAGAACTGACACCAGAGGTTGTCCTTTGACCTCCATACTTGTGCTAAGGCATTCACATGCACTCATATACATGAACATGCGCACATAGACACACAGACACACATACACACACATATACACACACACACATACACACACACACACACACATACACACACACACACACACACACACACACACACACACATACACACACACACACACACATACACACACACACACATACACACACACACATACACACACACACACATACACACACACACATACATACACACACACACACATACATACACACACATACACACACATACACACACACACACACATACACACACACATACACACACACACATATCTTAAGATAGAAAGATAGAGAGAAAAACAGAGACAGAGACAAAGGAACACAGAGATAATTAGGGGCGCTGGAGGAGGAACACCTGCTGCCACAGTGAATACCCATGTTATCAAATTATGTCATGCAAATCTAGAAGGAAGTTGAAAAAAAATCTCACGTAAAAAGTGTCAATAAAAGGATCCCTAATAATATTCTGCTCTACTTATGTATCAGTATCATATTCAGGCATCATGAACACGTCGTCTGCAGCCTCCTCCTGCAGCACATGGGAACAGATGCAGAGACACACAGCCAGACACCTTGTAGAGAGTGAAACCTTGGAACACACAGCTCTAAATGGGATGACTCCATCGAATCCCTCCCCTCAGAGCTCAGGGAACCCTGCAGAAAGTAGAAAGAGTGTAAGAGCCAGGGCTGGTGGAGGACACCAGAGAACAAGGACTTCTAAGTCAACTGTGTAAAGCTCACATGACCTCACAGAGACTGAAGTAGTAAGCACAAGGCCAACATGGGTCTGCACATATACACACACATATATATGTGTGTGTACATATATACTTATGTCTCATAAAAATACTAAACATATATGTGTGTATACATATATACATATGTGTGTATATATCCATATATACATGCACACGTATAATATTTTATGTCCCATAAAATACTAAATACATATGTGTGTATACATATATGCACGTGTGCGTACACACACACACACACACACACACAAGTTTAGTATTTTTATGGGACTCCTGTGTGAATGTGTGGGTCTCTGATTCTTGTGCCTTCTCTTGAGATTCTTTTCCTTTTGTTAATTTGCCTTATCCAACTTTGATGTGATTTTTCTGTTTTAACTTATTATATTCTATTTTTTATGTTTTGTTGTTACCTTTTAGAAGGCCATCCTCCTTTCCTCCTTCTCCTCTCCTCCTCTTCCTTCTTCTTCTTTCTTCCTCTTCCTCCTCGTTTTCTCTCCTCTCCTCCTCCTCTTCCTCCTCTTCTTCCTCCTCTTCTTCCTGCTCCTCTCCTCCTCCTCTTCCTTCTCCTCCTCTTCCTCCTTTCCTCCTTCTCTTCCTCTTCCTCCTCCTTCTCTCCTCTTCCTCTTCTTCCTCCTCCTCCACTTCTGAGACAAGGTCTCATTATGTAGCTCTGGCTGTCTTGGAACTCACCATGTGGACCAGGCTCACCCACCTGCCTCTGCCTCCCAAGGGCTGGGATTAAAGGTTTGCATCACCATGCCTGGCTCAGGGGCTGTTCTTTTCTAATGAGAGACAGAAAGGGAATGGATCTGGATGGGACGGGAGGCAAGGAGGAAATGGGAAAAGTAGAGGGAGGAAAACTGTAACCAGGATATATTGTATGAAAAATTAATTTTAATAAAATGGAAAAGATTACAAATATTTTTAATTATTCATTTTACATTTGTGTGTGTGTTGTATGTGTCTATGTGGTGTGTGGGTGGATGTGTGTGGTGTGGTGTGTATGTATGGTATATATGTGTGTATGTGTTTGGTGTGTGTGGTGTGTGTTTTTGTATGTGTATGTATATGTATGTGCTGTGGTAAATGGTGTGTGTGTGCATGGTGTGTATGTGTTTGTACTGTGTTGTGTGTGTGTTGTGTGTGTGTTGTGTGTGTGGTGTTGAGCATGATGTGTGTGTGTGTTGTATGTATGTATATGTGTGTGGTCTCACAGCGCATGTACAGCGGTCAGAGGATACTTGGTAGGACTTGGTTTTCTCCTTCCACCACGTAGGCCCTGGGAATCATGTGCAGGCCGCCAGGCTTACAGGCTGTACTTGTCATTGCTGATCCAGTTCAACAGCACTTTTAAAGGCAAGCAACATTTTAGTAACATGTTAAAAAGAACGCCACTCCTTTCTTCCTCCTTTCTCTCTCCAATAAGACCTCTGAGGCTGATCATGTGTCTCTTAGCTTGATCATATAGACAACTTGACATCTGACTTTTTTTCTTTAAAGAAGACTTTTTTTTTTTTTAAAGATTTATTTATTTATTCAGAAGAAGGCATCATATCACATTATAGATGGCTGTGAGCCACCATGTGGTTTCTGGAATTGAACTCAGGACCTCTCGAAGAACAGTTAGTGCTCTTAACCACTGAGCCATCTCTCCAGCCCTTGACATCCAACTTTTAAAAACATTAGCTCTATAGCCCATATACTTTTCTTTCTAACCCCATCCTGACCTTTTCTTGCTCTTGATTTTTTATTATTTTCTACTCTTTACCATTTTGTTCCTACTTATTTTTCACTGTTATTTTTATTTATTATTTGTAATTTGTGTCATTGTTTAAGGTACCGGATCTTCGTTGCAAAAGATTATGAATACATAACTTTATTCTTCTAAGACCTTTCTGCTTATAACATGAGACAAATGGGCTAACTTGTCAAAGATCACTGCACCATGCAATTAAGTTGATGACTCCATGAAGAATAGCCAACCCTCGTATAGCTAAAATGACATTTCTAAATGAAAAAAAAAAATTGTACTTGAATAGAATGCCCTGGGACTTTTATCACATAATTGTCTGGACATAACAATGGAATGGTTAAAGCAAGCTATATACCCTGAAAATTGAAAGTTAAATTCCAAAATCATTAAATGTAATCACAGGAAACACACAGCAGCAAGAGCAGATAAAAAAAAAAGCCACAGCTACCAATGACCTTAAAATGAGGGTGAGAGCCTGCCCTAAAACTTCAGCCTCTCCATCAGCCACTGTCACAAACCATCGTCCTTTCACTGCTTGATTGTTTCATTTTCACTGATGTGGTTCAGTTTAAGGAATTGGTATAAATCAACAGCTTATTTGTTCTGGCATTGGAAACACTCGGTGAAGTGTCACAGTGATTTGATATAAGGTTGAAGAGACCATATGCAGAATCCATGATGGTAATCTACCAGCTGTTCCTCCCTCTTTCATGTAAGCACTGATGTAGGCACAAATCTTGTAGTATCGTATATTTGCACACACACACAAACACACACACACACACGCATGCACACTTTCACACACGCACTTACTCTCTAAAGGAGAAAAATTTACCATACTCTAATTGTTAGGTCTCAAATATGGGCTAACATATCTATTTAAAATATCAAAGCTGACCTGGGCACCAGAGTCTCCCAGCATCCCTCAGTCCCTAGCTGGATACTTGAAGCTGGCATGCCCCACCCCCTTCCCTAAACCTCTCTAGCCCAGGGGCTGGGCTGTCCTTCCTGCAGGTGCATTTTTTTTCAAAAAACATAATCCAGCCATTTTCATTACCTGGCCCCTTTTTCTTCTATTCTTTACTCTCCTGGCTCTCCCCTTTCTCCTGTCCTCAAATGGCTTGGCTCAGGGTCATGTCCACTCTGGTTCTTTCCAGATGTCTCTGCCTCTGGCTATGTTCTTCGATTTATCTACAATAACCCTTCTCATCATACCTAGTATCAGTCATGTCTTTCCTTCTTTATTTCTTCTTTTTCATTCGGTAAGTAGTGCCCAACTAAGGAAATAAACTTATTTACAAATCACAACAGTGCACCAGGCAGTGATGGGAGGCTAAAACTTTTTTGTCTTCTTGATACTATTGTTATGTAGCCTAGGCTGGCCTTGACTGGAAGCAATCCTCCAGCCTCAGCCTCTCGGCAGCTGATGCCAACATAATACTGAATTTAAAGACGTGCTTTTAAAACAATCTTCTTGGAGGCCATAAAATCTGGTGTCCTTAAAAACTGAGAGGCCCAGACAAGACATTTGAACAAATGACACTGTAGTGTTGTAATACTCTGAAAGAGATCGGGGGCCTTTATTGAGCCACCTGCCCACATCTGCTCTTTGTTCCTATTGCAGATTGGAGAGCTATCCGATTATACGAATAAAGAAGGTTTCCAACACAGAGAGACTTCTCAATACATGGACATTCAGAGATGTGCCACCAAACACTACAGCTCTCGTTGCTACTTCATAAGTAGAGGCTCAGGCGTGTTGACAAGAGTGGCCCTAGATCAGTGGAGTTAAGGGAAGAAACCCAACCAGGCAGCCTAATCTTTCCACATAGCAGCCATGGAGTTCAGATCTAGAATGAAGTCATTTGCCTTCCCTTTGCTGCTTTGAATCAGTAAGAAGGCTAGCATGCTCAGGTCTCAGCTCCCACCCAGACTGGTTGCTTTTCTCCATGTCATAAGGACCCTCAGCTGCAAGGCAGTCTATGTTTTCTGCCCCTTTCTTCCCCCGGGTAGGACGAAACTCAACAGACGGTAGCATCCATACAAACCATCCACAGGACTTTGTGTGAATGTCAAATGAAAGGGGAAGAGAGTGTGTTGTCATGGAGATACTAAGGCAAATTACGAGAGGAGAGAAAGCTGAAACCCATTCTGCCATCTCAACCGTTATTTACTCAAGTAATAAATCAAGTCATCTTTGTCAAAATCAATGTAACAGGAAATGGACTAAAAATAAACCCTGCAATCCAATCAACACTGTCTCCTGAACAGCAGAATCGTCTAAAAGGAATGCTCCATTGCACATTTAGCTCTGTCACTGTTAACATTTCTATATGAGCACTTGTGTGTGCTTTCTCTTTGTTCGAATTCCTTCTTAAAATTCAGCATTAATCACCAAGGTAGGTTAAAATAGAGACAGCGTTCGCTAGGATACCATTTCATGGGTAGAATAGTTTCTAAACTTATGACAGGTCAGGAAAGTGAAACAATCTTGAAGAAGGAAGGAATACTTCCCAGAGAAGGGAAAAGAAACATCTACGTAAGAGTTGACAGTTGGCAACACAGACCCTACCATTCTGTGATGGGAGCCAGTGACAGACTTTGAACTCTTAGCTCCACACTGAAGCCCCAGTGGTCCCCTAAGAAAGGTGTGCCCCCTTTGGAGGGAACTTTTCTACAGTGTAGTTGACCAAGAGCATAATGAATCTTGGAACACAAGTGAGGTATGACAGATGAAGTCAAATTGTGTTAGTCTTTTATCTCACGAAACACTCTCTCCCATTTCCAGATTCATGGAATCATAACTACTGTGAGGTGGAAAGCCCCAGAGAGCACAGGAGATGAGCTAGCTTTCATCAGGGGCTCATCAGAGGTTCTGGGGTCAGTTTACTGGCAGACCCGAGCTTTTAAATTTTTAGTTTTTATTCTTTTTAAAAATCTCTTGGATCCCAGCACATATGACCTTTAAAAAAAAAAAAAAAAAAAAAAAAAAAAAAAAAAAAAAAAACTCTATACCAAAAAAAAATCTAATGTTCTTTGCAGAATCACAGTTGAAACATTGGTTTTGTTTCAAAAAATAATGATGCAAAACAGGGAGTTAAAACTGTTTCCTGTAGTCTCCTAGGACAAGGTCTGACTATCAGCAAATCTCTAGCCTTCTGTTTCCGTTATTGGAAGGGGCTGGTTAAACCTCTATTGTTTCCACGGCTGTCTTGTTCATCCAATACTGTTGCCTAAACCATGAACACTCCTTAGAAGTTGGTGAGGAAAATGCAGAAAACTGATTGGAATTGAGTTCCTGTCATGAGAGAGGAATGGAAGAAAGACAAGACCAGACAAGATAAAACAAAACAACAACAACACCCAGAGAGTTTAGGTTTTTGAGGAATTTTTAACTATTGATGACATTTTGTACGGTTTATAAATGCCATTTGGGAGACAGAAAATTGCAAGGCATTTACTGCTAACTCTTTAATGTACTTGCATATAAATAGTCACTGTTATTTAAGGCATACAACAGGTTAAGATATGAAGACTTTTTTTTTTTTTATTTCTGTCAATTCTAGAAATGGTTGTTGAGCTGTTGTTTATCCCATCCTCTCTTTGGAACCGTGTTTGTTACCCTTTGTTTGTTGTCTTTAGCTTCAAACTCAGGTGTAATGTGGACAGTTCCTTGTGCTTCCACAAAGGGGCAGTGTAACATGGGGAAGGCAAGGTGACGTCAGGACCTGGTCTGATTTACTCTGACAGACTAGCCATAGGAATGTGAAGACCCTCTGCTGGCATCACTGTGAGCTACAGCCCCACTTCCCCCCAACCCAGAGAGCTGATGCTGCTGAGTGACATGATGTTGAGTTAGGTCTGATAGTCCTCAGCCTTTTACCCACTCTTCTCACCATGGAAATTAGCACAGTATCAACCAAAGGCTCCAGGACACACCAGGTTACCTTCCAAGGGTAGGCACACACACACACACACACACACACACACACATTTATACATACATACACATATACTCCCAGCTGTATATATTATAAAAGAAGGAAGGTTGAGGGAATCCTGAACTCTGGATAGATGATTTGACAGTCATCAGCCACTATGAGTCCTAGCAAGTCACTGACTAGGGAAGGGAAAAACAGGACATAGAAGCATCTATGCCACAGAGTGACTGGGAGAACTCAAAGGGGAGATAGCACGCCGAGAGTGAGGCCACGGAAAGTGAGAGAACTAGAGCTAAGTTCTTATTTCCAGTTCCCAGTTACCTTACAATGGAAGAATTGGGTAGTTTAATTCACTGTATTCATTCCTTCTCATAGTGAGAAGATGCGAGCCAGTGCCCTTCACTCTGGAGCCTGGGGGCTTAAACACCAAGAAAACACATTTGACCATTTGGCCTACTGCAAGGAAGGCTTATTCTTGGTATTCTTTTTTTCTGAGAATGTTGACACAAGGACTTCAACTCTCCAATATGCACATAGGAGTGAGCAAACTTTACCACATATAATCAACATTTTACCTTAAATATAATTGGCAGTATTTCTCTTCACTACATCAACTGCAAGACCCCAACGTAAGTCTCCAGGAGTCACCTTACCTTTGATAGTTGATTTAACAAGAAAACACTTTAATCAGCCTTTGTATGTTCATGTAGGTAAATTCTCAAACATGAAAATACTGGGCAAGTCTCAGAATCTTTCAAATTGGGGGTGGCGAGGGATACATCACACTGCCCAGAACTGGACAGAGGAAAAACTGTCCTCATTGATTTTTAAAACCAAACAAAAAATCAAAGCAACAACAACAACCTAAATGCACAGCATGAGGCTGGATCACCTGACTAATGACTAATGACATTTAGGACTTGTAGACCTGAAGGAATGGATTTCAAAATTCCTGTCACCCTATGGCGCTGTTCTCAGACTGGATTCTATAAGCACTCTGCCTGAACTCAGGTTCCATGGCTTTTCTGTACCTCTTTAATGTACCATTGTTGGTCTTGATTCTCCTCAAGACAGAAATACTGCTGGGGCTACTAACACAGTGACACAGTGCTTGTCCAGCATGTGAAAGGCCTTTGGTGCAATGCTTAGTGCTACACAATTTACAAAAAGAAGACAGGGGCACTGAGGGTCACTTTCAACTAGCAGTGGAGAACCCATATGTCTGTGGATAGCACGGGGTGCTGTTGTTTGGGTGGTTTGCTTACAGTTAGGACTTAGATTTGAGACAGCCATTCCCCGTAGGAATTTCTGTAGCCTTTAGTTTAGCCAAGACAGATATCTGGGGGTGGGGGTGGGGGTGGTCCATTCACTTGGGAAGCTAAAATAAAGCTTCTAGGGTTGAGATCCACATTCTTGGGCCAACTCCCAAAGCACTTCTCCCCAGAGAACTGGCCACAGGTCTGAAGCCTGGGCCTGTGTTCCAAAGACCAGAGGGAAGAAGATCAGAGATGAACAGCACCAAAGTGCATAGATAACTACTGTGTGACCTTACATCCAGAGATTGGGCTGTGATGCACAAATGCCCTGCCTCCTAAATCCCTACAGGAAGAGAGACACAAGAATTTAGATGGAATGTAAACTATTTCATAAGGACATGTGCTCACATGGCTTTTGCCCAGAAAGAACTTGAACTCATTCTTAATTGTGGCTCAGCAGGACCTCGGATTAAAATAGCAAAGGGAAGGAGGGGTGGTGCACAGGCACATACAGGAGACAGGCACAGGGTCTGGAAGCAGCAGGTCACCTCCAAGTCCTCAGAAGGCTGCTTGAATTTCATCGAATTCTCCTGTGGCTTCCCTGACAGTTCCTCTCACGTCAACCTTCCACATACAATACATATCTTCCTTGTAGGTCCTTCCACTAATCTTTGCATAGATTCCGTTTTACCTAACCCTCATTGCCCAAATGTACGGTGTAACAAGACACCCATGCTGCTGGAAAAGGGAAAATAAAAAACAAACAAATAAACAACAACCAAAACTTCTTTTAGATTTTGTTCACCCATCTTGAGGGTGATGCCCCTGAACTGGGTGGAGAGGCTGGACCTCAGGAGATAGCACAATGGGAAGGGTGGTCCTGCGGTGGAAAGGAGAGGATGCTAACACACCACATCACAATCAGAAGAAGAGTCTGCAAGAGCCCAAAGGAACCCTGGGTACCACATGGGACCACTCCCACTTCATGATGGAGATAGAGGCTCAAGTCTAGGACTGCTCACGAGCTTGGTAACCAGGTACAGATGGCAGGTAAATGTGGGTTCTAAAAGTCATGTATTTAAGGGGACCAGTCCAGTGTTCCAAGGCTGTGTGCTTCCCTTCTGAAAAATACCCCTCCCCCTAAGACCCTCTCTCCCCATTTTCCCGCACCGCATCCCTTGAAAACAGGGCTTGCTTTTATTCTTATTCTTAATTTGTTTTTGAAAGGAGGGAGAGGATTTTGGCATAACCACACCTTAATTCTCTTCTCTGAAACTGGAAAGACCAACTGCAGTTTCTCAGAAAGGTTATGAGAATGAAAAGATGTGGGGGGGGGAAACCTCTCCCCATTAAAAGATGTGAGAAAACAAACCTCCCCCATCCCATGACTCTGTATTTCCTTGTGTTTTCTTCTAGGCTTCTCTTATAAAGTATGCCCTTCCTTAACCACCTTTCCTTGGCAGAAATCTCGAGAAACTGGTATCTACTGTCTCCTTTAGAGCTACCAGCGGCTGGAAAGGTATCAGAATATAGGAAGGAGCCGACTACAGCAGGTACACACCTCCACTGCTGAGGTATGCGTGGCCTACAGGAAAGAGTGGCCGAGGGCCAGAATTTGCATTCTGTGTCCTGTCCCCATCCCCTTGGCTGTGTTTTAGCCGAAGTCTAGAGAATTCCAGTATTTTCCGGTTCTTACCTTGAGAGGCACAGCAGCAGGTGGGGCCAGGCAGCTCTGACTGATCTGAACTGTTGGGCAGTATCTGAAGAGTTGGGCTCTTGTTGCTAGTACTGTGGTACCGATTTCTTCTTCACAGTTCGTCGGGAGTACCTCTTGGGTAAAAGTTGCTCCTCTCCTCTGGGTTGTCTGTTTGCCCATGTCAGCAGCGAAGGACTGGACGCTTTGTGCAACTGAGAACTCGGCGGCATTCCCAGCTTGCGGGTCCATACCGCACAGGTCCTCGTGGGCAGAAATGACTGGCCAGTGCTTCCAGCCCATGGAAGGACTGTTTCTCCCATCATTCATAGCAGGAGCTGGGCTAGCAAGCCTGCATGGCAATTGTTGTGGGTAGCCAAGTTTCCTAGAGACAGGGTCCAGGCCCCGCCTACTCTGAGGGGATCCGCCAACAGCACCCCTCCTTACTTCCAGATTCTGAGGTTTGTCTGTTTCTTCCTCCTTTTCCTTCAGTGAATGGGGATTGGAAACAGCTGGTGTTCGTGTTCCAGGCCCTTCTGCCGGCAGCAGGCTCAAAGGAGAAGGCGCTAAGACCTGTGTACATCTGAGTTCCCAGGGAGCCAAGAAGCTTGTCCTGGGACTTGGAAAACTGCCTCCCTCCTCCAGTCCCCCTGGGACTGCTGTTGATGCTGCTGTGGCTGGAGACGGGGCGGGGAAAGTTTGGGTAGCTCGGGTTGGTGGGGGCTGCAGATGGATGAAGAGGAAGGAAGTTTTCATGTGCTGCAGCTGAGGTTGCTCGGCCATTTCCTCCAAGGGAGCAGGGCTGGCCCCTGCCGGGCTTGCAGACCTCAGTGTCTCCGCAGCTGCAGGCAGACGTGACTCAGCCCCATGGTTTTACCATCAGCCTGTGGAAGGAAATAACACACCTTTAGCACCCAGGGGGTGTCTCCAGTGAGTTGGGGGGGGGCAGAGGATCGTGTTTGCTGAAGAACTGGACTCTGCTCAGAGTTACAAAAACAAACATTGGTGGAGAAAATCTACAAGTGACAGATGAGGCGTGTGCGGGCGGGGGTGGGGGGCTTGGAGGGCAATCAAGACAGCCTACCACACCTGTGTCCAAGTGGAATCTCTTTCTCTGCCTTTTACCGTTCATCCTACTGTTTAATCCTAAATTCTCTTAACTTTTCCTGTGATTTGCAGTCTGATCCGAAAGAAACCATATGGTTTATAAGTGAAACTTCCAGGAAATTTTTAGCTTATAGATATCTTTTGTCAACGTTTTCCTGCAACTCTTCTTTCAAGACTGCGGCTCCTTCAGGGTCCCCTGTAGAGGTTTTTCTCATGGTCCAGGCCAAAGTATTCAACACTATAGTTTGAACGTGTTACCTCCAAAATTCAAATGTTGCTGAGGTGAGTGAGAGGAGGGGCTTCTGAGAGGTGATTAAAGTCCATGTACGTCCACCCTGTGCACTCCGCTCATAAAGAGGCTTCATGAGGAACCCAGGTAGTGTTAGTGCTGGGCCCAGAACCCTTCTTTCTATTTCTTCCATTTGTGAACTTACTGCAGGGGCAACAGAAGTTTTGATTCTTAGTTATGTGACTACGGAATATGCAGAGAAATGGATGATGCCTGGGCGCTGATGGTAGGGCTGGCTTGGAAGACATGTGTAGGAGACCTCCATGAGAAATCATTAAATATTAGGGGCGATCAGAGGAGTTTTAGCTCTGGGTAAGAAGTAGCAGTAAGAGAGAGAGGAACCAAGCTTATCTTTGGATATAAATAGCATTGTGATTGAAAACATGAGCCATGTTCATAGCAGCCTAATTTGTAATAACCAGAAACTGGAAACGACCTAGACGTCCCTCGAGCAAAGAACGGACAAAGAAAATGTGGTACATTTACACAATGGAATACGGCTCAGCTGCTAAAAACAGAGACGTCATGCAATGCGCAGGCAAATGGATGGAACTAGAAAATACCATTCTGAGCGAGTCAACCCAGACACAGAAAGACAACGCATGGCCTGTACTCACTTATAAGTGTGTCTTAGCCTAAAGTACAGGATAACCATGAGGCAATCCACAGACCCAAAGAAGCCAAGGAGGCCCAACGGAAGATGTTTGAATCTCATTCAGAAGGGGAAATAGAATAAGCATATAAAGTAGATGGAGGGAGGGAACTGGGTGGGAGAGGGGGTGGGGAGGGTAACAGGGTGGGGATCAGGGGGAGAGCTGGGTGTAGGTAGGGGATGACTGGGAGAGAGAATAGAAATTGGTGAGGGGCATTTCTGGCACACGGGAAGCTCCCAGTAGTCTATGGGGGTGACCCTAGAGGAGACTCCTAGCAACAGGGCCTATGGAGCCTTGAAGTAGCCACCTCCTGCAGGCAGGTGGGAATTCCAGTGAAGGAAGGGGCCCATCAACCCACTCATAAAACCTTTGACCCAAAATTTGTCTTGCCTACAAGAAGTGTAGAGATAAAGATGGAGCAGAGATTGAGGGAGTGGCCAACCAATGGCTGGCGTAATTTGAGAACCAACCCATGGGAGAATGCCAACCCTTGACATTATTCCTGATACTCTATAATGCTTACAGACAGGAGCCTAGCATAACTGTCTTCTGAGAGGCTTCATCTAGCAGCTGATGGAAACAGATGTAGAGACCCACGGCTAAACAATAGGCAAGCACAGGGAGTTTTCTGGAAGAATGGGAGGAAGAACTGAGGAAACCAGAGGGGTTAAGGACATCACAAGAAGACCTACAAGGTAAACTAACTTGTACTCATGGGGGCTCACAGAGACTGAACCACCAACCAAAGAGAATGCATGGGCCAGATGTAGACCCCCCCCCCCGCACATATATAGCCGATGTTCGGCAGGATCATCATGTGGGTCCCCTGACGTTTTTGCCTGCCTTTGGGTCCCTTTCCTTTAGCTGGGTTGCCGTGTCTGACCTCAGTGGAAGAAGATGCGCTTGGTCTCACTGAGACTCGAGATGTCAAGGTGGGTTGGTACCCCTTGGGGGCCTTCCCTTCTCTGAGAAGGAGAGAGGACATGAGGGAAGAGGGATGTGAGGGTGGGACTTGGAGGAGGGGAGGAAGAGTCATGGAATAGGCTGGAAAGCGATTAAATAAATAAGTAAATAAATGGGAAAAAACCATGAATTTTGGTGAAAAACATTTCTTTGAATCTTTCTTCCACTGGGTGGCTGTGTGAACTGGGAAAAGTAATATATCTTTGTGGTGACCAGCTTTCTGTAAGACTAGCTAATCATACCTAGTGTACAGATTTGCTGTTGCTGTAGGGATTAAGTACGTGGCATACAACTAATTCTAAATAACCATTAGCTACTCTTGGAATGTACCTACACATTTTAAGCCTTGAAGAAATGTGTTCATACAGTAAAATAATTAAAATCTACTATACATGGATATAGACACCACACATACATGTATATAGATAGGTAGAGAGAATCTTTTGTGTGCTGTATGGAAGCATCACCTGTCAATGAAAAGCTGATGGCCTATGAGCTGAGGCAGGAAATAGGAGGTGGGAGTTCCTGCAAAGAGAGATGAACTCTGGGATAGAGTCAGAGGCAGGAGATTCTCCCTGGACTCTGAGGAAGACAGACACATGGAGCTGAGGAGAGGTGACCAGGCAGAAAGCACACAGAGAATGAGCTAGTCGGGGAACGAGCCAAAGCTTATGGCCTAGGCATTATTTCATAAATAATAAAGTCTCTGAGTCATTAGTTCAGAAACTGAGACGTGGGAAGAAAAGCCTCGGTTACAAATGGTTACATGTGTACACATATGTGTTATTTTTGCCTACGTAGGAGGTTGTTTACATATTTTTATGCTTCCTGTCTGACAAGTAAGACTGTAGAAGCAGAGGAGTTACTTGCGCTGTGAAAGTCAGCAGGGCTTTTGGGGTTAAGAGACATAAGCTTGAGTTTTGGAGTAGCCATCTATTTAGTGTGATGCACAGAATATCTATGAACGTCAGTGGACTTATTTACAAAGCAGCAGATAAATGTTTATCTTTCCTGACTCTTACAGGTCAATACTTTATACAGGTCTGTATGAAAGTAGTTTGTAAGCACAGAAATGACATGTATGTTCATATATATTATTTATGTATATCTTTTTGTATGTATCTTATAATATAGCATATAATCTTACATATAATATATTCTTTATATACAATAAAATTATATGGATATTCTTTATATATAAAGGATATATATTCTTTAAGTTGTGATCTGCTTTTATAGTAATACATAAATATAGATAGGGGATTACACACACACACATGCAAACACACACACACACATACCCCTTTGTGTATACATGATGGTTATTTTTTGAGACAAGATCTTAGATGCCATAAGCTGGCCTTGAGCTCAGGGTGACCTTCAATTCTTGATCTTCCTGCTTCCTGCTCTGATGTGCTGGAGTTACAGGCATGCACCGTCTATAACAATACAGTAATATTATCAATAATCCTAAACTGAACCATCTCTGTGGTTTCTTTTCTTTGAAAGGATTCTAAGCTAGCTTCCTATTTTCCTGCCACTATTTGAAGAGTCACACAATGCAGGTAGACATGACATAGAATTCAAATGGCGCCGTGTCTCTGCTAATGGGGATAGTTTCTTCTCCACAGTTTTAGAGAGAAAAATAAAATCCTGGAACCCTAACAAGGATGGAGACCAACTCAGTGTTGTAGAAGCATCGGAACACCCTGTCCCCTCACTCCAAATTGTGACCGTTTTCTGAAGTGTGTGGCACGGCCCTCCTCTGGAATGCAGAGAATGAACGGGGACTTTGGAATGATTTGCTTCAAGCCTCATAGTTAGCGAGGGCAGAAACCCATCTCTCCATCCAGGCCTCGCTCTTTCCACCCCCTTCTGACTGATAGGCCTCCTCTAAGCCACATGTTCAGCCTGTGTCTCTAGAGGAAGAGTCCGCCACCCCAGAGGTATTGGGGAGCCTCACACTCTCTAGGTCTGTTCCCCCAGCATTCTTAGAAACAACCCATTCAGTTTCAACTCAACGAAGTGATAGTGTGCCACTCAGTTCTTATCCATTTTCTCAGAGGGTGGTGTCCCCTGTTCGTATCCTGAGCAGTTATATCGGTGCCCTGTGGAGTTGCCGAGCCCAATTTGCTTGTGCCTTGCAGGGCATCTGTAACTTAGTGAGATCAAAGGGAGGTTGTTTGTGGGAAGCTAGTAACTGAGTTGCTCCCTATCAAGAAGGATAAAGGAATTACATTTGGAAAATGGCTGGAACTCTTGAATAAAACCAAAAGCAGTACCGGGGCCAGGTAAAGGACTGTGAAGAGGTGAAGGAATAGAAGGCAACAGCATAGGATGTGGAACAAGAATAAAAGATAGAGCTCAGGAGGTCAGAAATGCAAGAACAAAGTAGGAGCGCTCCTGCTCACATGCCACCAAGCAGGCTTCAGAACACCCCAGGATATTCCACCTACTGGGCACCCACACTCCTTCGGCACTGTAGTTTAGCTTCTTTCCTCACTATAGGGAACTGTGAGTTCCTTAGAGTTTGATGTGAAACTGGTACAACCTGATAAGGGTGGTGATCATAGCGACTGTCTTGGTCTATTTGGTCTTCTATAACAAACCACCACAGACTGGAAGACTTATAAACAATAGAAGGTTATTTCTCATGTTTCTGGAGGTGGAGAAGTCCAAGATCCAGGTGCTGGCAGACCCTTGACAGATGCCTTTCTGGTGTAATCTCACATGGTAGAGAAGGTAAAGGGTGTCTATCTGTGTCTCTGTGTGTGTCTGTTTCTATCTATCTGAGTCTGTCTGTCTATGTATGTCTGTGTCTTTGTCTGTGTCTGTCTGTCTGCCTGTCTGTCCTCTCTCTCTCTCTCTCTCTCTTTCTTTCTCTCTCTCCCCTATTTTTCTCCCACTCAGGACACGACCACCTCCCAGTGATCTACTTTCCATTTCCATCACCTCTCTCTCCCAGAATGTGGCACATATTCCACTCTGCATCCCAGGGCCACTGGCACTGCAGTCTGCAGAAGGCAAAGCTGCTCGCCTAAAGTGACAGGAGAATTCAACAGATGCTGCTGATGCAGGCCTGTTGGGCTCTAACAGCTGCTCCCACCATGCTGCTGTGTTATGTACGCATTAGTGCACCTAGGAGCTACTTTACCTGCCATGGATAGAAATAAGAGATTTGGAGAGAGGCTTTGGGGGAAAAAAAAAAAAAGCAAAGATTTCATATAGCCTTTTTTTTTTTTTTTTTTAGTTTGTGTATGGAACTCTTTTTTAAAATATATTTTATTAAATTATTCATATTACATCTCAATTGTTATCCCATCTATTGTATCCTCCCGTTCCTCCCTCCCTCCCATTTTCCCCTTACTCCCCTCCCCTATGACTGTGACTGAGGGGGACCTCCTCCCCCTGTATATGCTCATATTTGACCATGTCCCCTGGATGAGGAGGCCTGGTAGCACTCAGAGGAAGGATAGCAGGCTACCAAGAAGAGCCATATAGCCCTTCTAAAGTGTCAGGATACAAGTCCCTGTGACTCCAAAAGGCAAGTCTAACTCATGTCATCAGAGATGACACTGTGTCTGGTGCCCTCTTGCAATGATCATTTATGGAAGAGCCAGATGGCACATCTTGAAAAATATTTTAATTAGGAAGTTTTTCATTTCCATCCTGTCTCTATTTCCTTTCCCACCCCAACCCCACCCCACGCACACATTGGCATGTTCTTAGTAATTCTTTGTATTTTAAACTGATATATGCCCCACTCCAGCATCTGATCACATAGGCCAACTGCTTTTGAAGTAAATAGAAAAAAAAAAAAAAAAAAAACACTGAAGCAGACAGGAACACTGGGCCATGCTCTGTTCTGTGTCTTGTGCAGAGGGTGAGGTTGAAGGACCAAGTCGACTGCGCTCCATGTCACCCAGACTCTATGTCCTTCACGTGCCTTCTAATAGCCCCAGGTTGTCCCCAATGAGTCACTTCACATAGCTACAGCTTTCCTGGAAACAGCTGTCGCAAACCTATGTCAGACAGATAGGAGCTGCTTTTAAAAGCACATCATGTGAGTAGTTAAAGGAAACAGGGCACCTATTGGTTGAACTTGGTTATGACCATATTTTATTATGTGCTTTCGACTCTAGACAAGTAATTCCCATTTGCTATTCAATGGACTGCCCATGAAGCTGTAGAGCTAAAGGACCCACGTCTAAGAGATGAAGAAGCTTAGCTAAGATTGTTAACAAGGGGCAAAGCCGGCACTGAAGCCTCTCTTGTCTGGGCTCTAAAGTCTCAACCACTTACTTCACTGGAGTGCATGTCAGACCCATGGCTGTCTCTCCCCAAACTACCACTATCCCATCATGCATTGCGCACCGAAGGCTATCCAATCAGGTCTATAATTGCTCTTATGTCAGGCGAGTCAGAATCAACCTGAATCATGTGTGTATCTCTGGGGGTATCGGTGTCTCCAGGAGAAAGACCACCATAGCCCAGAATTGGCCTGAATCTTCCCTAAATTTTTTGAGTGCTTCTTCCATGGTTCCTCTGCATTGCGTGAGTCTGCCCCAGATAGGACAGTTTTCCACTGTGCAAACCTTGTGCTGAGGCCGTTGCTCTGGCTTCTCCCTCCTTCCTTCCACTCTAATGAAATGATGTTGCCTCGTGCACCTGGGAGACGGTCACGAGCCACTGACAGTCCTCTCTTTTCTAGTGCTTTCTGTTAGCTGCGTTCGCTTTGATGCCAGGCTTGCTGTGATAAATATAAGAAAGAGGAAAAGAGGGAAGTGAAGCAGGAAAAAAAGCTAAAGCTGTCAACATTTTTTCTTACTCCGAGTTATACTTAAAAGTCATCCAAAAGATATTAACATTGCAAATGCCTCTCACAAGTAAAATATTTGGCTCAATTATAAACTCAGATTAGAGCTGAATGTTGGTAATATTTTACATATTTTACAGATAACAAGATTCACTGAAAAACTGTCAAGCTGTGTTGTATTCATCAGCAGGAGTGCAAACTGGTGCATGGGATATGAATATGTACAATAAAGTATTGTTTAAAGATGAATAAAATGAGTTTTATATTTGTGTGTGTTTTTGCTTGTGGAATCTAAAGCGCAGAGTTGGGATTCTTGTTCTCTCTCCATCCTATCCATTCTATTTCTTTTTCTTTGTTCCTTTCTTTGTTTCTTCCTTTTTTGTTTTGTTTTTGTTTTTGTTTCTTTTGAGATAGGCTTTCTCTGCATAGCCTTGACCATCCTGGACTTTCTTTTGTAGACCAGGCTGGCCTCGAACTCACAACAACATGCCTGTCTCTGCCTCCCTTAGTGCTGGGATTAAAAAAAAAGCACCATCCACCCTATTTCTTGAGGTTGGAGGATGCCTTAACTGAACCTGGAGCTTGCTGATTGACTAGACTGTCTAGCCAACTAGCTCCAGGGACACTCTTGTCTCTGCCTCCCAGCACTAGGATTATAAACAAGCACCATCATATGTGAAGGCTGAGGATCAGAACTCAGGTCATCATGTTTCCACATCAAATGAAAGGAAAGGATATTAGCAAACATATGTTGTTTGAGCAGCTACATTTTACCTGGTGCCCCATGTTTAAGAAGCCAAGAGAGACTTGGAAGCTTACTTGTCCAAGCAGCAAGCAAAGCAACAGGGAAGGCAGAAGCCAGATGTCTGCACCACCCTCTGTCATCGTCTGCTTCCTGTGGAACACAGAGTTGGCATGGAACATTCCAGCATGGTTGGGTGAGTCATGCTAAGCAGCACATGCAGACAGATACAGGCATGAGGCTCCCATTTACCTCTGCCTTGGCACCCCAAGTAGTTTTGACAACTTCAATGGGCTACAGACAGGCTATGAGCACATGTGTTTATCACACGTCTGCCTTCTAGTGGAAACCTGGAAGTAGAAGAAAGGCCTATTTATCGTACAAGACCCCGGCAGCTTAGCAAAGAGGAGAGGACAGGAGACAGAAAGCAATACTTGAAAGTAGGACTGTTTGACATCAAAGTGATTTCCACTAGTTTATTCAGCTGTTTAAATGGTAGAAAATGGCTTTTTGGTCCATTTAACACACACATATATTAGACTTCCTTCCTTAGGATTAGTGTGTCTCCTCTAGGGTCAAAATGGATTTCGAAGCCATAGAATAATAGATTCTTCCATCGGATAAAATGTTAAAAATGCCAGGAGTGCCTCCTGGGCCTTCGGTTCTATGGTCCGTTAAGGCGCCACAGAACTAAACGTCCTTCCCCTGTAACTTCATTTGTCTGGAGTAAGCATTGCTTTAGTTCAATGGTAGATTCTCCTTTAACAGACTAGTTCTTCTATGGTGTTGGCCCCCAAAGGTCCCCAAGGGCTCAGTGCTGAGGTCATAGGAGGTGATGAACACTGTAAGAGGCGGGGCCTAGTGGGAAGCCTTCCGGTTGTCAGATGCATGCCTTAGGAAGGGATAGAGAGGTCCTCCTTCTTCCCCTTCCTCTCACGTGCTGGCCACGACGTGAACAGTTCTTTTCTACTCTGCCGCCATGTTGCCGAAAGCAAAGGGACTAATCAACTGTGGATGGAAGCCTCTAAAACCATGACCCAGAATAACCTTTTTCTCCCCTCAAATTGATTGTGTTTCAAGTATGTGTTCCAGTAATGGAAAAGAAAGAGAGAAAATCCCAATGCCTTTATTCCATTGGTGCAAGCGATTTTCCCAGGCTACCTCTGTAGCCAGGTGTGTTCAGCCTTTACACGTTGTGCTATGCTGTCATCCACATAGCTGTTACCCGAGAACTGTGAATAATGTATGAAGAAAACTTAAATTTTGTGGCCAGTCACATTTATAGCTATCCTGGATGCCATGCGGCCTATGAGCCTTGGGACCGACACACCTGGTTGACTGTCGAGGTCCAGCTATTCCTGTGATGGGTTGGTAGTGGTAGGAGAATGGGCCACTATGCCAGGGAGAAGCCTTAAGAGCATCCAATATCCTAGGTTCACTCAACATTTCAGGAAGATGGGCAGCTAAACACAGCAGTGGGGGGCGAGGGTGTCTATATGACTTAGGGTTTACAATAACAGCTGGGCGGGACAGGCAGGCTTTCCTTGAGCTTTTATTATCCTCCAATTTTTAAATTACAGCCAATGATTTTGAAACATAAAAGAAAGGAAGAAAGAAAGGGAGGGAGGCTCTTGGCTCATTCTTTCAAGCACTTTTTATTACAAAGATTTGCGTGTAAAACAAATATCCTCACCTTTGGGGCCTTACATGGCTGCAGTCACTTTTTATTTGTTTTGCATTTAAGGTAGGAAAAAAAATCTTTAAAAAAATTCAACCAAGCAGAAAACTGTGAGGAGCAACAGTTGAAGGGATGGTGAGCTTAGGGACTCTAATCCTGGTTTCTGGTCCTTAGAATCCCATGCAAGGGACAGCAAGGATAGCACTGGGGAAAGATAGAGGGAAAAGCAGCCATCTCCTTTGCTTTCAAAGCAGTTCCTGGGATGCTCAGAGTCTTTCATTTATAACAAACCATACACTGACAATAACTGGGTGGTTTTGCTGTCTCATAAGCAAGTCACTTAGAATTTCTGACCTATTACCTTCTCAACTACAAATTATGACTATAACATTATGTTTGTGTGTGTGTGTGTGTGTGTGTGTGTGTGTGTGTAATTGCAGCAAGCACGAATACATAAGAAAGCAACTTATAAAATAGATATCACTAGGTGTAAGGGATGTTTTTTTCTTAATAATCAGCATCACGCCAAGTAACAAAAACATCTCACACAAATGCATTCTCTGAAGAGATTCTGAGGAACTCAAAGCTTAGAGGATAAATAGTAATTAGGTGGTTAAGGAGGAGGAAAGAGATCATTTATGCCTTGCTGAGGCAAGACAGGTATACAAAGAGACCTTGTGGTCTGTGATTTGCAGGGCAGGCTGGGGCTTGCCGACCTGCAGGGAGGCAGGCTGGGAAAACGGGAACTCAGGGGCTTTGGCTTAGTAGTATGAAGCAGGAAGTGGGAGGCACTGCAGACCTTGTTAGGGAGCTTACAATTTATATTCTTAAACAATGCTTTAACTGCTGTGTTCAGTGTATATTATCATTCCATACAAATAGGTGCATATATGTGCTCGCTTTAATAAGCATGCAGTTTCTGAAGGTACTGACTTACACTGCTGGGTCTGATTCTCTGGTCTTGGTTTAGATAGTCTTGTTATAGATCTCAAGTTGGCCTTGAACTCATGATCCTGCGGCTTCAGCTTCCGGGATTACAGGCATGTGCTGCCATGCCCAAACTTCAGAACCTTTAATACGTGACTCTGCTTCATGACTTGTCTGCTGTGCTCCTTTACGAGCTTTGACCACAGGCAGGCACGTCTCCTGACTCTTACTCTCTTGCATTTCCAGTGCTCAGGGGTTTTCTTTCCTTACAGCACAGTGGGGGAAAGGCTGCAATGCCATCAAGGAGGAGCCGTTGTGTAGCTCATTACCTGTCAGCACTTGTGAACATCACCATGGCTTTATCAGCATTTCCTCCACCCTCTTAAGCCTCGCAAACCGGCACCCACTAAGGCTTTTCTTTGCAGGAGAATCTGCTTCTTCCCCTCCATGGATGATCTTGACATCAATAATTCAGCCCAAACTAGGGGGACAGACCCTCTAGTCTACTCCAGCATGCCTGTCCTGTCCTGGCTGGTCCTGAGGATGCAGCGCCTCCTTCCTGAGCCAACTGCCTCTGTGTTAGTCTAAGATGTCTAAGAGATGAAGTGAGCCTACCAGGCCAAGAGTGGAGAGCTAGTTAAGGCAGAGCATCAAGTGCCCCAGTGCCCAGCGCCCAAGTGCCATGTGCCCAGGCAATGCTGCTATGTGTGTCTCCCAGCCTATTGTCTCACTCCAGAAGCTTTGGTGACACGTCAAAGCAAGGAAGCATACGTCCTTCATGCATCTTTACTGTGGCAGACTATCACATTGGGAAGGTCCTTTGGCATTCCTCTGTGATGTAAGTTTTTTTTTTTTTTTTTTTACTTCCTTTCTTCCTGCAGGATGCCAGACCACCCAGGAGCTAATAGACAATGCCATGTGTCCTAATAATTAAAATGGACACAAACGTATTCAGCCCCCTTTCACAGTAGCTTGGTTTGCTCTCTCTTCTCAAGTCTCTGGATTTCTCTGGGTTCTGCTGTGCCAAAAATGACCCAAGAGGTGAAAACTGAGGAGGTGGAAGGAACCCTGCAGAGCCCAGGGAATGGGTCACTGAGGTGGATGTTTGTAGGAGGCAACAGGCCCTGCTTTCATCACAGCATCTCTACAAGGCACCACATCCATCCAGTGTTCACTTGGCTGAAAACTCCTGCATTATAAAACAGCTTCTGAACAAAGTGTCCATTTAAAGCAGTCAGCTGGGGGTGGACTTCTTAGAATGAACTCAGTTCAAGCCTTTTCAAGTCTTTACCCCCTCCACTGCTCATCGCTCCCCTGTATACTGAGCAAAAGTGGTCCTGGCTCCCCCCATTCCCCAGGTACCTTGGACAGAATTAACTTTTGTTTGTTTTGAAGCATGTCTTCTTCTTCTTCTTTCTTTCTTTTTTAATGGCTATTTTTGAAAATTTCAAGAGCCATAGTGACTTAAATCATTTTTTCCAGGCACTATTTCAGTCCAGATAGTTGGAAAGCCCTGAGCCCCAGAACCCCAGGGCTGGCACACACATGGCCTGAGTGGAAGGACTTGCTCTCCCAGTTTAATAAGGCAATCTGACTTGGAAGGAGTGGGAGGATGTGTGTGTGTGTGTGTATGTGTCTAAAAATAGCCAGATGAATGTGAGAATCTTTTTCCAATTAGTGTAGAAAGATTCCTTTAGCCCGATTACCCCCTAAACCACAAACTATAAATGTTTTGCAGCTAGTTAGTGCAAATATATTCTGACATAACCTAAGATATTCATTCCAACACAGTAATTCCAACATGGCAAAAACAAGGTTGAACTGTCTTATCAAGTCAAGTATTAAGACTTAGTAAAGAAAATTGGGCTGGAGAGATGGCTCAGAGGTTAGGAGCACTATCTGCTCTTCCAAAGGTCCCGAGTTCAATTCCCAGCACCCACATGGTGGCTTACAACCACCTGTAAATGAGATCTGGTGCCTTCTTGTGGTGGGCAGGCACATGTATGGACAGAATACTGTTTAAATAATAAATAAATATTTTTTAAAAAGACTTAGTAAAGAAAATAATTATTGTGAACAGAACAATTATATATTTATAGTGTCCTTTTCCTTCTAAAAAGATATGCCTAAATTATTTTATACCTCCATCACCTCAGCCTATAATTTCTATCTAATTCAATTCATCTCATGTACTGAAGTTATGAATATTTCCTTATAAAAGGGACCCAAATAATTTTGAGATTTTTTTTGCTCAAAATAGTTTACACTTTCTGTACAGGCTGAAAATATCAATAGGTGGTCCCCATGTTCCACTCTCAGCATTTAACTGTGCGCCTCTAGTCACACTTGGCAAGGAACACTCCCCTGCCACTCTTCCTCAGTGACAAAGTTTTGGTATTTGCTGAGTATTCTGAATCGCGCTAACTGATGAATCAATGCTGGTAGCTATCTTATTTCTCAACTGCCAGGACAGAACACCATGACCAAGGGAACTTAGAGAAGAAAACACTTATTTGGGGTTTACCCTTTCAGAGGGTTAGTCCACAACCAGGGCAGGGAGCACGGCAGCAGATGGGCAGACATAGTACTGGAGTCATAGCTGAGAGCCGACATCTTAGAGGAGGCAGAGTGAGAAAGAGGGCTAAAAAGGAAGGGCGAGGACTTCTGAAACCTCAAAGCACACCTCCAGGGACACACCTCCTCCTCCAGCAAGGCCACGCCCATTCACCCTTTCCCAAATAGTTCCCTCAACTAGGGACACAATATTCAAATATGTTAACCTATGGGGGACATTGTCACTCAAATCTCCATAGTAAATAAGAGTTATATTTCTCTGGTCTTGTAGAGACTTCAGTTCAGTGGATAAGGGAAATAACAACACGATTAAAAAAATAAGTAAATTGGCTCATACATATGCCATAAATGCCATAAAAATAAACAGGAACAGTGACGGAGAATAAAAGGCACCAGAAGTTTCTTCTCTAATGATGGTGACATATAGCATCTCCAGGATCTTGAGGCAGAGGAACTACCACAAATGAAGTGCCTAAAATGAACCTGTTTCTAAGATCGCTACCGAAGGCAACATGCTCCCTGGTGCCAAGAGTGCAACGTGAATGTCTAGGTGGAATTGTTACTCAACCTGCCACCATTGCGAACCAGACAGCTGAATTTGACAACTTAGAATACGTGGTGAAGAGAAACAGATTTTTGTCAGGAAAGACAGTTTCAAGTTGGATGGGGGAGCAAACTAGGTAAGCCTGTATGGACAAACCTTTGGAGATGGTCTGGGTTGGTAAGGACATGTGTGGAGAGGCAGAGCCTAGAGTGTGTCAACACTAGTCTGACAGAGAAGTTGAGACTGGTCCTACAGGAGAAACAGAAAAATAGAAGAACAGTGGTAAGCTGTTTAGAACAGGTTAGAATCCTGATGTCAAGACTTTGAAATGAAAAAAAAAAAAAATTTACAACTTTCCGAAGACATGTTCAGATATAGAAAGAGAAAGATAGCTGTATTCATTCATGGAGGTAAAGTAGATAAAAAGAGTCATTGCGTTTATAAAAAGTGATCAGAATGGTGGTGTAAAGAAATGTAAAGCCGGAAGTGATGCCCTCATAAGCGCACTGGTGAACAGTGAACTATTGAGAAGATCACTGAGGTGGAGGCCAGGATGAGGCTGGAGGATTGAGCTCATGAACCAAAAAGATACGGGATGGGTCAAGAGTTTGGTGTTGCTAGCTGAGAGGTTCTGCAGTAGTCTAGGATGCACCCATTGAATTAAATAACAGAGACGCTGGAAATGAAAAATTATTTGAGATAAGTAGGTTGAGCTCATGAACCAAAAAGATACGGGATGGGTCAAGAGTTTGGTGTTGCTAGCTGAGAGGTTCTGCAGTAGTCTAGGATGCACCCATTGAATTAAATAACAGAGACGCTGGAAATGAAAAATTATTTGAGATAAGTAGGTAAAGAAATTGAAATGTCAGGAAATTAAAGTTACATTTTCTTTTTTACAAAATACACTTCCTTTATTTAATGTGTGCATGTGTGCATGCGTGCATGTGTGTGTGTGTGCATGCGTGTGTGTGTGTGTGTGTGTGTGTGTGTGTGTGTGTGTGTGTGTGTGTGTGTGTGTGTGTGTGTGTTCCAGCCATGGCATGTGTGTGAAGTTTCAGGTGGTCAGGCTTGTTGGCAAATGCCTTTACCAGTGGATCTGTCTTACTGGCCTGAGAAAGTTACAGAGGGCTAGCTAAAATTAGGATGAGACAAAGACTGAGAACCAGAAACTATAGTTCTCAATAAATAAAGAAGAGTGATGGGGAGCACGGGGAGCACAGTAATGATGAGGGTGAGGATGCTGCATCTATAACACATGTGCCTCAGAGGACAACATTTCTTGAGAACAAGAGGAATAGTTGATTGAACGTAAGAGAGGACACAAAGGTACTGGAGCTCTGGGCCTCTCAGAACCTTTAGACCCTAAAGAGAAATCTCTTCAAAAAGGCCACCATGTCCCAGAATAGAATGTTATAGAGAGACATTGGGATGTTCAAAAGTTTTGGAAGTCAGATCAGTTATGGAAGTCAGATAGTTCTTTAACTATGGCAATGAGTGCCAGGGTGACAGCAGACAGTGAAGATGCTGAGGCCTCTGCAGCAAGGGGACCAAAGGAGGTGGGTATGCTGACCAAGGCCAGCTGGCTTCTTGGAGAAGCATGAATTCTGGCGTTCAGGAACTGGTCTTTCTCTCCTTATCCAGAGGGGCAACTCTTTCTTAAATAGTCTTCTGATACTTTTTAGTTTCTGTCATTTCTGACTTGGGTCCCCTCATGCTGTGCTTTGACTTTCACTGCTGAGTTTAATTCCATCTGTCTTTATCATTTGACCTGAAGGCTACACTTTCTGCAAAATCCTGTGTGGTCCTTTCTAATCAGAAATGACCATTTCTGCATCTAAAATTATGTAGAATGGTATATTGGACTTGAAAGGGAGTGTTTTAAAACACTTTTAACTCCTCAGAAGAAAATCTATGCATCCTCCAGGGAAGAGAATAAAGACTAAATAGAGCTTCTTGTACTTCCCAGGTCCCCTTACCTCCCTCCAGGAAGGGTAAATAGTTTTTTTTTCCTAAAGGCTGGGACTCTGAGTTGATGGACAACTGACTCCCACTATGGAAAGAAGTTGATAAGAAGATGTTGATAAAGAGGAGATGAGAATGGAACGAGAGAGAGAGAGAGAGAGAGAGAGAGAGAGAGAGAGAGAGAGAGAGAGATGAAATAGACAAAGAGAACCAGAGCTTAAAGAGTTCAGATGCCTGAGGTCACCTGCTTTCCTGGAGCCTGATTTTAGTCTCTTCTGAGCAGAAGTACCATCCCACCTGTCCCAGAACATTACCTGCCTCTGGTACTGTGCCACATGTTCCTTCAGTGTAGGAACCGACTGGGCTGCCTGCCTGTCTTGCTGTTTCATGTCCTGTTTCTAGCAGCTTCTGTGTCTGTGTTTATGCTGGTCAGCTGGTCATGTTTACTGCTCTGAAAACATTCCCCTCCCCTCCTCGGGACTTTTCCTCCTGTGCGCAATCACCTCTTGAGGGATTTCACCTGTGAGTGGCATTCCTGTTTTGCTGCCTATAAGAAGGCTCTTTGAACACTGAATAAAGGTTGTTGAAGTTGCTGCTGCAGCTGCTGCTGTTGCTGCTGTTGCCACTGCTCTCTTAGCATGAAGGACCTGCTGTGTTATTGTGTGTGTATGTGTGTGTGAGTTAAATCCACAGTCCCTTGCCCTTGACTTGGTACCGCGGTGGCGCAGAGCGGCTAGCTCCATGGCTTTTTACAGTCTCTAGCAAGGAACACTTTGAGTGTGTGGTATGTGCTCAAAATAGGTCACTCAGTGTCGGTCAGGTGGTATCCTCCATACCTTAACACTAGAGATTCTTGATGTGACCCCTTTGTCTTCACCACCCATGCTGGAGATGGAACCCAGAGCCCAGCTTATAATATATAAACAAGTGGTCTACTACCGAGCTACATCTCCAATGAGGTGATTTCTATGTGTACATAAATATTAATAGAGGGAAAGGGCAACAATCCAGGCTGTGCTATCCTGACACCATTCATTTTAGGTCAGCTATGTGACTCTCTTGAAGGAGCAGAGGCAGAGCCTGTTGCTAATGTGCCATGTTACAGAAGGCAAGGTGGGATGCCATGCTTCTGCAGGAGAAGGACCCGTTTGCAGAGATTAGATAAACCACAGGTGAGCAAAATCACTACAGTAACATTACAGAGATGGGATCCATCGTGTGGACACCATCTGACGCTTAGTGTGTGAAACTTAAAGCGCAGTATTTCTCTGGTGAGGTTGGAACTAAATGACTAATCTGCCTTGACTTTACAACAGTAATTAATTGACTATCTTTGACTTACCTTTACCATATAAGAGCTTAGTAAAATTCCAAGTTTAAAATAACACAGCAAGTACTTAAATGTACTTAGCATACAGCTAATCTTTGTTCTTTTTAAAAAGAGACATACATTAAAAAATGGCTTCTTGTCTCTCCCTGCTGAGGAGGAAGGGTGTGCTTTAGGACAGATGGTACCAGTGACCCTCCCTTCACTGTGTGCCTTCTACTTGGGGGTACACAAGATCCTGAGCAGAAGTTGGGAGCACAACAGGTTGAATGTCAGAGCTGCAGGCACCTTTGTAGAGTTCTTTGCTAAATGTCATTGAGTAGGAAGCTAGGAGATGACTAAGAGGGATGATGTTGAACTGGAGAAACAAGGAAGGAGTTGAAGCTGATTGGTTAGGTCCATATCATCTACTTCCCAGTGCCAGCCTCCCCCGCCTCTGCTGATCAGTTGCTATTCTGGTGCCTCCAACTGGTAGTTCTTGGGTAAAGTGTGATAACTTTAATGATACCTGAGTGTACTTGGACATACCTGCTGTATGGATTTGAATGAGATTTGCTGTCATAGGCTGTCAGGTTATGTCCCCCAAGTCAGAGCCTTCTCCCAAGTTCTGCACATAGGCGAAATGCAATATATGTTAAGACTGCTATGTGTTCGTTAATTTCTTCTCTTGGAAGTAAGGTTAGGGTTTTCATTGGGATGGTAGGTTGAACCTAGAAGGGAGTGAGAATTTCCCTAGATCTGAGTGTTACCTGGTTGTTTTCTTAGTGAACATTCATAATCTTTACATCCAAGAAGCTTGTGTTTTCTTGTGTTATGTATTACAATTCGGTAAAAAAAAAAAAAAAAATCCAAAGGAAGGAAGAAAGAGATGGTAAAGGAAGAGAAGAAGAGAGAAAAGCTAGACTCAGAAACCTGAGTTTGATATGGCAGGCAATTAATTGCAGGCCACTCCGTGTTGTGTAGCTGGGGTGTGGCACCACCTAAGCATGCATATAGCATGATCAATTTGGCATTGGAGAGAAGTTTCAATAGACTAAGACAAAAAAGAAAAGAAAACCATGAAAAATTACCTAAATCTTGGATGACAAGGGCTCAGAATATACCAAGTTGGTGATGATGATACTTAAAAAGATAACCAGGGCTATTAACCACATAAGAAACCAGCTTCAAGATAAACTGTGAAACCAATGTTCAATACATGTTGCAGGATGATGTACATATGCTAATATCTGATGCCATGTTAGTTTGGCTTCTATTGTAAAGAACTCGCTCACTGCTGTCAGTTGGAGGAAAGGCAAGACAGGCTACATAAACTGCCTCAGCTCATTGGGTGAGCACCAGCTTTGGAGTAATTTTTATTCTCAGAGATGTGCCCGTGTCAAGCCACCTGATGTCTGCTGATGTCTACCTACCCAAGAAAGTAGGAGTGAGAGTCCTGCCTATTTGCTCTGTTTTGGTTTTCAATACATTCTCATAATGCTGACAAATGCTTATCCTGACAGGTAAACACAACTCTTTTAGGAGCGGCTCCAATCACCAACCAGTTTAATGGCTGGGTGTTTGATATTGAAGAAATTATTGTTTTCTCTGGCATTTTAGGGATTAGATCAAACAGATTCATGCTTATACCTTTGAAAAACAATATGAAAAATAGCTTGGCCTGCAGCCCATAACATAATTTAGAGTCATGTATAATTTCCACAATTCCAAATTAAACAAACTTGGGATGACACAAATGTGATGAAATGCAATGAAACCAAGCACTTCTTCTAGTTCAACAGAACGTGCATCTTTAAATTCTCATTAGACACCTCATTTAATTTCTGCACGATGAGCCAATAAAGAAAAATAGATGAACCACAGACACACTGACTTTCCCCAGCCCCCAGGAGAAAATAAAGGTCTGTGCTCTCAGATGAGGAAGGAGTTAACTCTGTCCCATATATTGTATAAATCTACAATTACATGCACAAGTAATTTGTGTGGACTGGGCTAATTGCATCATCATTATGTGGCTTTGCTCTCATGCCAGTCGCTGAGGCACTATCTAATTGTGTTAAGTTCCTCACAGGCAGGGAGACTCTTAGTGAGAAGCCAGCTCTCTCTGCTCATTAGCAGTGACCTTATACTTTGTTTACTTGGACTTTGCTTTGGCCTCCTGCCCTCAAGTTAACACACTTTTATTTTATAATTATACTGTCACTGTACCCTCTTGACCCAGAAGAGAGGCAGATGAATGGAAGTATTGATGCCAACTTTATAGCTTCTGCAATAGGCAGCATGCCTCAATTCCCAGCACTTGGATCTGGTTTCTTTGGAAATAAGGAAGAAAGGAGAAGGCCCAGAATTAAGCAGGTGTTCGAGGGCTTCAAGGCGCCATCATTAGGCATTGTCATATGTAATCTAACCGAATTGCCCTTGACTTAGAGTGAGTCCCTGGCATCATCTCCTGGTATTTTTGAGGACCTCCTCTGAAATCTTGTTCTCTTCTTCAAGGCTCTGACTGAAACTCAATTTTAATTCTCTATTTCTGAGCACCCACTTTCATTCTACCCTGTTTAAGAAGAACAGCGTAAGAGAGAGACAATGACCGGCAAGATGGGTGGCGGTATGAAAATAGGAAGACAAAAGAGAAGGCTTTGGACTGCAAAGCCAAGCAATGGTGTTAATAATCTATCAACTCCAAGATGAACAGGGTGTTGCCTATATCTAGACACAGTCCAATGGGAAGTAGACTTTGAAACTCAATGATTAACAGGTTAAGACAAATTATTTTGTATATAAATGCAGGTCTATTGAAAGTAGCTTTCAGTCATGCAGGGGGAGAGGGAAAGAGAGAAGTGCACACAGACAGAAGAGGGAGAAGGAGAAGAAGAGGAAGAGAGATGGGGGGGGTGAGAGAGAGACAGCCAAAATAAAATTTTATTTTTCACATTAATAGCTTTATCAACCTGACATTTGCACAGATTTTCAAGAACTGAAATATACACAATTGAATTGTATTCATCTAAAAGGACAATGGAGCAATGAGGGCTCTGGGGGGTCATTTTGTTGTACAAAATAAACTGAAAACTGAACTCAGGAAAAAAGATCACTTGTATGGATTATGTATGTAAATATATTTGTCTATATCGATTATAAACTTTATATATGTATCCTACATATATATCCTACAATATATGCATGTATATATATAAAATAAAAAATATATATCAAATGACGATGACTTAATAATTAATTTAAGGAATTCTGATCCGTTGTCTCCTAACTGAGTGATCCTGGGAAAACTGCTTTGCTTTTATGTCTCAGTTTCTTAAATTTGGAATAAAGTAGGATGATACCACATGACCATTGGTGACAAATAAACAAATCAGTGACGTCAGTGTATGCCTGAAATACATTCTATTATTAGTGTGTCCATCCTGCTATTATTCTCATTTTCCATTGGTGAAAAGTCTACATGAAGCTGGATTCTTAAATAAACATTAGTATAAAAATAATCTTAAGACTCAAGTTCCAATGGGAAAGGAATCTAGATTCCTAAACAAGCATGAACTGCATTTTACAGCCATTTCAATATTCACATATTATCATGTGGTTATATACTGCACTTTTCTTAGATGAGTTAAAATCTCTACAGCAGAATTTCAGGGTTAATGTCAACAGGATATCTGGGTTTCCTCGACTGTCTTTACAGGAAGATGGGGTGTATCTCTCTGATTGTCTTGTTTCCTCAACTTTAGATTCAAGTTGTAACTTCTCTTTGCCAAACGACAACACCAGTCTCAAAGTGGACTCAGTATGCTTCTAAGACTGGAAGTAGTGGAAGGAACTTGTCCTCACAAGCTGAGGGTCTTTATCTTCTGTACATAATAGATGACAGAGCCAATACAAAAGTGAAGTAGAAGTAGGGAACCACTCTTTTCCCAGAGGAGTAGCAAACTCCTGAGGGATTGGGTCCCATGCTGCTTTCTATGTGTCTACATTTCCTGTGCTGTGCAGCACAATAGCCAATACCTGTACGTGTCACACAAACCTTGAAATGCACCTACATATGGGATTCTGAGGACTTTGTATGAAACTTGATGAATATAAAATATGTCTTCATTAATTGTCTTTATTATTTATATATCAATTAGTGGTGTTAATATATTGTATATATTGGCTTAAATAAAATGCATAATTAAAATAATATCTCTTCTTTCTTTTTTATTTTAAAATCGAAATGATAAATGTGGCTTACATATTTCTGTTGGATGCACAGCCCTCAGTTCTTGAACCAGCCCTCTCTCTTTTCTCATTGTGTGGAGATGGGAATCCAGGAAACAGGTACGCCAGGTCAAAGCAAATGCCAGGGGGCAGAGCCAAAATGGCGACCTTACTTCACTTTGACAGTATTTGCACTGTGTGTTAACAAGTGAGCGGTCTTCTTACTCTTCATCTTTTTAATATTACTTAACTTGGAATTTGGTGAGAGGACTCAATGGTGGGGAGGGAGGAGAGGAGACAAGAGAAAGCAGAGAAATTGAGAGTAGACAAAATGCACCCATTTCAGTTCTTTAGGGAACAACAGTATTGTTTACATCAGATTACCTAGGGCGTTGAGACATATAATTTAGGCAAAGGAAAATTATAAGGGGAAAGATTATTTAACATAATCACTCATATACTCACATATTCTCTATGATTCACTAAAACCTCGCAGTAATTATAAAGCTCTCCTGGGGGCATTCCTAATAAGGGTCTGTCTATTTGGATGCCAAGGCTATGTCTTATAAGTCCCAGGGTTGGGTGGTGGCCTCCTATGTGGTACCGATGTCTTTTGTTAAATATCTGTTGTTAAAGGCCAAAAGGAGGCAGAAAAGATGATAGACCCACTGCAGAGGATGGGGTTTTCTTCTAAGCGGGTAAAAGAGGTAGTGTCTTAAATGGAACAACTGAACTGCAAACTCCAAGTTCTCTCTCTCTCTCTCTCTCTCTCTCTCTCTCTCTCTCTCTCTCTCTCTCTCTCTCTCTCTCTCACACACACACACACACACACACACACACACATACACACATGCACACGTGCAAATATTTTCTATGTATAAAATATACTTTTCTATCTATCTGTCTGTCTATCTATCTATCTATCTATCTATCTATCTATCTATCTATCTTTCTATCTATCTATCTATCATCTCTCTGTCCCAAAAGTTTTCCCAGAATCTACTTGGGAGCAGTAACTTGATGTGCACTGACAAGAGCCTATTTTTAGTCTCTTTCTCACTTAGTATGATGTTCATAGGTAAAACCACAGGCAAGCTGATGTGCTTGGTTCTGAGCTGCTGGTTCTACATTGTGGTTTTGACCCTAAGGGTATCGCAGTCATAGTGTACAGAACACATTTGAAATGGGATACTTTCCTCAAGACTAATACACTAGGTGTTTTGAAAGGCATTTGACCCTGTGATTTCAGACAAGGGATTGTGCGTCAGGCTGCTGTGGGATACCACAGCTCTGAAAGTAGGCAAGTAGCAACCAAGCTCTCTGCCTCTTCAGTCACTCCCCTGACTCAGCTTCGTTCCCCAGACGATTTTTTCCTTCTGTGTTTTCGTACCCATGCACATAATTCCACAGTAAGTTGATGGTAACTGTGCAGGATGGGATAGTTCCTAGATACATGAGATGCATGGAGGTAACAGATGCTCTTTCTTCATGGCCTTTTGAGACATCGCAAGCCTGCACAAAACAACAGCAGTTCCATTTGCCTGCCCTCAGCTCATGAGAACACAGCAAAGGTATACAGCGCTGTTTCTCACCCTGTGGGGCTCAAGCCCTTCACGGGAGTCACCTAAGACCATCCTGCATATCAGATGGTTACATTACAATTCATAACTAGCAAAATTACAGCTATGAAGTAGCAACAAGAACAATTCTATGTATGGGGGTCACCACAGCATGAGGAACTATATTAAAGGGTAGCAGCATTGGGAAGACTAAGAAGAACTGGTATGCAAAATCTTTTTAGTACAATTACAGAGAGAGGAAAAAATCTCCTGAGATATGAGAAGAAAGTCAAGGGATAGTCTCTTACTATGGTGATACATTATTTTGAGAAACTATGCACTATTCTCATCTTTCAAGACAGCTTGAAGCCTCGCTTGAAGCCTCGCTTGAAGCCTCTTAAATTCCTATTAAGAAACTTTCAATTCATTTATTAAAACAATAAAGATTTTGATAGAAATGATGGCAAAAAGTATGACTGTATCTGGGTTACCTTACCTGAGAAAATAAAAAATAACAGTCTGAGTCGGTCCCTTTAACACTTGTAGCTATCTGGCTTTAGTGAGCACATATCTCTTTTCTTCTGGAAGCTTCTTTTCCGTAAGGATTCCTACCCCATTCCTGATAGAGGGTCCATAACCATGGCTGCTTCCTGTCCTTCAGAATGGAACCCCCTTTCCTTGATGACGGACTAGGGGGCAGCTAATCATATGGGTGTATGCTTTTTTTTGTCCCTTACAAAAGGACTTTCTATTTCCCCCTGTGGCAGCGGGGTTAAATATGTAACTCTGTAGATTATATAGATGTATAGAGATTACAAGATATATTGATTTGATTTAAATATCTGAGTAGCACTTGTTTGCCTTTGAGCCTTATCGCTTCAGCGCTCATTTGGAACTCTAACAGAGCCGCCCACATAATGCACACCACATAGCGTTCTATTTAAACTTATCAAGTTGATTAGGACCTTTCTAATCGTTTTGTTTGGTTTTCCTTGCATGGGAGTGTCATGAATTTAAAATAGAGAAAAGTTTATCATGCGATCAGTTCCATATCAAGCGCTCCAAAGAAGCGGACAACTAAAACTACCACTCCAGATACAGCAGGCTGGGCACGCAGAGTCCCATTGATGGTCTTTGCTAAAAGTTCATCTGTATAGTGACGGAGGTGTCTTACTTCTGGGTCACCACTGAGGCGTGAGTTTCTCACTGCCTGCCTGCCTGCCTGCCTCATTGGATTCCCTTCAGCAGTGGATCAGAGTGACAGAAGCAAAGCTTTACTAGATGTTTCCTCCCACAACTTACTCCATTTCATTGTGCTTCTTTGTAATGGAGTTTCTATAGGGTCATTAAAAACAACAGCGTGTTCCATTTAACCATGACAGTATATTCCATTTCTTTGTGGGTTTTCTTTTATTTTAGGGATGAAATATAAGTTCTACATATAAGCTCTGTCTTAATTAGGTTGCCTACCTTAACCTTTCTCAGGTTTCCAAAGAAAGGGACACACACACACACACACACACACACACACACAGTAGGAGTTCAATGAGCTTTTTGTATAAGGTGGTTGTTTTGGTTGAAATTTTGCTTCTATTTTCTTTTCTATCACTTTCACTTTACCTAAATCTTTAGAAGAATAAACAAAAAATTTCTGCCTCAACCCAAGCATGCCCCGAGCTGGCACATATACACTTTCTGTGGGTTTTCATATGCTCCAACAGAACTGGGTTCACTCAGCTTGAATGATTGCATTTTCTGAGTATATGAGCCACTGCCGAGCAAGAGCAGTGACCCAAGAAAGCCCAGCTCTACTTCTCTGGGAGGCTGACTCAGAATTGACCACACATTCTTTCCCAACAGAAATCTACAGCGAGATTTCTTTTACTCATTTGTTTATTTTTTGCATAACACACTCTGCTGCTCCATGTGATGAGTTATGGAGGATGCATTTCCCTTTTTGTTTTTGCAATGTTTCAGTGGAATTTAATTCATATCATATAACATTTACCATCTTAAAGTAGTTTTAGTGCATTCACAGTGCTGTACTGTTACCCCACTATGTGATTCCAGAACTTTCCCACCTGACCGCCTGCCCTCCATTAGTTGTCATGTGTCTATCTTCTCATTCTCATTTTCCTCTAGAAACGAAGGGACCCAATTTCTACTTATATGGATTTGTCTAGTCCAGGAGTTTCATATGAATAAAGCCACACAATATGTAGCCTTTTATGTTTGCTTTTCTGATTTCCCTCCCTCCTTCCCTCCCTTATTCTCTCCCTCCCTCCATCTTTCTCCTCTCCCTCCCTTCCTTCTTGCTTTCTAACAGTTGTTCAGGGTATCGCCCCAGCTATCCTAGAACTTAGATAAAATGATCCTCCTGCCTCAGCTTTCCCAGGTCTGAGATCACAGGTACATATTACCTCATCTAGCTTGTTAATTTTCTCAGTTAGGAAAATGGAGGCTGAGGAGATGGATTGGCAGGTAAGACCACTTGCTGCTTTTGCTAAGGACCATAGTTTAGTTTCCAGCATCCACTTGGAGTTCACAAACACCAGTATCTCTTGTTTCATGGAACCTGAACCAGTGACTCTGGTTTCATGCTTTTGACTGCCTTCTTGGTTCCTGCATGTAAGTGGTGCACATAAACGCATGCAGTTACACACACACACACACACACACACACACATACACACACACACACACACACACACACACAGTAAAAATAAATCTTATTCAGGCTGTTGAAATGGCCCAGCATGGAAAGGCTCTTGTCATGAATTAGGATAATATCTGCAAGCTATATTAATTTATGGCATAAAACAAGGGCTTGGCTGTGTTCACTGTATGGCTAAAACAGTTTATTTATCTATTCAGTTATATATTGAAGTTGTGTCCTCTCTGGGGCTATTTTGAATTAATGTTACTATGAAGATTTGGATGGAGTTTTTTATGTGAATGTAAGTCTTCATTTCTGTTGTATATGGAGTGGAGTTAAGTTCTATAATTATATGTTTAATTTGGGGGGGGGCAAATAAAAAGTGTTTTCTACAACATTAGCGTTTTACACATGCAATAAAAAGATGCAAGAATTCGAAGTATTTAACAACCTTGCGTGATATTATCTTTTTCTGAAACTACCATAGCCACCCCAGTGAGTGCATCATGACTAACAATCATGCAGAGGTTTTTATATAGTTCCTTGGTGACTAAAGACATTATGCATCTTGTTATGTCATTGTAATTTGCATGTCTTTTTGAGAACTACCGGTATCTATTGGAATCTTTTCTATTTTTTTTCCACTGTGTTGCTCAGCTTTTTAAGACTGAGCTTAACGGTTCTCTCTGTACCCTGAGTACTAGACCTCTGGGAGCTGTATGGTTCTTAGGCCGTTCTCACCTTTGAACTGTCATTTAACTTCTTGTGCCTTCAGATACACAAAAGTTCTTAATCGTGATGAGACTTTTTTTTTTTTTTTTAAATAGGTTCAAGTACTTGAAGGACTATTTTGTAAAATGAAATCTATGGTGAAATATAACTTTGTGAAATGGATGGATAGTGAAGGTCCTCTCCTGGAAATGAGATGGGCCCACATGCTTGCGATCATAACAGCCAGTGTTCTGCCACACCAGGTCTCCATGGTGCTTTCACAACCTGAGAAGCGTTTGGAGCTGACTTCTGAATCAAACATGACCTGCCAAGACTATGAGCCAATGAACATGGAAAGGAAATTTTAGGCTAAAAGGGACAGACGCTGGAGTCAGGGGTCATAGAGAATCAGAGAAGAACACTAAGATTACCTTGACTGATGGCATTTCATGTCACTGTTGGAAACTGAGATTTCTTGGGACTCAAGAAAGTCTTTGAAGTCCAAACTATCGTAACAATTCTAGGATTTTCCACTTCCTTTACTTTCATTCTCGCACAATGCACTTTCCGTGGTGTCATCATTTAAACAAATAATGGGATATGTGCTTTTATATTCATAGGTTTTATATTTTTCTCAGATTTATAATATAGTTATAAAAAATACATATTTGTATCTTACATATCCGCCATACACCTATCTTCCTTTTTAAAGACAGGATTTCTCTGTGTAGTACAACTCGCTCTGTTGATTAGCTTGGCCTTGAACTCGGAGAACTGCCTACCTTTGCCTCCCTAGTTCTGGGTTTAATGGTGTGTGCCACCACTGCCTGGGTTATACATACCTATCATCTTATTAATAAACAAAAATGAACAGCTCTTAGCAACCCTTGATTTTTGAGAATATAATGGTATCCAGAGATCAAAATATTTAAGTGTTCATTTCAAGAGATTAAATAACATAATTATTTCTATTTTCTGAAGCATATTTTATTTCTAGTACTCTGGAAAAAACAAACCTTTTAAAAAAGTTTGTAGTATATAGCTTATACTTGCTTAAAACTGTTAACTGCAACAACTGAGCAAATTGATACTATTTTATTCAGTTTAAAAATAATGTCAAAATTTGATTTTAGAAAAAAGTAACTGTACTGGGGCAAGGAATAGAACAGAAAAACCTCTTTACAAATTCTAGATAACTTCCCATGTCAATATTTTCATAAAATTATGAGTGTTTTTACAAAGTTAGATTTAATCTCTCTATTGACTATTTCATTCCTAGATAAAATTTCCCTTGGAAACTTCTCCTTCCTCAAGAAATAAAACAAAGAAAAATAGAGCTTTCAAAATATGAAATCCCACCAGTACAGAGCTAAGGTTAAGCTAATTTCCTTTTAGGTAGATGGATGTAGGCCCATGTGTAGAACTGAAAGAAGATCCACTCCAGGAGTCAGATGTTTGAGGCAAAGTATATTTTTGGATTTTGGCAGCATGTTCTATTCCTCCCAAACCCAAGCCTACTTGGCCTAGGTGGCACAGGTGGAGAGACTCTAAAGTTTCATATGACCGTGGATCTGGCACAAAGAAATGTTGACTACATGGAATACAGGCACTTTCCAACTCTTGGGCTTCTCTAAGAGCTCTAAGACTCTGTGTATGTGTGTGTGTGTGTGTGTGTGTGTGTGTGTGTGTGAGAGAGAGAGAGAGAGAGAGAGAGAGAGAGAGAGAGAGAGAGAGACAGAGACAGAGACAGAGACAGAGACAGAGAGACAGAGACAGAGAGAGAGAGAGAGAGAACTGATAGGAATAAAAACGATGTAGAAACAATGTCAGGTCCACGTATTGCGCTCTCATCTCCAGCCACCAAGTGAGAGTTTGGGGTGAGTAAAGTTTCTGAACGCATTCCTTATTCCTTTCCCAAAGCATATCTTATATGCTGTCCAATAAATACAGAGAAAGCCCATTCGCGGGGGGCAGACTCAAGAACAGTCACAACCCACAGAAAGCAGGCACATACTAGCCTACAGATAGGCTAGTAACTGTAAACTACAGGCAGGCAGAAGGTGTGCAGGGAGGTAAGTAGAGAAGTCAATTTGGGCTCACTCTTGGTTGAAATAAACTGAGGGGAAGGGACTGGCTTTTCATTCCTTAAAGCAACACAGGCATTTTGGTGCCTTTGAGGTTCAAGCAGTAACTAAGGCAACCGATGACCTTGTAAATACCTCCCTTCTTCCACCTCTGCAATCGTCCATTCTTCATGATCGCCTGAAGAAAATTTTTGGCTTCAGATCATCTTAGAAGCATCCTATGATATACACAATGAAATCAAAACTCCTTCCTCCTGCTCACAGAACTCCTTGTAATATGGTCCCCGTCTAGTTCGTTAACTATATTAAACCCCACACTTCATTTACCCACCCTGTACAGACACACGGGCCCTCTCTGATCCTAAAGGTGCCAAATGACTTAGAGGATTCCTAGTTTAAATTTTTTAAAAATCAATAGACTTTCTGGATGAGTAACATTATATTGAGTATATGCACCGCATTTTCTTTGCCTGATGAGCATCTCATTAACTGCTATGTATCACATCTTCTATGACTATTTGGCCACTGATTGGTACTTAAGCTGATTCTATGTATCTTAGCTATTGTAAGCAGTGTTGTCATGAACAGGGCATTCAGGTATCTCTTCATTATATAAATTTCATTTTCTTTGAAAGGGTATATAATATTTATATATGATATAGTATGTATAATATTTAAAACTAGGAGTGGGATTGCTGATCACATGATATATCTATTTGTAGTTTTATTAAGGAACCTTCAGTCTGTTCTCCATAGCAACCACGTATGAGTGTCCCTCTTTCTTCATATCTTTGCCAACATTCTAGAAATCCTGTTATTTTTGAGCATATAGATAAGCTAGAAGAATACTATGTTAAGTAAAATAAGCAAGGCACAGAAAGACATGGACCATATGTTCTTTTTCATATGTGGAGGCTAAATAAAGCTGACCTGAATTTAGAATTTACTTAAGGCTGGGGAACGTGGGGGAGGGAGACTATATAACAAGAGGCTGTGTACATTTGTTGAAATATCACAGAGAAAATCGTCATTAACAACACTGATACAACCTAATGAAAGTAAGAAAATACCTCTGGTTTGACAGAGTGATGCTTAGAGACGTTTATAGAAAAATTAGCAGAAAGTAGTTTCCAATATAGCCCATTTTTTCCTACTACTAACATTCTACATTCATGTGTACATATATTAGGAGGTTGATGAGTCAATACTGATATGCTAAAATTCATAGTGCACACTATGTTCACATTTTGTGCTCATTTCTAAGTTTAGACAAATACGACATGTGCTTATTTCATGTTTGTTCACTCTATTTGGAGATAATAGTAGCATATAAAATAGTTCACTGACATAAAAATCCCTTCTCTTCCCTCTATTCAACCCCACTCCCCATCAACCTCTGGTACCCACTGATCATTTTATTATATCTGTAATGTTGCCTTTTCAATAATTCTATTCAGTTAAACTGAAAATATGTACCCTTTCTAGATTTTTTTTTTTCATTTACCAAAGTACATCGAAGCCCGTCTGATCTCATTTGGTGACCTGATTGACAGCTCATTTATTCTTGTCACTAAATACTGTTCCATTAAATCCCTTCACCCATTAAAGCATGTCATTGTGCTTCCACATTTTTGGTTGTTATGAATAAAGCTGCTATGGAAATAAATGTCAACTCATTTGGAAAAGTAACAAGGAACATGTATCATACGCTAAGACTATTTTTAATCTTATAAGAAAATTTCAAAACATCTTTCAAAATGGCTGTACTATTTTGCATTTTGCATTTCCACAAGCAATGAGTGAGTGTTTTTCATAGCCCTTGTCCCCAGTGGCACTTGGAGCTAGCAGTGTTTGGATTTTAACCACCCTAATACTTGTACAGTCTCTTTAGATTTGCAGTTCTCTGATGGCATATATTAATTTTTCCCATATTTAATTTGTAACATATACACTGAACCTAATGAGTATCTATGCAGATCTTTTACCCATTTTTTAGTTTCACTGAGAGGAAGAGTAAGCAGGCTACCAGGATGAGACCTGATAGGCTGTGACCATGTGGTGGGGGAGGAGGTCCCCTTCTGTTACAGACCTAGGGGAGGGGAATAGGATGAAAGAGGGAGGGAGGGGGAACTGGAAGATACAAGTGAGGGGATAACAATTGAGATGTAATCTGAATAAATTACTTAAATAAATTTTTTTAAAACTTTCTCATTTGAAGTTAGCTTTAGGATTTTCTGTATAGTTGAATATAAGCTTTATGTTTCTGCAAGTTTGTGGAATGATTTTTAATTATCAGAACACTTTGACAGAACAGAAGTTTTTCATTTTCATCAACACATGCAAGGTCATTTAGCTTTTTTCATGTGTTATAATTTTACACATTTGTGTTTATATTCGGATTTGTATACAACTGGAGTCAAGTTTCATGATCTAAGATCTAGCTCTGGATTTTTTTTTTTTTTTTTTTTTTTGCATGCAAATGCCTGATAGTTACAGCACCATCTGCTGAAAAGACGGCACTCTCTTCACTGTTCCCTTCTTTGCTTGCAACCAGCTCACTCTATTAATCTGAGTTGCTTTCTAGATTTTCTGTTCTATTCTACTGATTATGTGTCTAGTATTTTGCTAAGACCTCACAGCCTTGAGGGATGGTGACCACCATCAGCCCTCAAACTTCATTCTCTTTCAATATCGTGGTGGTTATTTCAAGTCTTCTGCCTCTCCATGTAAACTTTAGAATTAATTTTTATTAATATTTGGAAAATATTGTTTGACATTTTGATTAACTTGCCCTGACCCCATAGAACACATTGGGAGGAAATAGCAGCATAAGAATGTTGATGAATCATGCTTCTATGAGCCTGGCCTCCCTCTACTTTGTTCCTCTTTCATTAGAAAGATGTTTCTGTTATTTGTGAGCAGAAGAAGGAGGAGGAGGAGGAGGAGGAAGAGGAGGAGTAGGTAGCACACACAGAATCACACCCCCCCACCCCTGCTGCCACCACCATGATACATCTACAATGTGATGCCTACACCTAAGCTCCCAGAAGAGGGTGCAGAAAGATCATAAGAGCCAGAGAACCAGACCATCTTGATGGTATGGTCACCTAAAGAAGAACTGCACTATTACATCCCCAGCCAACACGTCAATACGAATGAGGAAATCTTCAGAATATCCTACCTCTACATGAACTGTAGGTAATTAATGACTTCTGAGAGAGATAATCCATAAATATGCATTGAATATGTACAGTATCCTCAGTGCTTTTAAAGATTTAGAGACACAACAGAGAAGAAATCAACTAAACACCCCCTGCCCTTCTGGAGCTCATATTATGAGAATGGGTTGCAGGTATCAGGTATCAAACCAAATAATATGCAAAACGTGTTGTGTTTGACAGGGATGCATGAGGTAAGAAAAAGAGCAGGAATAGGGCATGAGAGGGGAGATCACTCACTATTTGATGGAGTAGGGTAAGGAAAGTTACCAAGCAGGACAGTTGTACCCAAATTGGAGGCTGGGGGAATCAGCCACATTTGGTAGAGGCTGGAGGAAAAGCAAGCCATTCTGAGAGCAGAAGTAGAGCTATGAAATGGAAGTAAGTGGACAGGGGGCAGGATGAGGCAGGGAAGTGCCAGGACCTGTAAAACATTCCGTCATCAGAGTGAATGGGGGCCCCTTGGTGATTTCAGACTGGAGGATTGCATAATCTGTCTTGAGGTATAAATGATCACTATCTGCTAAGTAAAGAATAGATAGAAATGGAAATGTAAGAGGCCATGTTAGGTTAAACTAACTGAAAGCCTAAAAACTACTGAGACTGTTGGGAGTCCATAGAGCTCTGTTTGGCAGAGACAGGAGCATTGTCTGACACTTTAGATATGGTATGCAGACAAGTTGTAGTAAAGCTAGGAACTGACACCTGTTACACACTTACTAAAAAAAAACCAAAGTACTTAAATTAATACCTACAACTTTTTGAGGCATAATAGAATCCTTTAGTTTTGTAAACCAAAGATGGAGAAATGCCCTTCCTAGAAGAGCAACAGGAGATTTGTTCTATCATCAGTAGTGACTTCTAGGGATTAGAGAGTGCTCAGGGGTGAGTGCTTGCTCTGCAATCATGAAGATTTGAGTTCAGACCACCAGCAAGCATATTAACAGGCAAGTGTGGCCATGTGTGCCTGTAACCCAGCACTAGGAATGGAGCACGGAAGACAGGAGCATGGTAGAGCTTGCTGTCCAGGCACTCCAGCTAAGACACAGCCCAAGTTCAAGGAGAGGCCTCGTCTCTAAAGGTTAAGGTAGAGAAGGAACGAGGCCAGCACTCGGTGTTCTTCTCTAGCCTGCCTGTGTGCAAGCATCTGAGTGTGAAGTCACGCATAAACCACACACACAGACACACACACGCACACACACAGACACACATACACACACACATATACACACATGGACGCACACACACATACACACATATATATACACACACACACACATACACACACACACACATATACACACATGGACACACACAGACACACACATTCTCTCTCTCTCTCTCTCTCTCTCTCTCTCTCTCTCTTGGTATTTGGCCTAAGGGAAAAAATGAGGAACCTGTTATCTAGAACTGAAGGAAAAAACCATGGAGGAACTCAGAGCCCGTGGGGAAAGGCTGGAACAATAAGATGCCTACCTTGGAACATAGTATGTAGTAAGCTTTAATGCTTATTAGATTCCAAAGTGAAGGTGTGGACTAGAATAGCCAATTTGACATCTGCATCCTTGCAAACAGGGAAAACCATACAGTTGCCTTTCTCTAAGTCTTGAGTTCTTCCATAGATATGTGCTTTATTGTGTGTGCTTATTCTAGGGCCTCTTCTCCTCTTCACTTGTTTAAATGCATCTTCTTTGCTTTTACTATAGCGCTTGGGGCGCTGCTTTGCAGTTATAAGCTTATTTATCCCTTTACCATGTTGTTCTCTCACTGCCTAATAGAAAATAAATAATTGAGCAAATTTCTCTGAGTAATTGAAACTCAGGCACCCATCATCTCCACCCCCGGTTGCGGCCTTTCTTGGTACTTATTGCCACTTTTCGTCTCCCATAAAAAGTGCTGCCTGGCACATGCTGTTTTAATCAATGTGAATTACACTCTATTTTTATGGATGTGCTTTTTCACATCCCCCTGGGCATGCAATTTATCAAGCATGAGTAATATCTGGCATAGGGTGTCTCCAACGGCTTCCTTTTATGATTAGATCAATGAGTGTCTGAATTAAGAAAGGAAGGAAGTATCTAGGAAGCGAGTACCTCCAAACTCCTTGATAATGGTGCTGAGGAGAAAACATGGCAGTCTGAAAACATTCACAGTGAAATTGCTTCAGGGCACTTGAATCCTTATTCATGGAAACTTGGAAGCATTTTAGAAGATTTTCAGCAACCAGTGATGTGGTGATTGACTTGATCTCTGGACACTGAATGCATTTATGCACTTTAACATACTTAAAGGACACACTTATCACAAAGCTAACTTTAACCACTACATCTCCGCAAGTCCACGAGCAACTCTGCAATATCCAACCTAAGTATAGCCATTTCCCCCAACTTCCCAAATACTCTCTAAAACTTAATATAAAAACATCTTTATATATTTATAAAATGATTTAACATGCTATACACTTATTTATTTGTTGTATGTTGACACATGCCTACCACAGCATGGGTGTGGCGGTCAGAGAACGACTTACAGAAACCTGTTCTAGCCTTTCACCATGTGGGTCTCGTGTAGTAAAAACGCAGGCCGTCAGGCTTGGTGATAACTCACAGAGCTATGTTGCCAGCCCATGTGTTCTTTTCACACAAAGTGTCTGTCTCAGTTAGTTTTCTTTTACTGTAATAACATATTATGATCGAGGCAACTAGCAAAGGAAAGCATTTTGTTTGGTTTTAATATTTTAGAGGGTTAGAGTCCAGGATGGTGGAGCAAAGGAACACATTAGAGCTCATATCTATAATCATGAGAGAGAGAGAGACAGAGAGACAGACACACACACCCACAGAGACAGACAGACAGACACACCCACACACACACACACAGAGAGAGAGAGAGAGAGAGAGAGAGAGAGACAGAGAGACAGAGAGACAGACACACACACCCACAGAGACAGACAGACAGACACACACACACACACACAGAGACAGACAGACACACACACACACACACACACACACACACACACAGAGAGAGAGAGAGAGAGAGAGAGAGAGAGAGAGAGAGAGAGAGAGAGAGAGAGAGAGAGGATGCTCTGGGAATGGCATCGGCATTTTAAAATTTCAAGGTGACAGACGTACTCGAACAAGGTGATACATTCTAATCCTTCCCAGCTGCACCAACTTGGGAGCTGATTTCAAATATATGGACCTATGAAGGCCATTTACAGTTAAACCACCAAAGTATCCAACAACATAGTCATTCATAACACAATTTTTTCTTTCATCCATTTTTATTCTCTGGTTTCTTTCATTCATTTCATATATATATATATAAATATATATAATCCATGTATATATATATATTTTTTTCTCCTCTCTCTATGCTTTTCTACTTGTTCAGAGTTTCATTGCATGTTACTATGTAGTAGAGCATAATCTAATTAAATAACATCCAACAACTGGCCATTCATTCTTGGATATTTATTATTTCAAAATATATACTGTAGTGAAGTCTTGTGAATATAAAGAGCATTGTGTATACATATGTATGGATATAGGATGACTGACTATAAGATGCTTTGCTAAAGGACATTTGCTGCTACAATTTTTTAAGTGAGAACCCCCATAAGACTCTGGTGTCTACAAACACATGCTAAACAAAATTTAATTAGAACCCAGCTTCCTATGATCAAAGCCTTATTAGCAAAGCCCTCCGTACTCTTTTTCAAAAGTACTGGTGAGCCAAGAAGCAAGCAGCAGATGTTGGCCTTGCTATGATTAACGCAATAGACCTCAATTGAATACAGATGCTTCCATCACATTTCCAGGCGCTCCGTGGCCCCATAATAGACTGTAGTGGTGATGTCACAGTGTGGGCCAAATGCTCCAGCATGACTCACACCTGTGTTCTGAAAGACTCCATTGTGGCTTCATTCCTGGGTGGAGTGGGGTCTGACTCACTCACTGACTTAACCCATCGACACCCTGAATCTGCTTATGAAATTACCACATGAGCATAAGAGTGCGACTGCTTCTTCTCTCTAGTGAGCACATATGGCACAGAGAGCCCCGACCTACGAAGGTCTCTAAGTCCCACTGCAGAGCGCACCTATGTCTTGGGGTTTTCCTATCTCCTCCGTCTTCCCTTGCCGGCCTTAATATCCTTACTTTAGCCATGTTTGTTACTCTGCTCCGCAGCAGCGCCATAAACAGAAGATCATTGCATTTCTTTTCTTTTCTTTCTTCTTTGTTTTGTTTTAGTTTTTTGAGACAAGGTCTCTCTGTGTAGCCTTGGCTGCCCTGGACTCATTTTGTACACCAGGGTGGCCTCGAACTCACAGAGATCTGCCTGCCTCTGCCTCCCTGTGCTTACTGATCAATATACAGTTTATCTGTAAATAAACCACATAAAAGTAAGCATTATTTGAGAGCCCCATTCTTTACTAGGAATATGATAGCTTCACAGCTCATGTTCGTTGGGCTCCAATTTTTTTTCAAGCTGAGGTTTTGCTACACTGTTTAGGTCAGCCTCCGCTCTTGCCTTAGTCTCCCTGGTGGCTGGGAGTCTCCCTGGTGTGTGGCAGCCAATTCTTGGTCCATTCATTTATCCCTTTGCTTTTTCCTCTCAAGAGACACTACTGCTTTCATCAAACCTTACAAGTTTCCTTGTTATCCGTAACAGTCATAGCACTGACATTAAATCAATGTCTGTTTTGTGTTTGTTCAGGCTTTTTAATCCTACCAGAGATTTTCCCATGACTGGATGCTTCTATCCCACTCAGGAAACTTCATCAGTGGCTCAGGACAACCCAGGTCTCTGGTTCGGCCCCACTGAGATCACCATGCCTGTCAACACACACACACACACACACACACACACACACACACACGCACGTACGCACGCATGCACACATGCACACACACACTCCCACCACTAAAATGAGCTTCAGTGATCATTACTATTTTCACATTTAAAAAACCACCTGAGAAAACCAGGGGGGCCATCTTTGCACTTCCTCTCTTTCAGCTCCATCCTGCTTGCTGCTGTTGTGTTGAATTAAGGCTCAGGATGTGAGCAGATGGGAGGGATGGGACAGAGATACTTAAGCAGAAGAGGTGAAGCAGAAAGTGACATACTTTTTTTTTTTACTTTATTTTAAAAAATATTTTATTAATGTATTCATATTTTGGAGAAAGTGATGGCAATACAAAATGGTTCAGGTGTATAACAGATAGTAGTCGTGTGGCCTAGACCACCCACCTTAATCTCTCTCTTTCTGCAGAACTGTCTGAATATCTGGGTGATTTGTTATCCGACTTGTTCTGCAGGAAAAGCAGAGGGGGGTTGAAATGAGTGATGACATGAGCCCCATGAGGTAAAGAAGACACATTAGTGGGAAAGCTACCGCCATCCAGATGATATGTACAAGGCAGAACACACGGCCCTTGAGGCCCCTCAGCTCCTCTGGGACAGTACTTTACATGCAAACCGGAAGAACAGAGGGGAGTGAGGTCATGAAGATGCTCTGCACTACGCCAGAGCAAAGGACACCAGGAAGTGACTACTTCTAGGAAAATATCCGTGGTTGATGTTACCTGACTATAGGGGATGCTGCATATGCCGGCTACCTGTACCATTTCAAGTCAGCTGCTATGTGTACTTTTATGTGGTATTACTAACATCTCCTTGGAATATGGCTCATCTCAACTCATAAATGTGGCCCACTTTTACTTCTATTAATAAAAATTTGGGCACACATTTACTTAGGAGTCAGGGTGGTCTGTGAGGAAGCATATGGACTTTGGGGCTATATAGAGGTGTTTTACTTGCGAGAAAAAGTAAAGCCCAAGCAATAAGACATGGCATTGCTATTGAAGCATGGACACTTTTTGGTTTTGTGAGCTGTTGTTGGCATAAAAGGCTTCAGTTTATCCTTTACTTAAGCCAGGGCCTACCTACCCGTGAAACACACAATCAAGTCCTGTCTACAGTAATTTTCATCCTTTTTCCCTCATCAGGGCTTGCTTTACAGTAACAGAAAACGTTAAAGACTTAGTTTAAGTAATACCTAGACCCAAAAGTACAGAGCACTGAATTTGATCCTCAAGCATCCAAAGCAAGGTTGTCACTCGTAGTGTGACCCAGCACTACGTAGCTACCAGCCCTGTCCTCCAGGATGCCTGCCAACTTTGGCCTCATGTTGTTGAGGATGTGCCCATGGAACTAGAACTCGCAGAAGGTTTGCAATGTGCAGATTCTAGGTCTGGTTTGCTGCTCCATGTCTACACTATGGGATGCTGGGGGCCTAAGTGAGTCCCAGGTACTCAGGTTTGTGTGGAGCCACAGTAATGCAACTCAGTCCTCATCAAGGATGTGTGTCTGTCTTACACTGTGGAAGAGCTTTGATTCAGTCAGCCAAGGAGACCTTCACGGCTGCTTGTTTCTCTGCAGTTGGATACTGTTTTGATAATGATTCCTTTCTCTTCACTCTCTGCTCTCTACTCTCAAACAGCTGGTCCATGAACCAAGCACCACATACTTCCTAAATCTTGTCCTTCCTGATTCTGGCAGCCATGGTGTTTCCCATGTTGCAAAGGCTTCTCAAAGTGGGCCTTTCTGGACAAAACAAACAAGCCAACACTTGCATTTATAACTAGGCTCCTCGCCCTGCCTATGGGAGGTCTGTGAGGTCTGGCTTTAGGCACATCATATATTTCTCAGTACGCTATTCGTATCCACCACACTCCAGCCTTTTGCTTGATGTAGTCTAGCTGCTTAACTCCGTGGCTCATTTCTTATCCAGATCTCAGCTTATGTCTGAGTTCAATTGGGTGGCAACAAAATAATTCAAGATGAACTTATAAGCTGCAAGAATTGATTCTTCACAGTTTATTCTGAAGCCTTGGAATTCAAGATCAGGATAGTCAATGTCAGGTGAAGATCCAGTCTCTCGTGGATGGCTTTAGCCTCACTGAGCCAACACGCAGTGTGAGAGACTAGAGTGCTCTCTGTTGTCATTCTTAGAATTGACACCAATCCCATCCATGAGGGCTCTACCCTCATGATCTAAATGACCTTCAAATATCCATCTACAAATATTCACACATTGAGAATTAAATATTCCAACATAAATCTTGGAAAGAGACAGCTGATTGCTGTTATACACTATGTTTTCAGAAAGACCTTTATGGAAACAGTGGTTTACATGCCACCCTCTTTATACGTTTTCATGGCACTTACCCACCACTGGGCGCATTCCTATTTGTCAACTGTGTGTTTCTCTGTTATCTGCTCTGTACACTCATTTATGCTCTAGCATCTTAACTTGAGCTCCATGGGAGCAGGACCTCACTTGCCTCGGCTTCTGCCATATTCATCAACTAAAGTATTTTGACATTTAGCCATTGCACCTGATTACCAAAGAAATGAATATTAACTCCACCCTGAGTAAGAGGAAGGAAGGAACAAGCCTGGAATCCATCTGACTCTTCTTCCACCTTCTGTGAGGTGACTTAGCTCATTTCCTCTTTCTGCTGTAGCATTCATCTACAGGTTTGGGTTGTAGAGTTAAAAAAAAAAAGCAAATTAACAACAACAGCAACAACAACAACAACAAAAAAACAACCCACCTAGAAGCTGCTTTTTAAGCTAAGGTTCACCTATATAAATAAAATAATGAGCTCTATATTTTTGTTAAAAGACTCACTTCTTCAACACATTATTGAAATGCTAATAAAGCTAAAACCAAACCCTGGACTGTTCCTAATATCCCTGTCTTTTTTTTTTTTTTTTTTCTTCTTGGTCAAGCCTGAGGGGAGGATTCATTTTGAAGGCCAGAGATGCTCCAGTGAGGTACTGATGGGTTGAGATTGCTGGGGGCAAAGCCATGTAACTCTGCCCAACAAGTTGTACTAAAATGTTGACTGTGTGGGTCAGAAAGGATGCAAAACTGCAGGAGACAAAGAAAGATTCAGTGCTCACAGAGATGAATATAACCTGTACTGTCCTGAAAGAGTGATAGAAAGAAAGTGTGAGACACAACTTGAACTTATGCAGCTTCTCTCAGTACTGCTTGGCACTGGGCTGGAAAGCCAGCCCCTCCCCACCCCCCGCCCGGGTTGCCGTGAGGACTAGAACAGCTCAAAGTAAACATGACTCTCAGAAGAGTCTTGACTCACATAACTGTGGTGGGGCACATGCTCCCTCTTCCAACCACACCCACGCACATGTCTATGTGCACGTGTGCACGCTCACGCACACAGATGGTAGTGATTGGGGAAGACCAGTGCTTGAAACAGCGAGCAACATCTGTAAAAGCAGTGGGCAGAACACGTCCATGGGACTGGAAACAAGATCCAGCTATTTCTAGTGATATCTAGGAGGGTTACTAAAACACTGTGTACATTTCTCATTTCTAACCATGACATAAGCTTTGCATTTTCTAGGGTTTTCTTCAGATTACGTTGCTCATTCTTTAGACCAATCTCTAATTAAGCATCATAGGAGAGACCATCAAAACTCAATGATCAAGAGAATTTCCACAAGTTCATATCAATTTTCTGATTCTCCTGTAGCCACAATTGGACCTAAGAATCGGATTCTTCTGAGTTTTAATCTTAAGTAATTTATATTAGCATAAAGAACTTCCCACAACCCCAGGAATTTTAAGAACTCAATATGATATAGAGGTATGTCTAACTTTTAATAAAAGCGATAGGTGGGATTTTATACTTCAAAAGAAAGAAAACAGAACAGGGGTAAGTATCTATAAAGGGAAATGGTTTTACACAAATGTGATCTGATTTAAATAAAATTCTTGTAGAATACTTTGAAACAGCATTGTTTAGGCATGTACACTAGCACATGTTAAGTGATCAAATTTATTGTATAAATATGTGAATCTAGACTATTTTACTTCAGACATCCAAGTCAAGTCTTAGCCAAGACTAAGTATTTGTTAATTCATTTTTATAAATCAACAGAAAAAAAAGACAAACAAATGAAAGAAAAGATAAATATATAGTCAGTTATTGGGAGAGGAAACTCAAAAGTTCAACAGCCCCCAGCTCGTGAAAGAACACTAGTGTTTGTCCTTTGTCCTCTTTGCTTCCTGGACACAGAGTACCCAGCCAACGATGGTAAGTCTCAACCTCATCTTAGGCATATGCCAAAGTATCCATGAGGAGTGGTTTTGCCCATGAAACACAAATAAAAGAGATGCAATTTCTGTCACCTTTGCCTACAAGAAAACCATTTTTCCTGACTTTTTCATATTTTAATATAAAAATATAATACTTAAGAAGTTAAACTCACACTTAAGAAAATAAAATTTGTACCTGTTACATAATGCTTTGTTATATAAATACCATGCATACCATATTTTTCAGACCATAAGACGCACCTTTCCCACCTCTCCTCAAAAGTAGGGGGAAATGACAGTGTGCCTTATGGTCCAGTTACTGTCCATAGGGCATAAACAAAGAGGTCACTTACCGATGTCTTCACTCTCCCCTTTCCCTCCCCATGCCCTGCTATTGTGCTGATGTGAGCTGAATGCCCATCTTAGCCTGCCCAGTAAGCAGGTGCGTGTCAGCTTGCTGCAGTGAGCAGGGCAGGGGGAGTGCAGTAAAATGTGTAGCAATAAGGAAGCTCTAGCTACCATTTGTGCCCCCTTAACTTCAGTGGGGCCACGTTTTGGGGTTTCCAGAAAACTAGAAAAGTGTTCGAATCTCTAAGTCTTCCCTCCTATTGAGTTAACACTGTTTAATATTACCGTATTTGTTATATTTTATTAAATATTCTATCATAGTAGTACTAATTTGGTTCAGAATATTTTTTTCTTGTTTTACTGCTCTAAAAACTGGTTGCATCTTGTGGTCAAGTGCATCTTATGGTCCAAAAAATATGGCAATATGTTACCAGAACATACATTTCTGTCTCTTCAAACTCAGAGCATTTCTTTCTGATGGGTGGTTTTAAAATCCTTTCTTCTCCTCCTTGGAATGTGTAATATGCTAGTGTTGTCTTCAGCTTCCTCCCCGATGTGACAAAACATCTTGCTTTGCTTCTACCAAAATGTGAATTCATAGACATTGATTAGACTTCCACCATTCCTGCCTCTTTACTCTCCCTAGCCTATGATGGCCACTACTCAACTGTCAGCTTTCGTAAGATAAACTCTTTCAGATCTCACAAACACATGGTTTTACACAGCACCCGACTTTCTGCGTCTGAGCTATTTCACACCATATAATGATTTCCATTTCCATATGCCTTTCTGAAAATGACAGGATTTCAATCTTTTTTTTTATGGCTGATTAGTATTCTATTGCATATATGCCCTGCATTTTCGTCATCAATTCGTCAGGTGATAGCTGGGTTGTTTCCATTTCGTGGCTATTATTAATTGAGGTAGCATGAGCATGGGAGTGCAGCTGTCTCTTTGACACATTGATTTAATTTCCTTTGGCTATATATACAGTGCTATGAAACTGCTTAGTCATGTGGTACTTCTAGTTTTGCTGTTTTGAGGAATCTTCACACTGCTTCCTATAATGATGGGGCCAACTTACATTCTAGCCAGTAGTGTGCAGGGTTCCCTTTTTTTTTTTTTGCCACAAACTGAACAGTACTTTTTAAATATTTGGCCTTTTGGAACTATTATTGAAGTAAGATTGTGTACCATTTTAATTTTGATTTGTGTGTCACCAATGATTGGTGATGCTCGACATTTGTTTCCTATGAATCTGCCATTTGCATGTTTTCTTTCAGGAACTGTCTATTTAGACTATTATTTATTTTAAAATTAAGTAATTTGGGCTTGAGCTATTGGATTTTTGCATATCAAATTTCCATGAGCTGGAGAGATGTCTTAGCAATTAAAAATATTTTTTGCTCTTTCAGAGGACGGGCCCAAGTGTTTTTCCCCCCAGCACCCATATTGTGCCTCACAGTTCTCTATAGCCCTAGTTTCAGAGGATCCAATGACTTTTTTTTTTTTTTTTGGCCTCTGTGGGAACTGCATGCACATGGTGCACAGACACACACGCAGCTAAAACACCTATACACATAGAAAATAAAATAAATAAATCTTAAACTTAAAAAAATCTGAAGCATAACTATGCATTGTATTAAACATATGTACATGTAACTAATGTACAAAAAGACAATGTGGAAGACTATTGTCTACCTGAACCTCGATAGTAGTTGTTTGTCAGGAAAAAAGGTAAGGAAATGACGCTATGGAAAAAAAGAACCTTAGTGTTATCCATAAGGTTCAGTTTTTATAAATAAATATACAAACTCCTAAGTTGTTAGTATTTATATGTATGGCCACTAGGTACAAACAGAAATATGCCAGACATGGATCACACAGGTAAAAGCTGATTGTATACATCTTTTTCCAAACTTATCATTCACTGATCTCAAGGTAGTAGCTTAAAACCAGCCATAGTAGAAATCAGGATGACAGGTACGAATTCCCATTTTTTCCTCTAGAGAGCTGGCTGTTAACACGGACCAACACATCACCATAAATAAAGCAACAACTGTTAACATGGACCAACACATCACCATACATAAAGCAACTGTTAAGTTAATCTTGGTTCTTTTATAATAATTTTCAAGATTTTAAAAATGTGAAAACTTAATTGGTGAAAATTTCAAGGATTATATTTTTTGCATAAACTATCCTTGTAGCATGTCTTAAAAGGAGTGAAAACAATTTGAGTGTATCTCAAAATAAAATATCTAACCAAAGACTTTTGGAAAGATGGAAAGATGTCCCGACAGGGAAGAACACAGCTGCGCTTGCAGATGACCCTAGTTCAATGGCTCACTACCATCAGTAACTTCAGGTCCAAGAAATCCAGGGTCTTCATCTGAACTCCAAGAATACTGCATACACATGGTGTACATACATTCAGGCCTTGGTCTTGATGGATTTAAGGGGGAAATTGAGATGAAATTTTGTGAGTAGGAAAAGAAAAGTGAATGTGGGAGTTGTTGAGAATAGATGGGTGGGTGAATATGATCACATTGTGTGGAAATTGTAAAAGAACTAACAAAATTTTTAAAAAAGATTATGGCCCTCGACGTGACTTAACTACAGTACCAGATGCAATCAGGGCTTGCTCTTCGTTAAACACACAGGCACTCTGCTAACTGAAATCATTGAATGGTTGTTTTAAAGTTGCTTTCTGGTTCTGCTCTTTGGGTGTGGTGCGTAGGCTGGCACGCGGCAGCTTGTGTCTGCAATCCCAGCACTGGCAAGGTGGAATCAGGAGGCTCGCCTTAAGGGTAAGACCAGCCTGCTCTACAGTAGGAACTCCAAGCTAATCAGAGCTGCACGGCAAGACCCTCTTTCTCATAATTAGAACAGCAGCAAAAACAAAATAAGATAGTAGAATGAAATGCATCCAAACTGAAAATATTCATCAGAAAAAGAAAATCAAGTATTAATAATTTCAGTCTAGAGATAATTGCTAACAGGTTTATAACTATTCAGCTCTTTTGTGTGTGTGTATGTATATATATATATATATTTAAAAAAACAATATTTGTTTGCCTAGCTCGCTCCATTTAAGTCTATCCTTCCTCTGTCTTTGTAGAATCTCATTTTCTACAACTGTGGTCTTGTTTTATATCAAGCATCCCACTATGCAATTGTAGCCGGGTTTACGTCCTTGTCCTCACAGGGCACAGATTGTCTGAGATTCGCCCGTGCAGCTAGGTAAGATGATTATCATCCCAGCAAGTCTTTGCACATATCTCTTTTTATTATTTTGGAATAAATTTTAATAAATTAAATTCCTGAGTCAAAATTGATGGGAACTCTTCAAACATATTTTTTTTTATTATCTTTATGGGAACCGGGTAGTCATAGAGGAAGCTGGATGCTGTACACAAAACACATTTCAGTGATATTGATGTCTTCATATAAATAGCAAAACTTTGGAACTTTATGATAACATTTATAAAAATATCTTTTAAAATAGGAGGGGATTTTATTTATGTGTATGAGTGTTTGTCTGAATGTTTGTCTGTGTGACATGTATGTGTAGTGACCACAGAGGCCAGACGAGAGCATTGGCCTCTCTAGTCATGAGCTGCCATGTGGGTGCTAGAATTGAACCACTGACGCATCTCTGTAGTTCCCAACAATATTTTTTATGACACCATTAGGGAAGAACATAATTCCTAGTCAACAAAGGTAGCAATAGATGATCTGAATATATTAAAGTGTAGACATTTCATATAATAAAAAAAAAATGTCACAAAAGAGCAACATGGCATGGTGGTGTGTGCCTGGAAGCCTAGCTCTCAGTCTGAGGCAGGAGGATCATATGTGAGGCCAGCCGACATTGCAACGCCCTGCAACCCCATCTTCAGCAGACACACAAAACAAACAAACAAACAAGCAAGCAAAAAGATCAAAGCAGGCCGGGAGAAAATATCTGCTGCTATAGAACAAAGACAAGGTTAGTAGCTAAACTGTAAGAAGCCATAAATCAGTAATAAGATAATAGAACAGAAAAATAGGTACAGGTTATGAAAATAGACATACAAAAATGATAGTAATGATTATTAGACATACAGGATGTTCAAATTTGTTAGTAATAAGTGTGCTGTAAGTCAACTTACTGGTTCACACCTGCCAGATTCACACACACACACACACACACACACACACACACACACACACACACACGAAGTCTGATGTCAAATTGAGTGTTATATAATTGGGGCTCTTGGGCATTGGTGAGAATGTAAATTGGTTCAAACCCATTGAGAGGCACTTTGGTAAGCAATTGCTTAAGTTAACAATGTACACTCTCAAAGTCAGGACCTGGCTGAGTCAAGCAAATGTCTAGAGGCACTTAAAGGAGACCTTCAGTCACGGATTCAAAGAGCTATAGGGTTGGGGCTGATGAGACTAAAAGGCAAAATATCTCTCATTCCCTCTCCCTCTTCCCCATCCCTGCCGTGTGTGTGTGTGTGTGTGTGTGTGTGTGTGTGTGTGTGTGTGTGTGTGTACTCAGAGCGTTTTAGCAAGGAGTCACAGCATTCTGGATGCTAACCTCCATCCTCCTACCTGTTTCCTGGAGAAGTTAGATGATTTAAGGAGTGCCGTGAATGGTCCTACGGAATTCTAAAATAGATAGCCATCGGGTGGGACTAGGACCTCCGCAAAATTAAAAACTACTTTAAACTTCAGAATATTATCTTCTTTGAAAATGGGTTGGTTCCGGTAGTCCTTGAGATAAAGCAGGCAGGATGATTTAAGGTGGGGGGCCTGAAATTCACGGGCTGGTATCTTTGTGGGAACAGATAAAGACAGGCGGATAAACACAGGGAATAAAGCCGCCTGTAGAAGGAAGTAGAGAACAGTGTTTTGTAGTCACAGTATAAGGGATGCTTGGAGTTGCCGAAAGTGAAAAAAAAAAAAAAAAAGTTCTTTTCTGCAGCCCACAGGCAAAGCATAGCCTGGCCAACACCTCGATTTCAAATGCTCCTCTGAACTTTGAGCAAGGACTTCTTATTGTCCAAGCCATGCAGCTTTGGGTAATTTGTTGGAGATGTGCTAAGAAATTAATGCATGCCGGGTTGTTAAAGCTTTCATCAATAGCTGGTACTTGGTGTTTGCAAAATTTGCAACAGTTGGTTATTACAGTGACAGAGGAACTGAATGGCGGTTGCCTTAAGGTCGTTTGGCATTTTGGAGAAGAAAACCAGCAGAGCAGCTTACTGGCTATTTAGAGAAGAACGTGGAAGCCAGGGAGCCTGTTCCCACCTTCCAGAAAGAGATATAGGGAGCCGACCAGCCTAGTTTGCAGAGGAGAGCGCTCCAAATCATACTCAGCTCCCAGGTAAGCAGGTCTGCTCTGTAAAACTCAGGACCGCACCGTGAAAGACGCGAACTCCACTACTAGAAAGAGGTTGATCTCGGCACTACCTAACACCAGTCTTAAAACACCCAGTTCCACAACAGCAGCTGGTAGCGGGAGGCAGTACACAGGCCTCAGTGGACACTCTCTGTTCTGTTTATGGCAGTGCAGTGCCAGGCAACAAAGGATGAGTTGTGGTGAATGCAATGGGCAGGTGCCGTCCTGACGTTTCATTTTGCAACCAGGGTACCAATTCCTCTCCCGCAGCGGCCAGAGTGTTAGTTCTAAACTCGCACAATCATCTTTCTCTCGTAATTGCTTAGCTATTGACTTGCCCAAGGCCAAGCCGCAGCCATATGGATGGCCCATCTCCTGCGATTGATTCATGACACGTACAGAAGCTAGGGTTTCTTATCTCATTCTGGAAATCCCTTTTCCAGCTCCACTGTCCTCCCCACGGCAACAGACTGCGTTACAGTTTAACCTCCCATTGGGCCTGTATTACCTCTTATCCTGCCCCCCGCGCCCCCACCCCCCCCCCCCACCCAAGTACACACATGGCTCTGGAAGCACTCACCCATTTGTCTCTTCTCAGAGGTTGTTCCCAGAAATCTACTTAAGAGTACTGCTTCACTCCATGGAGTCTAGCTGTTTGAGTGCATTCTCAAGAGGGGCAAACCAGACTTTGGAGATCTCTCGTACAGACCTCACATCTCACTTCTAATTTCTCTGCGCGTGGAGTCAGTTTTAGTAGTGAATTTAAGAACATCTGACCATTAATAGTTCCATGCATGCTTGTGTTTGATACAGACTCTCGACACTAAACTGAGGCTTTTCACACCAAAGCCCCCTTAAATGTTGGGAGCAAGGGGGCTCTTAAAAGATTTCAGGTTTACAAAGGCGCAGTTATGCTTGAAGCTTGATGGGTTTAACATTTCAGTCAAGTTACTTTTTTTAATCTTTAAATTTCAGATCCCGGGACTTAGAGCGGACAGGTCATGGAACATTAGCTGGAAATAATGAGGTGTTCTTGAGTATCCCTGAAGCTACTCCAAGGCAGACAGACACTGATTTCAAGTCCATGTAACATGTCCTCTGTCTGCCAGCTTCTTCTAATTAGATCATCTGGGAATAAACGTGAAGAGTTAAAGAATTCCTTCACACTCCACAAAGGGATTTCTCATGGTGGGTGACATGACCCAGAGAAGAGCCATCTTTTATCTGAAAGGCTTTGGCAACCTGACTCCAGCTGGGCTGGAAATGGCAGCGTGGGAGGGAGAGCAGACCCCGACCCCCATGGGCCCCGATGGCTCATGTGTTCAGCGTGGCAGGCTGGAAGAGCAGACATTGAGCCCCAGGGAGCCACGGAGGCTCATATGTTCTGCGTGGTTGGCTAGGGGAGCAGACACTGGTGGCTCATATGTTCTCTGTGGTTGGCTTGGAGAGTAGACCCCAGCCCCCAGGGGCTGCGATGGCTCGTGTATTCTGTGTAGCTGGTTGGCAGAGCAGACACCGACCCACAGGCGGCCACGGTGGCTGATGTGTTCTGTGTGGCAGACTGGGAGAGCAGACACTGACCCACAGGTAGCCACTGTGGCTCATGTGTTCTGTGTGGTTAGCTGGGGTACAAAAAGAAAGCTTGATTGTTGCTTTTTTATGGAGGTAGAGTCACAGCCAGAGTTCCCATAACTCATACTGATGAACTGAACAGATAAGTCAAGATTTGGGGACAAAGGCATGGGAGGTTAGCGTCTATTATTTCCTTGTTCCACTACCTAAGTCCCGTGGACGCCATAGAGGTCATAAGCTTAAGGGCCTACACAAAATCACAGCGCTCTGTGATATTATCCAGTAAGAAATGTCAACCCACAGATTGAGAGAAAGAGTTTATAAATAACTTACTTGATTACAGATTGGTATCTAAACAGAAAGAACTCTTATAGATCAATAATAAAAGAAGCAACTCAGTTGAGACAAGCAAGCTGTTGGATAGAAACTTCTGAAAGAAAAAAAAAGCTATTCAGGTGGGCAGTAAGTCCACAAAAGATGCTTAAGAGGAGCCATTAGCCATTAGGGAGCTGCAAACTAAACCCACAAGAAGATACCATTAGGATGTCTGGACTCAAGCAGGCAGGAGATCATACACCCACACATTGGGTACCCTGTGAACTGCTCATGAGATTACATGATGGAGCCAAAGCTCCTTCAAAAGGGTTAAGCATACATTTAGCATATAACTCAATAATCCGCTGCCACCTGGAACTTAGGAGAACTGAAGATGTGTGCCCACACAAAATCTTAAACACAATTGCTCATAAACAGCCTTATTTTTGAAATCACCCAAAGCGAAAACAACACAAGTATCTATCAACCTGTAAATAAAACATATCCATGCAATATAATATTAATTTACTATAAAAATTTAAAGTGCTGATACATGCTGCAATGTGGATAAATCTTTTTTACTTGTTTATTTTTATTAGTTTTTAAGACAATATACCAACTAATGATTTAATGGTGGTGTGGAGGTCATGATACTTAGTTCTAATTTGTCCCCTGTACTATTATTGTCACCTACTCACCGAGTCCTCATTATAATACTAGATAAAATAAAGAAATCGCAAAAGGTCATATGTTTCATGGCTTTATTTCTATGCAGTGTCCAAAACAGACTAATATACAGAGACAGAAAAATAGATCCAGAACTTCACAGCCCTGAGGGATAGTGAATGCAAGACGAATGAATGAGCATAAGATTGATTTTTTTCAAGTTATGAAAATGTTCTAAAATTCGATTGTATTGATAGTTGCACAATTCTGTGAAAAATATTAAGTCCTCCAAATCACACTTTTAAAGACTGAATTTGACATGTAAATTATACTTCAATAACAATTAAAAAAAAATAAAACGACTTCCTTATTGCTCCCTTTGCTCTTTCCTCTGGTATGAAGATGGACTTGTCCATTCTAAACTCTGTGGAGGACAGCCTGTACCTATACACATCTCTATTTTCCTCCACTGGTACGTGTTTCTCCTGTGACCTAGGCTGCATGTCTGACAGCTCCTCAAGTAGAAAACGTGTGAGGATGGAAAACAGCACCAAAGCTCTTTGGTGGTGATGACTTACCTCTAGTGGTACTTCGCTATGGTTGCTATGGCATTGAAACTCCCCTGTGTATCTGCTTCAATCTATCTATAGTCCTCTTTTTTTTTTTTTTTTTTCCTGACATACACTGATTTCAACAAGTATCCCTTGTGAGTCTGTCCTACTGCAGCCCCGGCAAGAATACATTTCCCCTTGACCTTAGGTTTGGCCACATGGCTGGTCTTGGTTCATGAAATGAAGGAAGTAGTAACTTGTGGAATTTACAGAAGCTCCAAGCTTCTCCATCAACCTTCCTGTAGCCATCCATGAAGGGAGGGTGAGCTCTCCTTTAGCTGAGTCCTGGATGGGCATGGAACCGAGCCACCTCAGGGTGCCCAGGAGGCAGGAAGAAAGGCATTTTGTGGTATAGCCACTGAATTACTCTTTTAAGCAGAACATTTCCACCTTGAAAGCTTACCCACTAAGATGTCATTATTTCAGCCACTCAGAAACTATATTCTGAGCATCCATAAGTGCTCGACATTAGCAAGTGATATTTAAAGTCTTCTGTTTTCAGAATCCTTACTGTCTTTAATCCTTATTGTTTATTGAAATATAAAGAAAAAGACAGGAATGATCAAAGTATGAATTATGTGTTGAGTGATGTGACCTACACGGTATCATAGGAGGTTGAGAGCAAAAAGAGGTCATATCCGCCTCAGATTTACCCAAGCTTCTTGTAAGTGTGTGTGTGTGTGTGTGTGTGTGTGTGTGTGTGTGTGTGTGTGTATGTGTGTATGTGTGTGTGTGTGTGTATGTGTGTGTGTGTGTATGTGTGTGTGTGTCACTCTTGATTTTTTTCTTGGATAGTTATTTTAGGAGCTAAAATGGAATTGTGTGTAGATTAAAAACAAATCCTTACAGTTTAACAGAAAATATCTATTATAAATAGATATGTATATACAATAGAGAATAAAATGAAGGTAATTAAGCAAATTGATTTAATTTCACACATGCAAAACTAAAGCAATTTAGCACCACAGATTTTAGTTGTTTACAAGCGTTTTCTTCTTTTTTATTTAAGATTTATTTTTATTTTCGTGTGTGTGTGTGTGTGTGTGTGTGTGTGTGTGTGTGTGTGCCCTCATGCATGCACAATGACATATGTGAGCCTGCAAGCAGGGACAAGAGAAAGCATCTGGTCCTTGAAACCAAACCACCAAATGTGGGGGCTGGGAGCCGAACTCAGATCCTCTGGGAGATCAGTAACATTCTTCACAGTTCAGCCTTGTGCTCAGTCCCATCTTTCTTCTTAACCATGCACAAATTTTCTTCGGGTTTTGTTTCTGTTTCTGTTTTTGTTTTTTAAAATAGGTGCCATATGTTAGTAGTACTTGTTGGGCATGAGTGAGGTCGCTGTAGAGGTATTTCATGCCATCATCATGAATGCGGATGCATCAGATTCAATCACAAGGAGTTCGGGGGAGGGAGAACTGCCTCCCCACTTTCAGCACTGGAACAGCCCTTCACACACTCCACTCCCATCCCTCAATTGTATGAGTGAAGAACAGAGCTCAGAGAAAAGCGAGGAGCTTACTCCAAGTCACACAGCCTTTTAGTGTCAATCTGGGGCTTGGAGACAGGCATTTTGATTCTCATAATGTTCTTAGTTTTATTTCTAATGACTATAATCCTAACCACATTTCACCTGCCTTCTGACCTTGAAGAGAGTTCAACTGAACACTTAAGTCAGTAATTTGGGGCCCTGTTATAAGTGTCTATGGAGTTTGGCTGTTTAATAGGCCATGACTAGACAGCAGCTGTGCTGTACTTGTAGAATGCCACAACACAGGCATTGGGTCCTATGTGGATGGGGCTTAGAATATTTTAGAATTAGATAGTGTTTTGAGGCAAAATCGTAAGATCTTTGAAAATAGAAGGCATATGTGGGTAAACAGAGACATGGAATCTGCTCTTAGAGAAAATCCAGTAGTTGGGTTTGTGGACATAAAATGTTAAATGTGACCTCATGGCACTGTAACAAAGGAAGGGAAGGCAAATACGCCTCAGCCCAAGACCCTGGGGATCATCAATGGCTGTCTTGTCAGCACAGAGAACAACTGGAGAACCCACAATTTCTGCAGGCAGGATCCCCATTTCGACTTGGATAGTGGAGAGCTGGAATTTATATAATCTTTCTGAAAGAGGAGGAAGGCAAGCCAGAACAATTTCAAATAATCAGAAAAATATTTAAAGTGGTAGGCAATCTTGAAAATGAATCGATTTTCCATCTTCAGAAAGGATGGAGGCTTAGGCTAGACTTGGGGCTTAATTATAGGAAAATGTGGGTAATCACATAAGCCTGTGCCAATAACTGCCATACTACACACACAGGAAGGGAGAGGCTATTCTCATGAAGCCATAGGTCTTTGAAATCTAGGACTGTGGCTCTCTGAATGCATGTCTCATTTCCTTAGATAACTGTTCTATTTAATTCCATTTGCTAACATACAGTCTAGTGAATTTTCCATAGCTCAGTGACTAAGACCTAAGGAGAAACATTCAGATTCCAAATAAAAAATAAGCTCACTTGTTTTATTCTACACTGAAGATGTACATGGGGATGTGGACTTCCTTACTAAATGCTTCGATGAAAACTCTCTACCTACAAACTTCTTGATTTACAAATACCTTTGTAATATTATTAATAATGGAAACTTGAATTTTCATTGGAGTTGACTGCTATTACTTCCAAACTCTCAGTGAGGCTTGGTCAGACCCCAATTCTTCATCCCTAAAGTGCTTGGATGCCCACATAATGTCCAAGCCTCCAGCTATCACATTACTTGACTCTATCTTTCTTCCATTAAAATTAACATTCTCATGTTATAATCAATATTGCCAACTTGATCTAGAATCACCAAGGAGCTAAGCTTCTTGGCATATCTGTGGGGGGTGGGGAGGAGTTTCTAGTTAAGTTAATCAAAGTAGGAAAATCGATCTGAACCTTGTGTCCCCCAAGGTTGTGGGCTGTGGGCTGGGGGCTTAGATGTCATAAAAAGCCAAAGTGCAGCCGAGCTGCAGGCTTTGTGATGGTCCGTTGACTCAAGCTCCCATCTCTCAGACTTCCCTACTGTGCTGCATCATACCCTTGAAGTGTGAGCCAAAACAAGCACATGAGCGACATGTTTTTGCTGGGAAAAGAAAGGAATATCATTCTTCGACTGAGGGACATCTAGGTTGTTTCCAGGCTCTGGCTATTATGAATAAGGCTGCTATGAACATGGTTGAACGTATGTCCTTGTTGTGTGGTGGAGCATCTTCTGGGTATACTCCAAGGAGTGGAATAGCTGGCTCTTGAGGTACCCCTATTCCCAGTTTTCTGAGAAAGTGCCAGATTGATTTCCACAGTGGTTGTACAAGTTTGTACACCCACCAGCAATGAAGGAGTGTTCCTGTTTCTCCATATCCTCGCCAGCATGTGCTGTCACTTGAGTTTTTTATCTTAGCCATTCTGATGGGAGTAAGATGGAATCTCAGAGTCATTTTGATTTGTATTTTTCTGATGACTGAGGACGCTGAACATTTCTTTAAGTGTTTCTCAGCCATTCAATATTCCTCTGTTGAGAATTCTTTCTTTAATTCTGAGCCCCAATTCTTAGTTGGGATGTATGTCCCTCAATCGAAGAATGGATAAAGAAACTGTGGTACATTTACACTATGGAATACTACTCAGCTATTAAAAAGGAGGAAATCCTGAAAATTTCAGGCAAATGGATGGAACTAGAAGCGATCATACTGAGTGAGTTAACCCAGATCCAGAATGACTGACATGGTGTATACTCACTTATAATTGAACACTAGCCCAAAAGGGATGTCCTATGAAATTCTTTACTTACCAGAAGATTGAGATAAATGTGGGGACCTCCTACTGGGACTCTAGGTGAGAGAAATATGGGAGAATGGGGAAATAGAAGGATCCAGAGGGTCCTAGAAACCTACAAGAATAACATCATGATGGGCGGATCTGGGCCCAGTGGGGTGTGCTCAAACTTCTGCACCAACCAAGAACAATGCATGCAGTAAACATTGAATCCCTACTCAGATCTAGCCAATGGACAGGACTTTCTCCACAGTTGTGTGGAGAGCGGAGACTGACTCTGACATGAACTCTGGTGCCCCATATTTGACCACTTTCTCTTGGTAGGGAGGCCTGGTGGCACTCAGAGAAAGGATAAGCAGGCTACCAAGATGAGACTTGATAGGTTGTGGCCATATGGTGGGGGAGGAGGTCCCCTTCTGTCACAGACCTAGGGGAGGGGAATAGGGTGAAAGAGGGAGGGAGGGAGGAATGGGAAGATACAAGTAAAGGGATAACAATTGAGATATAATCCAAATAAATTAATTTAAAATTTAAATTTAGTTTAATTAAAAAACTTTATAAAAAAAAGAGAAGAAAAGAATACCAAGAAAGTCCTTTTCTAAGTTTAGTTTTTCCCTCTAGTATCAGTATTCATTCTGATCCAAGTCTACTGGAGATGATACAGTTATCTTCCTGAATTTTAACTCAGAATTTTACCTTTATAGGCACAAAATCCAGGGACCATGATGACTCTGGTCCTGCCCAAGCGTTTCAGGTCAAATCAGATGATTCTGCTTTGTTGCCTGCAAGGAAGTGTGGGTCATTCCATGAGGAAGAAAATTGTCCCAAGTGAGGTTAAAAACGAGTGAAGTTTTCCACGTGCAAGGGACCTGGGCCTAGTCTAGCAGACACAGTTCATTACAAACACAGCCTGGTCTCTTTCACTCCCAGCTGCACTGGCAGCCTCATGGAGAGAGCGTTGCACTGCACTTAAGGGCAGGTCACAGTGCTTACAATCTGCTTCTAAGTACAGCTTTGCTGAGTGTAGAGCCTGATGAATGAGCACAGCCAGTGATGCTCTGTAAAAAGTGGATCATGCCAGGAAGTAGTGAGCAATTATTATGGAGAAAGAGGATTGCAGGAAGAAACCCAAGATGCTTCTGAGATGATAGCAGAAATAAAATTCAATTAAAAATTAAACAGAAAATACAGAAAATGATAAGGGATGGATTTGGAAGACTGGAAGTAAACCACAGAAAATTAAAATTGCTGAGTCGAGAATTTTGTGTCTAGAGCCAGGGACATGGCTCAGCAGGTGCCTGAGGCTTCATCACCTAAGTCTGGTCCCACAGAGTGGCAGGAAAGAATCAATTCCCAGTAATTGTCCTCTGAACCTCCACATATGCTCCAGAGTGCCTTCACTCACTCATACATACATACACACACATACATACACACACACATACATACATACATATATACATAATACAAACAAAATGAATGCAATAAATAAATAATTTAAAACTGTATTCACCCAAATAAAGCAAAAGTTCATAAATATCAATATCCTTTCCATTAGCATAGTTGGCTTTTCAGCTATATTCCCATCTTAATTCTCAAGCTGGTAGTTACTTAAATTAAGGTTATGTTGTTACAAGGGTTAAATAATAGAATATATTATATTAAGTATCAGACCGGCATTAGATAACACATGGATATTGTCTTACTCTGTTTTCTGTTGCTATCACAAAATGCCACAGACTGGATAATTTATCCTGAACAAAAGTATATTTACTTAAATATTCTGGAAGCTGAGACCCCCAGATCAAGGAGTTATATCAAGTGACGCTTTTCTTGCTGGTGGGGACTCTGTAGAGCCTGCTGGCGATTCAGGGCACCACAGGAAGGGCAGAGCAAGCTAGCTCGGGAGCCCTCACTATTATAAGAAGGCCCCTCTGATGTAACCCATGAACCCCCTCGTTCCAAGAATGAACTATCTATTCCCAAGAGTAGAGCCCTCTGGACCCTGTGTTTCCTAATGATCCTGCCTGGTGATACCTTGCAACGGGGGGGATACACTTAATTAGATGTTTCAGTGGAGGCCGTGTGACCACAGCACATGCACAAATTAAGGTAAGGCTAAGGAAAATAGATATAGAACTAGAAACACTTCTTGATTGTACCTCCACATGTTTGAAAGTATGCTCTGATAGAGTATGCAGATTAAATATAAACTCTTATGAATATACTATTCAAATTCGGCAATCAGCACCTAAAATATTCTCTGCTTGATGGTTAGAAAATCATGACAAGACTCTTACAGCCTAAGAATCCAAGCCCTACTGAATATTTTGAAAAAGAAAGTCCTGAGAAATATCCCTTACTGTCATCATGGTGCGTAAATAAAAAAGAGAAGCGAATTTAATGTTTAGAGATTTGGTGGTCACTTGGGCTGTAATGTTGTGGGTCTGACCAGGATTGCCAAAAGCTCAGCACTAGCTTGATCTACATGGTATGATCTTGTCAAATTTTATATTTAAATCTATCAATGCCTTTAAACAAAACAGTGTATCAAAAGGAGTTCTCCGAAATCTTTACCTTCAGATTTTGTTCTGTACAAGAGGCCCCTGACAAGCCAGACTCCTGGAATCCCGGGGATCTGGGCTGGAAGTAACTCAGTGCCTGCGTTCACGAGAGGGCTTCAATGGGAGGCTGACCCAGATCGAAAGGCCAGATCATCGTCATGCAGCAGTGAAAATCTAGGCCGTAGTGCTCGCTGTGCTTTATCTTCAGTCGTAGAAGGATTGTGATTGCCGATTATAGACATCCCCCGGGGCTACGAGAGGACTAACAGGGTGACATGGCTCACACAGGCTAACAGCACACAGGAGGCAGACCTGCCTTCAGGTACACATATTTTAATTCTGAAGATCTTGGCCCTTCACTTTCCCTTGACGTTGCAAAATTGTAATTTCACTTTATATTAGCTTACGGTTTGAAAAGTAGGTCTGAGATGCACTAAATATTGTAAATGTGCATTAGGTAAAAGAAAGGCTAAACTTAATTTCCACACAGAGGAGGATTTACAGGTTGCTATGGCCATAAGCCCTCTTTTTAAGGATACAATTAAATCAAAGCCACATTTCTACAGATTTTTTTTTCAGATATTTATTCTATCAGATATTTTGATTCACATCTTAAGTGTTATGGCTGTGACACTTTGTAGTCTTTAAACTAACATTTCTTGAGCAAAGGAGTTACTCTAGACATCTGGCACTCTCAGGAGATATTTCCATTACTAGGTCACATGCAGTTTATGAAGCTAAAGTCCATATTTTCCAGAGCAAGAGGGGTGCATGTGGCAGTCATCAATTCACAAAGATGCCCAGAACAGGTGGAATCAAATTGAAGAATTGGTGGCACTTTTCCTTCTCCACGGCATCATGCAAAGACTTGCTCTTTAATCCTGCTTTGCATCTAAACTGTTAACTACAAAGAAGTATGGGAAATTTTATTATTATCACACTCTACCACCATGGTCATAAGCATGGTAAGCCTAGTGATTTACCCAAGGCTTGCTTTAGCCCAAACTCCCATGAAGTTGAGTTTTTTACTATCTCCTGAGGAAACTGAGAATCAGAAAGGTCACACAGCCAGCTCAGAGTCACACAGCTAGGTGACAAAGCTAGGCTTGAACACAGCACTCCCGACACTTGAGTCCATCTCTTAACCTTTGTGTATCAAAGTGTGATGGGGACCACACTGCCCACCTGCGTAGCAGGTGTCCCAGGAGAGTGCTGTGGGACTTTGCCTCAGTGTAACCATGTTTTTATTTTGATTCCAAGTGTGGGATGTGAAAATGCTTTGTAAGAGGAAACTGCCTCTTTATGAGGGCATGGTCTTTGCCAGTCGAAAAGCATCCTGTAGGGACTATGGCTGGGGGGCAGGGGGAGGAAGGGAGGAGGGGTGTGTGTGAGTATAAATACAAAAAGCAAAAAGTGATAGTTTTTGCATCACTTTGCATCTCTTGCCTGCTTCACTTTACATTGCCACCCTTCCAAACTCTTCAAGTTTGCTGCCACTACTTGTTGTTGTTTGACATGACTGCTATAATCTTGATGATGAAGAGTAGAATTGCCCCAAAGAACTAAATTTTAAAAGGTCTACCTCTCCTGTCCCTAGTAACCTTCTTTCCCTCCTAACCTAAGGTGAGTGGGTTGGAAAGGGGGTAGATGCATTATTTGAGATTTCAAATAAAGTATTTAGTTTATATATATCCATATATATATATCCATATACATATATTTTTACTATAACTTATTCACATTACATCTGGATTATAATCCCCTCATTCTTATCTTCCTGTGCAATATAATGCACTCCCTAACATGCTGCCTCCCCTGCAGTCCGAGGCCCTGCTAGAAGATTCCATTTGGGTTATCATTGCCGATGCAGCAGAATGGTGCTCATGCAAGATGCCCTTCTTCTGACCAAGAACCTAAAGTTCCTAAGACATCTTCATTTCCTGTAATATTAACCACCGTGCTATTTTATTTACTTTGTGGACATGTTTGCACTGCCATACAGAGGCATTCATGGTGGGGGAGTCAGAGGGTTTCCCTGTCTTTGGAGCCTGCACACTGACAAATCCCTCTTCTAACCCTCAGGAGCACAGTTGTTTCATTCTTTTCCTATCCTACAGAGAAGGTTTTACTCACATTTCACTTTGGGTGTTTGTATCTGGAGCCAAATCTGACAAAGCAGCCAGGTGGCCTCGTGTGAGTGTTTTCTAACTTGCTGTCTCTGTCTCTGGAGGGCATCAGAGCTTCTAAAGTTAGTGAGGTCTTCGTTATCTACCATATTAACCCGTTTCGAAGGCCAGACTCGACCAAATGCTAGGGCTCTATGGAGCCAAATGCATCCCTCTAGGGAGACTGTAACTGACGGGGTCTGAGAAAGAAGAAAGCATCTCAACAGAATTGACAACACAGCTCTCTGCCCACCAGAAACTCAGCGCGCCCACTATTGAGGTAAGCAGGTTCCACAGCGCCAGGCGAGAACAGCGACGGCTGAATTCTGTTCGGAGCCTGACTTCAGTTTTCATTTAACTTGATTAGAAACAGCTGGACAGCCAGAAGGCTGAAGTAACTTTTCCGATGATGCAGGGGGAAAGAATGTTTGCAGTGATCTAACCACCGTCAGTTACCATCCTGACTGGTTTCATCGGGAAGATAATTTGCAAGAAAGCCCCCAAGCTGCTGTTGTTCATGGTGACCAACATGAATGTGTTTGTAACATTGCCCCCGGGCATGGACTGTGATAATCACGCTATATTGCACCATCAACACCCATTTTACGTTTCCAAAAGTTTTTTTTTTTTATTTTTATAACTACACCCTATTATGAATCTGAAAATGCAACTAAATCTAAAGCTTGTTAAACCACAAGTAGAAAATTCTATTTGGGACCTCACTGTTAAAATGAAGGCATACTTAAAAAAAAAAAAAATTTATAGCCCTGACTTAAGGTGATGTGTATAAGGTCTGTACAAAATGCAAATGTATTTCATACTTATATTTGGGTCCCATCACCAATATATTTCACTATATATATATGCAAATCTTCAAATTGCCTAAAAAATGTGAAAATTGGAACACTGAGCTAAGTTCCAAGCATGTCAGATATCCAACCTGTGATCATATTATTATCAGATTTTTAATAATTAAAAACGTTTTTTATTAAGTCATGGACATATGGAAAAACATTTCTTTAAAGAGATGAAGAAGTTAGATGTTGACTCAACCATGCAAATAGAAGAGAAGATGTGTCCTCTCAGAAGAGGACCACAGCCTGGTTCTGTTCTGCTCCTACCCAGCCTCTGATATGGCACTAGCAATGTCCATGCCTCTTCCTCACAGGGCCAGGTGTCCTCCAGCCAGAATCTCCTTCTCCCTGCCTCACATGGGTGGTTGCTCACAGTCAGCCTTGGGCCCTTAAATATGTCTGATTAGTTTTGCAGAAATATCAAGAGAAGTCTGTTTCTTTGCTATTAGCCGTGGAGCGCTCTTAGCTGTGCAAGCAATAAATTGGACATTCACATCCACTCTTTTATTCAGTCCTCTTGAAACACTCTGTGTTATTAAATTCTTTAGATAGAAGCTGAAGAGAACAGGGCTCATAATGGCAAAGATGCCCACGTCACTGGTAACTGACAGTGGCAATATGTGATCTCAGCCTCTTCAGCACTGGAGCCTTGGTAGTAATGACTTGAGAGACATACACTGCTGAGCATTATCACCCCAATATGAAAATCACAGTCTCAGAAAGTCCTGCCTCAGAGTCAGGACGTTAAAGAGAATGTAACCACTCCAGGGCTGGTACTGTTCTGTAGCAGACACACTTGCCATTTTCAGATGGCCAACGTGGTGACAGTATGTGTCCTTTCCAGCCTAAAGCTCTTTTTGAAGTGTCACAGTACTTGAAGCCCTGTCATCCTCAGAATGGGATCCCACCTACTTCTGCTATTCGCTAGTCTGTTATTATTTTATCTCTCCTTCTGTTTCCACAAGATATATTTGGTGAAACACTACACCTACGGGCAGGGTATTTGTAAGAATGATACACACCACAGGGACCCTGCATAGGGACTTGACAGGCATGGGCAATGGTTTTGACTTATTAGCACTGTAGCGGGAGAAAGTTCTTCATCAATGTCATTTGTGATTTCCATGCTGCTTGGAAACCGAATGCCTCCCCAGTGCACGAGGGACTGGGCAGTGCTCTATGGAGGCGAGACCCAAGCCAGTCTTATTAATTTGTGAGAGGCCTGACTAGAACAAGCAGCTGACCTGTTAGGACTCATGTCCATCTCTCCACGGCTCAGATAATGATGTACCAGTCAGTGGTAGTTTAATGGCCACAATCACACTTTCGGACTTTATTGCTTAGATCAGATGAATGAGAAAGAAAAAAAAAGAAAGAAAGAAAAGAAAAAAGAAAAAAAATGGACGTTAGGAACATCCTGTCCATTGGCTAGATCTGGGTAGGGATTTGAAGTTTACTGCACGTATTGTCCTTGGCTGGTGCCATAGTTTGAGCAGGACCCCTGGGCCCAGATCTGCCTGTCATAATGTTCTTCTTGTAGGTTTCTAGAACCCTCTGGATCCTTCTATTTCCCCATTCTCCCATGCTTCTCTCACCTAGAGTCCCAGTAGGATGTCCTCCCCTCTGTCCCAATTTCCTGGTAAGTGAAGACTTTCATAAGACATGCCCCTTGGGCTAGTGTCCAGATATAAGTGAGTATATACCATTTATCCACAAATTTCGAGAATTCCTTGTTTTTAATAGCTGAGTAGTACTCCATAGTGTAAATGGACCACAGTTTCTTTATCCATTCTTCTACTGAGGGACACTTAGGCTGTTTTCATGTTCTGCTATTATGAATAAGGCTGCTATGAACATGGTTGAGCAAATGTTCTTGTTGTGTGCTGGAGCATCTTCTGGGTATATTCCAAGGAGTGGAATGGCTGGGTCTTGAGGAGGCCCTATTCCCAGTTTTCTGAGATGGTGCCAGATAGATTTCCAAAGTGGCTGTACTGGTTTGCATTCCTACCATCAATGAAGGAGTGTTCCTCTTTCTCCACCAGCATGTGGTGTCACTTGAATTTTTCATCTGAGCCATTCTGATGGGTGTAAGATGGAATTTCAGAGTTGTTTTGATTTGCATTTCCCTGATGACTAAGGAGGTTGAGTATTTCTTTAAGTGTTTTTCAGCCTTCTGATATTCCTCTGTTGAGGATTCTCTGTTTAGTTCTGAGCCCCATTTCTCAATTGGGTTATTTAGTGGTGTTTAATTTCTTGAGTTCTTTATGTATTTTGGATATTAGACCTTTGTCAGATGTAGGATTGGTGAAGATCTTTTCCCAGTCTGTAGGCTGTCGCTTTGTTCAGGGCGTTCTTCACAGTTGAGTGGAGAGTGGGATCTGACTTTCACACGAACTCTGGTGCCCCATATTTGACCACATCCCCTGGATAGGGAGGCCTGGTGGCACTCAGAGGAAGGATAGCAGGTTACCAAGAAGAGACTTGATACCCTATGAGCATATACAGGGGGAGGAGGCCCCCCTCAGTCACAGTCATAAGAGAGGGGAGTAGGGGGGAAGCGGGAGGGAGGGAGGAATGGGAGGATATAAGGGATGGGATAACAATTGAGATGTAATATGAATAAAGTAATAAAATATATTTTAAAAATCCAATTCATATTAGCATCAAAATAAATAAAATATTTAAGAATAAACCTAAATAAGAAAAAAATGGACATTAGGGGTTGTATGCAATTTAAGAGTGCAAAATAAGCAAGGGTAAACTGCATGTGGTCCTTTGGTCTTTGTGATCTACCGTGGAGAATAAAACTGTGTTAGGATAATGAGGGACATGTGGGAAGCAGGTAGGTATTTGAGTAATAAATAATTAGAACATAAACATATTTAAAATGTTCAGAAGCTGCGAGTCTCAGGAGGAAATAGTCGATTTTTACTTAAAGGTCATTTATTCAAATGTGTTCATTCCTTGTGGTTTTTAGTCTCCTTTCCTTTAGGACAATATCTAGTCTTTCTTCTGATTTTAAGAGAGAAGAGAGAATAAATTCTACCTATTCAAAGCCAGAGAGAAATATGATCTGTACTGATCCAAATAGAATTTAGAAATACTGAACAGTCTAGGAGGACTCCACTTGTGTGGCATATTTCTAGAAGGCAGAGAAAAACAAGAATATTTACAAAGCTTTCTAAGCAGCTGGCCAGTGGTAATGCTGCTTTCCCTACGTCTCTCCCAAACAAGGATGTGTTGACAAGATCTATACATTGGCATAATTTTGTGTGTTTGGTTCCTGGGATTCCTAGGACAATCTGCGTGCTGTCATTTTCTCCCACAGGGGTTCAGGGCACAGTGTGGAAGTCAGAGGTTCGAGGTAATATGGTTGTGCTCCTGACTGGGGAATGACAGACCAACTGCCCACCTAACTGAACTTCCCTGTGTCGCCTAACAAATCAGTGTAATACCTAGTTTATAGCTTGCTCAGAAGTTCAAAGACGTGTCACTTCTGTATAAGGTGTCCTGTGGAGCCTGGTACACCAATGCACATAAAATAAAAATAAATGAGTTGTTAAATAAAAATCCATCCATTTAAGTCAAAAATAGTGAAAGATATTGAAATTTAACATTCACATTTAACATGTTTAAATAAAGTTTACTGATGACAAACAAACAAACAAATAAATAATTTTTTAAAAACCCATGCCATTAGGATGAATCGTATTGCTTCTTTTCTTTTCTTTAAAAAATTTATCTATTTTTATATTACTTGTATGGGTATTTTGCCTGCATGTATGTCTGTGCTCCGCATGCAACATAGGCAGAAGCAGGTGGGTTGAAGTTACAGACAATTGTGAGTTACAACATGGATACTGGGAATTGAAACTGAGTCCTCCGTAGGAGAATCCAGTGCTCTTAACCCTTGGAGCCCTCGTTTCATGCCCCCAAACCCTCTACAGTCTTTCTCGTTCCTTGTTTAAATGTAGTACATTTCACTGTGGTTTGTGCTGTATTCCTAACGCAACGGGCCGGTCTAAAACATAAACGTGCTAATGGATGCAGGAATCCACTGCTTCGTCCTTCGAAGGCAGATTTTTCTTGGAAAAGATCAGGCGACGCAATGACTCATACTTTGGAAGAGTGCCATGGCTTTTTTGTTCCCCTTTCAAAATGACTCTGATGCTCTTTGGCTGACTTTATTGGATAATAGTCACAGATAAACGAGTCCTTCATTGTAAAAGAAACACCCAGTCTTTGTACCCGGTGCATGTCTGTTATACTCAATGTAGACTTGTATAAAAATTGTAGAAAACTGGAAAAAAATCTATCAGGAGAGAGCGTACTGCTTGTCAGTGAACACATCAGCCTAAAGCTGCTGTTATATAAAATGTCTTTTGGGGGCTACAGAGGTGACCCCACAGTTAAGAGCACTTGATGCTCTTGCAGGGGACCCATATCTGGTCCCCAGGGTTCACAAATGACTCACAACTCCTACAACTCAGGTTCCAGTGGATCCTGTGTGCATGCAGTGCACATAAACTCATGTAGGCACACATATACACACGTAAACAGAATAATAAAGACAACTTTAAAACTGCCTTTTATTATTACTTTCCTGGTTTTTCTACTGTTTTCTTTCCTGTTTTGTGTCTTGATTTCTTGCCTTTTATAGTACTTTTTTACTTTCTCCGATGCCTTTTTAAATTATATATCTCATATTTTCTGTAGTGATACATAGGAAAGCTTTTCTTTTGACATCCGGTCTGCTTTTCCTCAGCTTTCATCATGCTTACTCAAAGTTAAGGATACACAGGGACAGTTCAAGTGCATTCCCTGAGCTGGACAGCTGGCCGAGCAGTTAAGAGCACTTGTTACTCTTGCAGGGAACCTGAGTTTAGTTTTTAGTACTCAGATGGTAGCTTACAACCACCCATGACTCCAGTTCCCGGGGATCCAATGCCCACTCTGACCTCTGTGGGGCACCAGGTACACACATGGTATACATACACACATGCAGAACACTCCTACATAAAATAAATTAAATAAATCAGATGGATTTTTGATCTAGGATATCACATTGTTGTACTAAACTGTGTGAGCATTTAACCAAAATTTTCCTTTGCTTATGCATGTTGACCAATTATTAGTGAATGAATTCAAGGGTTTTATCCCTAGATCGTTGTGTTAATGACTGTTTTCCAAGTTCTTTTCTCTGGAGCCAATAGATTGATAGAATAAACTACACCAAGGTATCCTGAGATGTGTGAAATGCTAAAATGTATCAGCTGTATACAGTTGAATATAGATAAAATCACCTTTGCAGCACTGGGACAGGCTTGTGTCTCACACACCCATGAAGCCTGCCCATCTATTCACTCCACCCACCCCTATTAACTGCTCAATGCTTCCAGTATTTTAAACGTGAGGTTTGTTTCATCTATTCTTTTTTGTCTGTCTCTGTGTATATGCATTTGTGTGGATGTGACAAATTATGTGTGTACGTGTGTGTGATATGTACGTGTGTGTGATATGTACGTGTGTGTGATATGTACGTGTGTGTGATATGTACGTGTGTGTGATGTGTACGTGTGTGTTCCTGTATGCTTGCCTGCATATGTGTTCAGAGTCCAGTGAAGCCTTTGTGTCCTCTTCCCCGCCTCATTCCTGCTGAACCTGAAGTTGGGTTTTTCAGCTAGGCTGCCAGCCAGCAAGTCCCAGTTAGCCCCGTGTCATGTCTCCACAGCCCTCAGTGCAGAGTTGCAATAACGCGTGGTGTGCTGGAGACTGAATTCTGATCCTTATGTTTGTGCGGCAAGCTGACCCATTCCTCTAGCCCCGGTTCAATCTATTCTCAACAGAGTATCTCTTCTATGTCTCTCTTTCTTGGTGGAAAGGGTGGTACCAGTAATCAAACTCAGGGCCCTATGCATGCTAAGCAAACGTCTTCTCTTCTCACCGAATTACCTCCCTAGCTCAATACTTCCATCATGACCAGGTGAATTACTATAGAATTATCTATAAATTTACATGTTGGATAACAAAAATTTCCCATTGAGTTTCTGTTCCACATGTTAAACACTGGTGTCTTCTGCACTGTTTCACCATGCTAGTACTGCCCTGTACAACGTGTCCTTATCACAGTGCTGAGCTCTGGGCTCTATGCCCACCCATCGCAGCAAAAAGAGCAAGGGACAGAGCAAGAGGGCTTTTAGATTTTATGTCCACGTCGAGACAGCAATAGCTTAGCCCTATGCACAAACGGCTATGAACTTCCTCAGTAGCCCACTACAGCCAATCATGTGTACCCCTAACTCTACTTTCCTCATAGGGAGCCACAGTTCTCATTACACTGTCAGCATACTGGCATAAGAAAGAAGGGAGAAAGGTGGGACTAGGCACAGAGGTCTCAACCAAAAGTCCTTAAATTTTTTTAAAAGATTTTTTTTTTTTTTAGCATATTTCACAAGAACATCTGACCATGTGAACACGGTTCTAAGACTGTGCCAAGGGTCTTGGAAGAGTTTCATGAGTGTGAAGTACCAGCTTTGTGAGCTCCACAGCCAGCCTCCTCTGTATGTCAACCCTAAGCCAACACTCCATGTTCTGTGTCCCACCTGTCCCAGCTCCATCTCTATGCCAAAGTGTTCCATGTACACCACTGGGTGTTCCAGGTGTGGGCATGCTTAGCTCCCCCCGCCCCCATCAAGAATGTCTTTCAAAGTGGAGGAGGCATGTTACCATGTTCTTCTTGGACTAGCTTTCTCTCAGAGGGGTTTGGCGCATGCTAAGGAAAAGTTGGCCTTTCCTGTCTTATTCTGATACCCAATCAGTCTTCCTCAGTTGTGTGTCTTTCATATAAATGGGTTTTTGAGTGTGAAATGTTTCTGGCAGGCTCACTCGTGTGGTTGAACACTTGGTCCCGGTCGTGGATGCTGGTGTTTTGGGAGGTTTTGGGGTCTCTGATACTGTGGTGTATACCTTGCAGCAGTGGGCCTTAAAGGTGATATTCACTCCTGGTTCCCACCTGAACTATCTGCTTCCCAATTCACCAAGAACAAAACAAAACAAACAAACAAACAAACAAACAAAAAATACACACACCATAAGCTTCCACCAGCAGAAGCTACCTTAACTACAATGCCTTTCGTGACATAAAGGATTGAATATCCCAAATCCAGGACTCAAAGTGTAAAGCTCTCCTTCCTCAGTGTGCTGGCTCTGGCTGCTTGACCCCAGCAGTGCGATAAGTAACTAATACGGCTCCATATGTTTCATCTTCTCTGCTCTTCACTACAGTCAATGCGAAGCACGATCTTTCAGTGAGGAAAGATGAACAGTCTATTCAACGGAGAGGGGAATAGGGTGAAACTGGAAGGGAGGGATGAGAGGATACAAGTGATGGGATAACAACTGAGGTGTAATCTAAATAAATTAATTAAATAAATAAAAAAGAGGGGGAGAGAGAGAGAGAGAGAGAGAGAGAGAGGGAGAGAGAGAGAGAGAGAGAGAGAGAGAGAGAGAGAGAGAGAGAGAGAGAGAGAGAGAGAGAAAACAAAGTCTCAAAGAAACAGATTCAAGAGGCAACTCAGACCCTGAATCTGCCCGGCGTGGTGGTGCATGCCTTTTCCCAGCACTCGGGAGGCAGAGGCAGGCGGAACACTGTGAGTTTGAGGCCAGCCTGGTCTACAAAGTGAGTCCAGGACAGTCAAGGCTATGCAGAGAAACCCTGTCTCAAAAAACCATAAAAAACAAAACAAAACAAAGAAAGTCAACCAAGTTGTAATGCTGTTGTGGATAGGATGGCACATTTGTTAAAAACACAGATGACTTGGAAATGATTCCAGGAAGAGCATGAAAAGTTCACAGGGGATGATGCAATACAATGCCATAAGAATTTGTAACCCAGCTGGATACAGACATTCAGAAGAATTCTTAGTCCTCATCGGAAAAGGAAGTTACGGCTGCCTTTCAATAATCGTGGTGAGCATTTTCTAGGAGAAAGGTGAATAACTTAGACTGTTGCAAAGCAATCTAAATGAAAGCAAATGAATTAAATTAAGTCAGAGATAATTAGTGCCAACTGCTGGGAAACTCTGTTAGGCTATGGAAATCTCGCAAAGGAGGTGCAAGTAACAGCATTACTCAGAACTGAGAAAACAATATTATCACAGTGTCATGAGTAACTGCTCTCAGTTTGTTCCAGGGACCAAAGAGAAGCCCAGCCATACATTAAATCTCTGTCTTCTCCAAGTAATATGTTTATGTGGTAAATTCATTACTACTTAGCCAGAGCTAAATTAGGAGGACATGTGTCTTCATTAATATCATAACCATCGTCTAAATAATTCAATCACTTAAAGTCCCTAATTAGAATACAGTCATCTCCTATAAGAGCTGAGTTTCCCATTGAAAACCTGTCAATTCAATACGTGCAGTCATCATCAAACTCCTACCCAGATTTAGCCGAGGAACAGAACATTCTCCACAGTTAAGTGGAAACTGGGGACTGACTTTCACACAAACCCTGGTGCCCCATATTTGGTCATGTCCCCTTGATGGGGATGCCCGATGGCACTCGGAGGAAGGATAGCAGACTACCAAGAAGAGACTTGATACCCTAGCATCATATTCAAGGGGAGGAGGTGCCCCTCAGTCACAGTCATAGGGAAGGGGGATTGGGGTGAAAGCAGGAGGGAGGGAGGAATGGGAGGATGCGTGGGATGGGATAGCAAATGAGATGTAATATGAATTATTTTACTTTTCAATAAAAAATGTGTTTAAATTTTAAAAAATGGAAAAACAGAAAACCTGTCAATTTTGGTGCTATATAACAAAGAATTTCAAGCTGCAAAGAAGGAGATGAGAGCAGCGAGCCTACTCTTACGTGTTATTCTTGTGTTGTGTCTTCTAGAGGCTTCAAGTTGAACGGGGTTTTGAGGAAAATAATATCCTGCTTATTTAGTTATGTGTACCATGGTATGAGGAAAGCTAATGATATCTTACCTGCCACCACAGCCTTGTCAGCATCCCAGATGCCCCAGCCATGTGGACACTGCTCTGATGTCCTCTCCTCTGTGCTTGAAAGACACCAGCAGTAGTAGAGATTTGGAACCCAAAGTGATATGGCATTATTCTTTGGGAACCAAGACTGTGCTATTGAGCCTTGCCCTTTGGTTTTGGGGAATGTGCATAAAGGCTTTTTTTTTTATATATATATAAAGATTAATTTATTTATTATATATGGTGTTCCGCCTGCATGTACACCAGAAGAGGGTACCAGATCTCATTATAGATGGTTGTGAGCCATCATGTGGTTATGTGGTTGCTGGGACTTGAACTCAGGACCTTTGGAGGAGCAGCCAGTGCTCTTAACCACTGAGCCATATCTCCAGGCCCGGCTTTTTTTTTTTTTTTAAACAACTATGTCATTTGAACCTTGAGGCTGCTGAGGCCAGAGAAGCTATTTCACTAGCCATTGACTATAAGACAATTTTAAGGCAGAGTTAATCTTTGAACTCAGCCCCACCCACCTGTCTCCCAGATGTGTGACTTGAGTTCTATGAGGATTAGGACTCCTTTCTTGCTACCTGTCAGCGACACTATTCCCCTGGGAGCCTTGGGTGGTTGGTACCAAAGCTGCGTAGAGGCCTGCCTGCCCATGGCTAACCGCATGGATGTTTGCGTTTGTAGGTTCTCCTTTCTGTCTCCTTTGAGTGGTGTGAGACCAACCATCTCCGGTTCCTTAGAGCTCAGAGCTTCATTGGGCATTTAATTTGAGAGACACACATTCTCAAATGGACTCTGAGGCACCCCATCAAAGCTTGGATTGGAAGACACATTAGGTGTAGAAGTGGAGCCTTTCTACATTTTTCCAGAGAACCTTAAACCAGCCCAAACATTCATCTCTGGCCAGCTAATGGCAAGAGCATATCCAGAAGTCAGACTCTCCTACAGACCACTCCCCATGTTGACCTTGCCTTCCCTCCAGCCGTTACAGGCCCAGGAACAGGAGGCGCCTGCTGTGGCTATTATCAGCTTTTAGTATTTTTGTATTACTTATGATTTTCTGTTCCACTCTCATGGCACCCCAGGATTTGTGACAACATAAGGACGGGCACCTTCAGCAATCCCTCCCCCACCCCCCCACCCCTCCGCCTCACCAAGACTCAGCAAGATACATCAGCAAGATACCATCAGAAATCAGAGCTCTGCCAACTCCTTCCCAGGGCACACCACATTTATTCTGTGACCTCCCGACTTCATCGCTGGGTTTTACTTATTCCCAAGGATTGGCCCCGAGCGGGGTGGGGGCGGCGGGGGTGGGGGGAGGAAGTCCAGTGGAAAATTAAGAGTAGGCTGTTGGAAGAACCTGACAGAACTGGACTTCTCACTTCCCAAGATCTGAGCGATGCCCTACTGTGGGAGTTCAGCAGTTGTTTTCTTTGTACGTGAGTGGCTTTGGCTTGGCCACAGGGCGAATGTTGCTCTAACAACAACTGGGATTGTTGTGTGGAATGAGTGGAATTTAATGTGGCAGGCCAGAGGACTTAATCCTTAGAGACCCATCTGAGCCAACCCTACATCGGCTGGATAGGCATTTGGAGCCTCTGCTGTGAAGCAGTAGATATTACTCCATCCTTATCTAATATTTTTTAAAGGAAACATCCAGTGTAACATGTTTCCCATAGTGCCTAGCACGCAAGTGCTTCATACAGCTAATTACCAATACAATCACTACAATCTTATCACATAAGTAGATCACCATATTATGTGTAGTGTAACAGATCTTAATCCAAATATAAACATATTGTCAATATGCCATTATTGAGGGAAGGATTGCAAGCTCTGTCACAGGTGAAAGCCTTGGCGCGCTTTGCCCTTGGACACACCACGGATACTCCCTGAGATTAACCTTCAGATAGACTGGGTGGAGCCATCCTGGGCCTGGGCCTGGAATTCAGGAAGGGGACCAAGGGACTCCACCTGGGCTATGGTGTTTTTGATCAACCTTTAACGGGAGAGGGAGACCGTCACTTGTACGTGAGAGACAGGCAGAGAGGAGAAGTAGATTGAGACGGGGCTCGAGCACATGTGGATCTGGAAGAGGATCAGCAAACAGGCCAGACCAGCTTCGCAGGTCAGAGACACCTAGGGACCCATCTCGTGGAACGGATACTGGAAGGTTTACTCTTGTTTTCCTTTAACCTTTTGTGTGTGTGTGTGTGTGTGTGTGTGTGTGTGTGTGTGTGTAAGCTAGTTGGGTTGTATAAAGTTTAATTGCTAAGACACAGGGCCAACACATTATGGAAACTTTATAAGCACTAAATGATTTTCTGATGTATTTTCACTTGAACCTAAGAACAATATCACCTTCTACGTAAAAACGTCTCCATCAGCTCTAAAGTGTTTCTACTCTGACCTGCCCTCCACTTCACTCGCTTCTGCTTCCCTCTTTCCTTGACACCCACAGCACTGACCCAGTCTTCATCAGTACTTCTCTGAGCCCCAGGATGTGAACATCAACAGCCTGCTGGCTGGGGGTGTGCAGCAGGGGCCCCGGATCAGAGTGGGTGGAGTCAAGGTTCCGCACTGATTATGACGATCAACACAGTGCACTTGCTAGCCGGGGACTTAGAACATCTGGTGATGCTCCAGGCCACTGACAGACCCTGTTTCAAAGACACTTCAGGCTGGCCTCTGGCCTCTCCACACACATATGTGCTCGCGTGCACGCGCGCGCGCGCACACACACACACACACACACACACACACACACACACACACACACGTAATAGGTTCTATTGACTAGGATGTGGCGTATCTTTGGGAAGCCATCATTTAAACTACCAGCCATACTAACCAAACCCAAGTTTACATGTCCTAGTCACAGTTTTGAAAGTATGGGATTCCTGTCTCGCCTTTTCAAAGATTACATGAACTGCTTACCCTTGGCCTAGCTATGCTTCGCATGTCCCTGGGACAAATGAAAACCAACCCAGTCTGGAGTCCCTGGCCTCTGCCTCGAGAACTGTGTTTTTATATCACCTCCTCACAGATCATTTCTCTTTTTCCTATTAGTCTAACTCAGAGAGTGCATTAGTGGGACAAAGGTGACGCCAGGGAGACACACATAACTGTAGTTACTAAGGTAAATAACAATGATTTCTGACATTTTTAACCTCTTTTTTTTTTGTTTGTTTTTGTGTTTGTTTTGTTTTGTTTTTTGGGACAAGGTTTCTCTTGTAGTCCTGGCTGTTCTGAACTCACTTTGTAGAGCAAGCAGGCTGTCCTTGAATTCACAGAGATCCACTTACACTTATTTATTTATTTAAATTTAAATTTCTTTTGTTTATTGGTTTTTTTTTTTTTTTTTCCTGAGACAGGGTTTCTCTCTTTAGCCTTGGCTGTTCTGAAATTCCTTTGTAGACCAGAATGGCCTCGAACTCAGAGAGATCTGCTTGTCTCTGCCTCCTAAATGCTGGGATTACAGGTGTATGCCATCATGCCCTGCTAAATGTTACATTTATTCAAAGATATCGTCCTCAGGTGATAGAGTTTTGTGGTATCCTCTGAAGCTCACAGGCAGGAGGAAAGCTTCTCTTGCCTCGTGCACAGTCTACATATCTAGTGACCCTGAGGTGAGTACCAGGCAGGCATCTCAGCCTCTGCTTGTGGCGATCTCTAACAATGAGGATATTGGGGGAAAAAAAAAACTGCTCTTTCTCTCCCACCCTCCACATTTCTATTGTAACCTGCATCATTGACAAATAAAAGTGTGTAAATTTCTAAAGATTTACCATTTCTTACCTAGTCTGCTCCCTGACCCCTCACCACAAGGCTGTCTCTCAGCCTCTATCTCCAAGACTAAAGGGAAAACAAAGGGATTCCCAGGTCTGTTTTTCTGAAGGGATTATATATATATCAACTAATATGTAGTAGTTATGCAGTTCCATGGCTCTGTGTGTTGTTCCTCCCAAACAGAAACACAGACTTAGCATTTCACTATCCTCTCAGTTTTCTTTCTATTGTAAAACACGGCTCGATGCAGCAGCACCATTCTGTCTCATCCTGACACACTAAAGTCAGGAAGAAAGCAGTCACTATCTGGAGAGGCTGGCATGACAGTCATCCTCCAAAGCAGGTCAGCAAGATCCCAGGGGCTGGACCCCAAAGGTCTTAAGACCTGCCTGAGACCTCACCTGACATGGCTTCTCTATAAGGTCTCCTGTAAGGTCATTGCTGAGTTCTACTGGGTCCTCTGCGACCATCCAGGACTCCAGAGTCTATGGGGTCTTCAGCAAAGACTCTAACTCTCTAACTCCATGCCTAAGTTAGAGCATCTTTCTGTAAAGGGTGAGGGATGCAATTATGGCAACACATGAATCTCAACTGCCACAGGAGTGCATCATGGAGCATGTACCATGGAGAGTCTCTGGAGAAGCGTCTCACCGCACAGTTGTCTCTTAGGGTCATTTCCACGACAGGATAGAACTGCAAGCCTGTTCAACCTCTGTGTAATCACATGTCAGACTGACTGTTAGACATGATGTCAAGCCAGAACAAGACTTGTGTATTGTGCCAAGACCAGTTAAAGTTTTTTGGGGGGGATATTCTCACAGCTCCAGATATGCAGGCTTAAGAAAGAAAGATAATTCCTTATCTTACATTTCCTACTCCAAGCTTGTAATGTGACCTGTTCACTAATAGCTTGTTAGACATTTAGCTCTATTTTGCTTTTAGTTTGTTTTGCTTCCTAGACTTTGTTCTACACATTTCAAAGATTTTTTTTAAACTTTCAAAACCTTAAGGGCTTACAAGAAAAAAAGATAGACCTTTTTTGTCAGGCACAGAGCATTCTGTTTTTAATAAATATATAATAAGCCATTGCCTTGAGATCAAGTGTGAAAATACATTGTCAGGGCTCGAGAGATAGCTCAGAGGTTAAGGGCACTGCCTACTCTTCCAGAGGTCCTGAGTTCAATTTCCAGTAACCACATGGTGGCTGACAACCATCTATAATGCTATCTGATGCCCTCTTCTGGCCTGTATGTGCACATGCAGGCAGAGCGCTGTGTACATAATAATAAATGAATAAATCTATTAATAAATATAATAATAATAAACCCTTTTAAAAAAATACATTGTCATGTTCTACAACATTAAATTGGTTGGAGAATGGGACTGTTAATAATCTAGTGCCTACTGAAGCTATGAAGCAAAACACTATATCGTCTATTATCCTGCGTCTTTACTCACAGTCCAAAAAGTGAAAATAATGTTTAAAGTGACATTTTCATAATGATTTTGCATGCAGTGTTGGTAGAGCATTTATCTTTGCTATATTTCGGAGAGGACACAGGGAAAAGTTATACTAATTGACCATTTACAGTTGAGTGAGCCATTTTCCCCTAAAAACTGGTAAAGGGAAAGCAAGAGGAGGGGGAAAGCTTCATGTTTGTTGCTGTAATGACACATACTGACTTCTGGGAGGAAGGGGTTTATTAGAGCCCACAATTCCAGACAACAGTCATTATGGGAAAGTCAAGGCAGTGACTTCAAACAGCTGGCCCATCCCATCCACACTTAAGAACAGAGAGAAATGAGTGCATACATGCTCACATGTTGTGTGCTCAGCTTGACTTGTTCATGAATGCAGTTCATTATCCACCTAGAAAATGGCTGCGCACAATGGGCTGTTTCTTCACACATCAATTAAATTAATTAAGATAATCCCACCAAACATGCCCACAGGTCAACCCAATGTTGACAATAACTCATGAGACTCTCTAAGTGAGTTTAGGTTGGGACAAGGGGACAATTAAAACAACTATGAGAGAGAGAGAGAGAGAGAGAGAGAGAGAGAGAGAGAGAGAGAGAGAGAGAGAGAGAGAGAGACAGGGCACAGAGACTGAAAAACCTGGAAACCATCTACTAGGGTCAAGTTATGAAGACAGCAAGGGGTCTTAGTTCAAGTTTTATAGCCATTTTATGTTGAAGAAAGAGAGAAAGGGATGGTTAAAACAGTATAAAAATGGGGCCTGGAGAGAAGGCTCACAGGCTATTCCTCCAAAGGTCCTGAGTTCAATTTCCAGCAACTACACAGTGGCTCACAACCATCCATAATAAGATCTGGTGCCCTCTTTCGGCGTGCTGGCTCCCATGCAGGCTGAATACTGTATAAGTAATAAATAAATAAATCTTTAAAAGTATATATATATATATATATATATATATATATATATATATATATATATACATATATATATATATACATATACATATATATACATAATATATATATAAAGAAAAGCCAATGTCTTCTCAGTGCTCCCTGCCTCCTTCTGAATGACAATTTCTATCTTTGTGTCCAGTTCCCACTTGAATATCTAAGAGACAACCCTGACAACCCACCAGAAGCACACAGAACATGGCTCATTTCTTTTACCAAGGTTTCCTTGCCTGGCTTGTTTTCTGGGCCAGGTTGTTCACCTAAAGCCTGGGCTGAGTGATAGTGACTCCACAACCTTTTCATGTGTACCTCACGCTGTGTGACACCAGATGTTTGGAAGGAAAAAGAAATATGTAGGTACTTCTGCTGCTGCGTGTGTTTAATATCCAAACTAGCCCCATTGCTCATCAGCTCTGTGCATCTGGAGATGCCGATTCTGAAGTTCCTCTTCCCTGTGTGGTATGTGGCTCATCTTCCTTCGCTGTACACTGAAGTCTGAGGGATTGGCCTCCACAGCCACGCCCACTGGTCCCAGCACAGTGACTCTGTAGCAGTCTGGGTCTCTGGATCTATCTTTGGTGTGCATGTGATGGGTGTGTTTGTGTGCGGGTGTTGATGTAGGGAGGGATGTGGTTGTCTAAGGACAGCATTGGGTGTTGGTCCTAGCCTCTTGTTTGCCACTAGGCACCTCAGGGTGGTTGGCCTATGAGCTCTTCTGCTTCTCTAGCTGCCTCCTCCCGCCTTGTAGTAGAAACACTGATTATAGATATAGATGCAATTCTGTGGCCAGTCTTACAAGGGTCCCAGGAATGCAAACTCAGGTACTGTATTTTTTGAACTATGAGACACATCTGACCATAAGACGCACCCAGTTTTCAGAGCAGTAAAACAAGAAAAACTGTGAGCCAAGGAAAGCCAACACTACATAGAGAAACCCTGTCTCGAAAAACAAAAACAAAAACAAAAACAAAAACAAAACAAAACAAAACAAAAACCCCCAGCAATTGGACTATAACGCATAGCCTAATCCCTGCCCCTCCTGACACTTTGGTGGAGAAAAAGTTCGTCTTATGTTCTGAAAATTTGGTACCCACCCTTGTATGCCAAATGCTTTACCTACTGAAGCATCTCCTCAGCCCGTGTTCTTTCTTTCTGTAGGGTGTGAGCTTGTGTTTATGACAGCTCCTTGTTCTCTTGTCTCTTTGTAGGCTTTAGAAAGAGATGACACATCATATGGAAAAAGAAAAGAAGAAAAGAAAAGAAACACCTAACAGTTAAGTGGGAGAAAAGTAAAGCTGAATCATGAAAAGAGTGTTTTATTACATCATTTATTTCTTTGAATAGAAATTTGGGGAGACCTGGTTGATTTTCAATTCCAGAAGTAAACATATCAAAGAAAGTTGCCTTCCGTCCTGCACTTTGGCTGAAGAAGGACACAGAGCACCCAACCTTTGAGCCAGGTAGGTGACAGCTAGCTAAATGCAGATTGTTAAGCAGTCCATGCACATGGACCTTACAACAGGCTTGCTGATTCAACAGGTTTGTTTATACGGGACTCAGCCTGAAGAACAGCCTAGCTCACACACTAAGCCTTGGTCAGCAAAAGCCAGGCTGGAGCTCACCTCCCAGTGACACAAGCTCAGCTGTTTTGGCACGTGCTCTGCTATGCCTTTGAAGCTTAAGCGATATTAGGTTTCTTACAAATAACATCTTCCTCAATAGGTAAAGATTGTAATCTTTACATAAATGGTAAACTCCCAGGGTGATCTTTCCATTTCTCTTGCACAATGTAGGGTAAAAATAGAAGGTGGTCTGAGGCACCGTGCGCCATCATCACAGTGTAGGACTGTAATTAGAACACTAGCTCACAAAGCTCTGTCTACAGAAGCAGCAGCAGCAGCAGCCGGGAGCTCGTTAAAATGCAAATCACCAGGCTTTCCTAGATCAGGCTGTAGCAGAGACTGCAGAGAGAAAGCCCAGCAATATGTATTTTAACATATCTTCCAGGCAATTCTGACAAAAGGCAACGTTCCAGAAACATGCTTGTTATTTACCATTGATTACGGTAAGAGCAGGATAAATTAAGTAAGAAGAAACCACTGTGTGTCTTTCTTTTTTCTCTTTTTGGTGTTCTCAAGTCTGCTAGTCAGCCACATGGAACATGTTGGGACTGCTAGAGCCATCTGCGTTGAACAAAGGAAAAAAACCCTTTTAATTCAGTCCATTGCTGTTTGACTTTCAACTCCCAAAGAAACATTAGATCCTGAGAAAAAGACAGCACGTCTACGCTGTTGACATTGTTGATTATTCCTCAGGAGGCACCTTCCATAGTTTCAGATGCTAGATTCATCTGATCAGCTGGGGCAACGTTAACTTTCGAAATAACCAGTGAGTGCTTTAACTTGAAAAAATCGAACCAAACCAAACACAAAGGAATAAACAACAAACTTCTGTTTACATGTAAATGATGGAAATATTTGGATGACTGAAGAAAAGAATAAACAATATACTGTATCACCAGCACAATCAACCCTTCCCATCTTAAGTAAGTCGAGGCCAGTGGTAGCCTTGGCAGCAATCTAGAAACACAGAGGATATAATAAGGCAGAGACCGGGAAAACCCTCCGAACAACTTAAATCTGTGACGGAACAGATGCTTCTCTGGAGATTACTAGATATGCTCCCATATGTTCTCCAAAAGCTGAATCTACTAAAAGGAAAAGCAAGAGCTATTTGGGGTTGAAGTAACCAGTATGTTTACTTCCTCTAAAAAAATGCACAGTTTGCTGGGCTTTTAATGAGAACCCAGAGTAAACTTTCTTTACAAAGGAATGTGATCAGAAAAAAAAAAAAAAAAAAAAAAAAAAAAAAAAAAAGGGAAAAAAGAAAAAGAAGAAGGAAAGAAAGAAAATGTAAAAGGCTAAACCCTTTAGCTAGGGTTTGAGATTGATTTCTTTCTAGATCTCACAATCTAGGGTGACTTCTGGGTTTCTAGATCTTTCTTGGCTCCCCCTCAGGCTCTTGGCATGCCCTATATATTATTTCATAAGTTTCTCATTTTTCTTGTTCAGTATTCACATGAATGTCTTTTTTTATTTAGAAGAAAGCAGAAAGTGCATTTTCAAGGAGTTATGAACAGTTTCTAGGAAGACAGTCCCATGCAACAGGAAGGAAAAAGAGACGAGGAAGAAAGACTGCTGACTTGAGAAGGAACTAACTGGCTGTAGTCTGTCCATAGAAACAGGAGAAATGAGTTATGTAGCTTTCAAGGCATCTGTGAGGGAAAAACATCAGCGAATCCAGAAGCTTTCCCACAGTGATACCCTGAGCTTTTCTCAAAGATATGAAAAGTAGCAGTTATAGGGTATCTTGTAATGAGGATAAAATGTACGCCTCAAAATGGTTTTCCTAATGACTTCATTGGAGCAGAATGTGCCACCCCTCCTGTTGGGAGAAACTGGGCCACAGAGGTTCACAGACACTGTATAGCTTAATGGAGACCAGTTTGCAATATGAGTTTATTTAAAGGACCAAGAAATGGGAACTATTCAAGGTTTCACATGCCCTCCTAAAGAGCCCTCTTGTGTTCTGGCCCACTTAAAAAGAATATGGTAGAATGATTAAGGATTTTATCATGAGAAGTCATTTTCTTCTTTTACTAGGATAACACATGTATGCCTTTAGAGGGAGGCTGGAAAGAATGGAGGAGAGTCACAGAGAATAAGATTAATGAAACAAAAGCCAGACAAGGTGGAAAAAAATCAGAAAGTCAATAAAAAACTGTCTTTAGGAGAAAAAAAGTCCCTGAGAGAAGAAAGAGGAAAGAATGAACAAGTATATGGTATACAACAGGGCAACTGAGGCAGAAACAAAACATACAGCTTCTACACTAGTTGTTTTCATGACAAAATGTCTGACAAGTAGCAACTTAAGGGAGGAAGGTTCATCATTTGGGCTTAAAGTCTGAGCAGTTGCAGTCTGCGTGATGGGGAAGGCATTCAACAGGTAGCTCCATGGTGACAAGTGTGTGGTACCTTGTCACATGGATTCCAAAGTCAGGAAGCCAACAGTGCCTAGGAAGTAGGATCAGTTTAAGCCTTAAGGCTTATCTGCAGTGACCCTCTTCTTCCATTGAGACTTCACCTCCTAAAAGTCTCAAGTTCCAAAATAGTACCACCAGGGAGAGACTAAGTGTTCAGACCATAGGTGCTTTCCTTCTGAGCACCCTAGGGAGCCATACCAGGAGCTTGTAGAGAAGAAAACAGAGGACAAGTGGGTTTCTACAGGGAGCACGGGGGTTAAAGCTCAGACGAAAAATATGAGCATCCGTTGATTTAAACAAGACCCACTAATCACTGCATCTCTGACCAAATGGCACTGTAGGAAGAAAACACATGGGCCACCCAGGCAGGAGTTACATTTATTGGCACCAATTAAGTCTGAAAGAGAAAGCGCAGTGGATCGGGACCTGAGCTCTGAACACAAAATGTGGCTGCATCAATTGCTCTCTTGGGGTACAACAGTAACCGAAGCCTAAGGAAAGGTAATGATTAACTCAGTGTGAGGCTTTGCCAGACCTGTCGAGAAACCCTGTCATAGCCCCCACTTCATGTGTCCATGACCTGCATGAGTGCCACAAAGGCTGCAGGTACAGCCAATCTAACTTCAAGGAAAGCAAGAACTCTCTGAAGGACACCCGGTAATTGATATGCTGCTTTATGACAGCTTCCGACATGACACAACACAGTCCAGCAAACAGTTGGCTCTAAGAAACTAGATTTTACTGGAAATGAAGAAATAGCTTACATGTCAACCCTGAGCTGGCAAGGGTAACAATTTCTTAGACTGCACGTGGGCTTTTAACGTGTCGGCTGCCAGGAAAGTTTCAATCTATAAATGTGTAGAATATTGACTATGTCCTCAGTAACAAAGTGGCCACCAGTGCAAGGGTAATGCTTCAAAACTTAAATACATCTTGAGTCACAGTTCAGCCTATCATTAACTTCCAAATACACACGACAGGCAGAATATTCACTAGCGCTTTTCTAACCAAGCTAGTGTGGCACACAAGGCATGATAGAACTCAACTGTCCAGGTATAGCTATCACTTTATGAACTAGAACTCATTTTTATTGTTTTCATGCCTCTGAGATATTTTTAAAGATCATACATTATCTAAGATATATAGATATATAGATATTACATAAATAGAACAGTCTGGCTTGGCCAGAAAGTTTAATTGCGTTAGCGATCAAGCCTTTCTTACACCCTCTCACTCTAATTATTAGCAATCTGTTGGTTGATTTAATGCATTTTTCTGTGCTTTCACCTGGGTGCTTTATACTCTACAAGGTAGAAAATCAGAAGGATGAGAAAAATCAGAAAGCCAATGAAGGTTTAAAGAAAAAAATCAAGACAGGATAAATGAAAACATGAAAGAAGACTACAATATCATAATTGTTATTTCAATGTGTTCCACAGAAGTTCAAGTATTCTTAAAACCATCTACCAGCATAGTACTGCTGGGGTGCGGGCCTGAGGGAGGGGCGTGTGGATCCAGGGGTTGCATTAGGGCCTTTGCTATGAAAGTCGGTTTTCACCGCACTCTAGCTCATAGCTCTCCAGCATGTCTTGACACCACAGAAGTCCTAAGAAGACCCCCACCAGATGCGGAGAACATGCAGCTGCTAACAGCACAAGAAATAAAGTAACATTATTTAGTAATTTCCAAATTGAAGTCCTTCAGCTGCAGCCACAGAAAAGGCCAGGAGTGGTGGCTAGTTTGTCTCTACAAATCCCAGCACGTGGAAAGATGAGACAGGGGGCTCTCTGTGAATTCTAAGCTAGCCTGGGCCGTGTTTCAAAAGACAAACACAAACAAACAAGAAGCCAAATGAAAGGCAGACAAGAAAAGACTAAGACAGCCATCAGAAGCAAACACATTTTAAGTAGAAGATTGGAAAGAGTGTCTCAGACCTTCATCGGGTTTTTAAAGTCTTGCTTCGAGTGGAATGTCAGATAATTCACTGGATTGTAATTCCACAAATCAAAATTCAATCCACTTTAAAAAATATTTTTCATTTTCTAAAATTTCCATCTAATTTAAATGAGGATGTTATATTTGACTCATGAGTGTCAAAGAGGTTATTGAATTCTTGAATCTAGCCTGCAATCCTACCTTGGGAAGACATAGACCAAAAAAAAAAAAAAAAAAAAAAAAAAAGAAAGAAAGAAAGAAAGAAAGAAAGGAAGGAAGAAAGAAAGAAAGAAAGAAAATCCCAGAGCTTGCTGGGCAGGGCAGTTTAGCCAAATCAGTGAATTCCACGTTCAGGGAGAGAACCTGTCTCAATAAACAAGGTGGAGGTAATTAGGAAAATACCTGCTTTCCACCTCAGGCCAATACACACTCACACGGATCCACAGGGCAGGAGGAACATCCATGTTTACATGCATTCAGTATTGGACTCACTAGTTAGAAGATTAAGGTTTTCTTAAAGTAAAATCTTGTGGTAGCTCAGCTCATTTAATCATATTTGATGGGCACTGTTTCTTTCTCCTTAGTATCTTGCTTTTAACTGATGATTAGGCTGTGGCTGGTTTTGCTTCAGTTCTACCTCAAAGACTGAAAAAATAACAGATTCCAGATACCATCAAATTCAAATCCCACTGAGGCACGTATAGTTTAGAAAGCTGAGCTTCCTGTCCTTCCTCGCCCTGCCCCTGGGAAAGGAGGCGGGATGCGTCATGCCACCACAAGGCCAATGTAAAAGGAGCTATAGCAGGCCCAACGAAGCACGCAGCACATGCTGGACATGGCAGTTTGCATCGCTGAGCAAGAGAAGAGGAGGATGACATCAGAAGTCATCTATCAATGGCTGGGTACAGATGCAAACGTTTCACTGGGTCAGAGAGTGGCTCATAGATAAGAGTGGGAAGGATCATTTGCAAACCTTACTGATGTTTCCATAAGCCTGAATCCAGGGGCTCTACATCATTTGGGCAAAAATGGTACAGGCCTTAGTCAAAGGAGTAACAGAGAAAGAAGATATTGAAGATGACCACAAAGAAAATCAACATTCACCTATCTGGAATCCAGCTGGAAGTAACTCAAAGGAATATTTTTGAAATCGTGTTAAAGTCTTCTCACTCCCCCGAAGAATCAGCTGTTGGAACCCACCATGCTCAGAGGAAACCCTACAACAGACTGTACCCAGCAGGCGTGGGAGGAGTGGGAGCATTCTAAAGAGACACTTTGTCCCTGTCTCTGGAGATCTGGACCAATGAACTTAAGGTGCCCCAGCTGATTGGAATTTCTCCCCTGGATTTCATGCTGGGAGAAGGAAAAGACTGATACTTGGGGTCAGCCAGAGGGAGAACTTGTCTCCAGGAAAGAGATTTCATAGGATAGCAATGATTCATCAAAGCACATTGCAGGGCACACTGGAGGCCAGGCAACCGTGGGTCAGGGACGGGGCTGCTTAATTAAGCACTTCTCTTGCCTTCTATTTAAACTTTGCCCTAATGTAAGGCCCTGAAAGGTGGACAGATGAGATGGATGGGCAGGGGGTGGGGCTGGGTCCGTCTCTGAATCTTTTTGCCCCCTCTCCCAGCGCACCTACAAGTGTGTAACCTTTATCTATACTTCACGATTAATTTAGCTCTTTCAGTTAGGTTATCAGGGATGTGTGGCTGATCCTGGCTTGTTATAGTTGCTGGGGACACAGCGGCTGACAGACTTGGAGCTGACCATCTGGGATCAAAGAGAGGATGAACAGCTCCTTGTTGCTCTTGGGTAGTTTTCTCCTCTCTTACGGTATCAGAGCCCCTGCCTATGGCTTAGTGCTGCCCGCGATGGCTGCTTCTTCCTACATCAATTAACAAGCAAGGCAATTCCCCCACAGACCTGCACACAGGCCAGCCTGTCCTAGATAATTCCTCACTAAGACTCTTACTAAGTGGTTCTAGGTTGCACCCAGAATGAAGGCAAAGGACCCAGCAATGAGGTGGGGTGTGTGTGTGTGTGTGTGTGTGTGTGTGTGTGTGTGTGTTTGTGTCTGTCTGTATGTATGTATGTGTGTATGTGTGTATGTGTGTGTATGTATGTGTGTATGTATGTATGTGTGTGTATGTATGTATGTGTATATGTGTGTATGTGTGTGTATGTGTGTATGTGTGTATGTATGTGTGTATGTGTGTATGTGTGTGTATGTATTTTTCCCTGTATTTCCTAACCATGTCCCATGTCTCTCGTTGTTTGGCTATTCTCTTCTATTACCTTTCAGATACCATGATCATGGCTTCTCTACCCAGAATGCAAACACACACTCTGTCAGCAGAGTCAGTTCAGTTCATCACAACCTGTTTCCGGCTCTCTTGGTGCCTTCTTCACTTCTGGCATCCAACCTCCCTTATGCATTCAGCTCCGTCGCACACCAGTCTTCCGTCCTACGCTCCACTGCACCTAGATCCTGATTCTCCACCTGTGCTGTCATTTTGCTGCCTCAGAGTCATCTCAGCAGACCCCCTGTCCTCTCACAGAAAAGATGATCCGTCACCAAGACCAACCTAGCTGCAGTCTTGTTCCTTTCTCCATCTCTACGGAGACACCTCCTGTAAAGCTCCCACGGACATTCAGAGATACGGGGGCACGTGTTGGACAGAAGCGCTGGTCTCAAAGGCAGCTTTAGTGTGAAAGCTTCTCTCTTCCCCTTATGCAACTCTTTTCCTGCTGATAGTTGCAGGACTTTTTTAAACTAGAAACTCAACACAAAACTTCACGGAACACTCATGCTTTCTTAGGCCCACTCAAGGATGGACCCACTAGAATCCCAAACCCTGCCCCCTACTAGGGTTGCTCTGGCTTTCTTAGGATCTCATACTGAGAGTTTTAGTTCTTTCTTTTGGGGCACAAAGGTTGTCCCAAGAGGCCAAGGAGGTTTCTTCCCTTCCCACATCTCAGGGAAATGAAAACTTCCAGATAGAGAGGGGAAAAATAATATTTCTTGATGTTGCAAGAATTCTTCAGAAGCTTGTACTATCACAGGCACAGAAGCACACCACTCACTCACTCCCTAACCCAGACGGCCTACACGTGCTCTGAATCTCGCCCCCTCCTGTCCTGTCCTCTCACCTCCCTGTGGCTAAGGTGTTAAGCTGGCCTTGTGTCTACATCGACACAGTTCCTAGCCATTGCTACTCATTGCATGAATCATACCTTCATTCTCCTTAGGAACAAACACCGCATGATACAAGCCTGTGTGATTTAAAGTTATTTTACCTCATTGTTTATAAACATATATTATTTTATGTGGTTGCTCATCTTCCAAGAGAACAAGTGATATTTCTTGCTGTTGACAACTGATGCACAAGAAGCCTGGATACTTGATATGTCTGCTAAACAAGTTTCTTCTTAGTATCCAGTAAACTGCAGCAATTTCACATTTTGATGTTTTTCCTTTGACAGGATAAGGGAAAAGGACATATAAAAGCCAACTTAGTGGGTTGACTATAAAACTGAAAGGAATTAAGGATAAGGAAAAGGAAAGTGTTCTTTGTGGGGTTTTGTTGTTGTTTTATTTTGTTTCTGTTTTTGTTTTCAGTCATGCTTTTGAAGTTTAAATACCCAAATTAAAAACATATGTTAGTCTAATATTTCTACAATTTACAGTTTTCTTCATAATTGACTTGTCGTCAAGTCAATGTTTTTCAGGTGATTCTTAACCCTTCAATGCTGACACCACAATTATATTCTACATAATTTATTAGTGTATATAAATTTCTTGATGAAAAAAGATAGACGTAAGATTTCTAATAAAAATTACTATGCCGCTAGGCTGGAGAGACAGCTCAACCAGCGAACTGCTTGCTTTTTAAGATTGCGGGTCTGGCTTTGGTCCCCAGGATCCATTTACAAAAGGCATGGTTGCTGGCACCTACTCGTAGTTCTACCATAAGGAGGAAGAGACAAGCAGATCCCTGGGGCTTGCTGACCCACCTACCTCATCTGCTGTTCTTGTGTCAAAAAATAAGATGGGCAGCTCCTGAGGAATGGCACACGAGGTTGTCCTCTGGCCTCCACGCACTGTACTTTCACACGCAAACACACACAAACACATACACAATGCCATCGTACTTTCACACACAAACACACATGAACACATACACAATGCCATCCCTCAGCATGCATCCATGAAAAGTCTACATACCAAGAGCCAACATCTGGGAATATATTAAAAGAAAGGCATAATTTGCATATCATTAACTTTCTTAATCTTGCCATGCCACTGACAATATGACTTTTATGCCAGGGCAGGATGAGGTTGTTAAACTCACGAATATTTTTCTGATTCTTTAAAGGAAAACATGTGCAAAGCAGTCTTGTTCAAAAGTTCCCAAGCTCCTTTCTCACCATGTGAGAATTCTTAACTTTGCCAAACCCTAGATGTGGAAAAGATGGGATTTCTCAGGACTCAAAAACTCCCCCTAAATTACCCTCTTGCTAGTGGCTTGCCATAGAGGGAGAGTGCCACTCTGAAGCAGTGACTTACCAGGCGCAGTCTGTGAGCTTCTTGGAGAAGTTCTTCTTTGGGTTTCAGGTTGTGCCTGGAATTTAAAATGCAGGATGCGTGAATGGCTGTTTATCCCAGCCGACTCCACGGCACAGTGAAAAGCCAGGCCCTTCTCTCCTCAAAAGTCTTCAGATTATTTTCCTCACCAGGGTCCTCTTCCTCTGCACACCGAGTCATGGATAAAAAACATACAGCCTTGACTCACTTGTCAAGCAAATTGCATGAAGTGTACATGTAATCAAACAACTTAGAAATTATCAACTGCAAAGGATCCAGGAACTCTTCTTTCCTTTTCAGATAGATGGAGCTGGCTTTGCTTATACAAATTTATGAGGAAAGCAAGCTTTTTAAAATCCAGAAGTAATGCGTGCAGGAAGAGACACCTCTGGAGAGAGATCGAGAAAGAAGAATCCAAATCTAGCCAGAGGGTAATTGGACCCTTTGGCTCCGAGAGCTAGCCAAAGCACACGACAGGAAGTGCACGGGTTAGCTAAAGTTAGACAAACAGTGGCCTCTTATGGAGGTCCCGATGTCACACTGGTTAAAATGCACTGTGACTGAGCTGTAGTAGAAAAACCCATCTTAAGTGTAATTCTTTCATTTCTATAAATAAGAACAAACGTCTCTCCCATCACTGGTCCTCCTTTGTTATTTTAAAGATGCAGACATAGTCTAAGGCTCACTTATTAGAACTTTACAGTCAGCATATGAGTTTTTGTGTTCTATGTGCTACTTGCTTTCTTCATGGAGAGATAAACAGGCACTCTTACTGTGTTTTGACAGCCCCCAATGGGAAAAAAAATCTTGTAACTGGGGGGAAATCAGCCACCTCTATCTAGAGAAGTTACACCTATTCAGTACCTGTAAGCCTGGCAGTCCTACTGCACGCTGCCTAGCAAGGGATTGGGGCTCCATCACTAATGGCAAGACTAATTACTCTCTTTCATATGTGAACATGGCCCAGGAAATGCGCACAGACAGGTAGACAGACCGTCTACCAGCAAGCCGACCCCAAGGAAAACCAAAGGGCCACATCTTGACTCTAGATTTGGTTATTTTAGGGATTTTCCTGGAGGTGTGTTATACTGGAAAGGAGGGCACCCCAACTGTAGGGAGAAGGAAAGAATAACCTGTGGGAAATTTCCTGTACTTGAGGAGCTTGAAAATAAGTGAAATCAAAGCCAAATAGAGAGGAAGGCTCCACTTGTCTGGAGCTCATCTGTCTGAGATCGTTGCTATGGTTTTCACTTCAAGCAGTATAGCGCAAGGTCACGCGAGGTAGCGCACTGAGGGGGAAATACTGGAGTCCAGTGCTAGTTTTACAGCTCAGTATTGCCTCACATGAGTGATGGCTTTGTGCTCTAGTGCTGGCTCACCACACAGAAAAGCACGCACCATCGTGGGTGAATATCAATATTCTAAGATTGTCATAATTTTGACTTTCAATTATTATTTTGCCAAAGGCACGTGTGTGATCTCATTTATTAGAAATATTACTTTTTGTTAAATATAAATTTAGTATATTGATTCCTCAGAAATTTTGTAGCACTGCTGGATGGATGATTTTGGTTTTATTCAGTAATGCACACACGTTAGAGTGTTTTGCAGCCTTGACGGCAATGAGAGGAATCCTGGCAGAACTCTTACAGAGCTCAGCGGAATCCTTTAAGTATTTTGTGAGGTATTGTTTGCAACTGGGACATAACTGTCTTCTTATCTGTTTCCGGAGTCGATTCTGTATTTATCTGAGTTGTAAACAGTTCCCAAAGGTCAGCCTGCCTCTGACAAGGGCTCTGGTCCCATCTAGTCAAAGCCACATCACTGCTCTGTTTTTGTTGCATTTATCTTCTTTATCTGTGTCCTCTGTCTCCTAAGAAGGTCACCTCTCTTTCCTTGCTGTTTCTCAGAATCCATTCCATTCAACTCCGACTCTCCAAGGCCAGTGGGGTTTGAACACACCCTCTGTGCTCATGGGGTGTTGTTTGCTTTGAAACATAAACCATCTAAAGACGTTGAATGTTGACTGTTCTTCCTAAATATTTTCTCATTATAAAAGCTCATTTTAAAATGTTTGGAAATTTCAGAAATGTACAAAATAATATAAGCTAGTTACATTGAACACCAAGATCACAGCTTCTAACCAGCCTTTTGGGTCATTCACATATTTATTGTGAATATTTATTTTTGTTCTTTAAGAACTTCAGGGTTAGGCACTCAGAGGAAGGACAGCTGGTAGCCACGAAGAGACTTGATACCCTATGAGAATATACAGGGGGAGGTAATCCCCCTCAGGAACAGTCATAGGGGAGGGGAATAATGGGAAAATGGGGGGGAGGAGGAATGGGAGGATACAAGGGATGGGATAAACATTGAGATGTAACAAGAATAAATTAATTTAAAAAAAATGCCAAAAAAAAAAAATGCTTTTAAAGACAAAAAAAAAAAAAAAAAAAAAAAAAAAAAAAAAAAACTTCATACATGGTTTTTTAATTCTCTTCACCCCTTCTTCAGCCTCCTCTCAGATCTATCCCACTTTCCCACCCATCCAACTTTATGTCATTTAAAAAACAAAGCAAACATAGAGTTCCATTTGTGCCGCCCATACACTCTTGGCTCACACTGGAGCATGGAGGCTTCCCAGAGGCCACAATCTTAAAGAGAACTGGTTCTTCCCTTTCCTGTAGCTGTTGCTTGCCATTAGTGCATCAATTGGGGGCAGAGGTGGGGTGGGACTTTGTGTCTCCCTCACTTTCTATGGAATTTAGAGCATGTTTCCCACCATTTTCCCCAGTCATTATACCATGAGCATTTACACTCCTATGCTCTTCAAACACAGTTTTACTTTCAACACAATAATATTCCTAACTTGTTTAAATCTTTCCCCATTGCATTTAGATATTTCCCTTTTTTTTTTTCAGCAATTGTAGAGAATGTTATTGAAAGCAGAGTCTTTCTTGCCCTTTTAAAATTTCTTTTCTTCATTAAGAGTGATGGATTTATGATAGTCCTATATATGAACCAGATTTCCATGCCCTCTGCATGAGGATGCTCTCACCTCCATCACATTTGTCTCCTTGAGAAGCACAGAAAGAGCACACGATTAGCCTACTAGTTATTAAAGAGTCGACTTCTTCCATTTTTTCCCACTTGCTTCACCCCATGTACTCAAACAAACTGTTGCTCTGTAAGTCCATTTATCTCAGTTCTATCTTAAGTTCTATTAGCACATTGCAGACTCTTCCTTGATGATGTCACACACAGATGTCACCCAGCTGGCCTCTAGGACTTATTAATTCATTCTCTGTTTAAAAACCCTATTGACTTTTCTGTGAAACCTTACATCAAATAACATTATTTTTGCTGGCAACCAAAGATCCACATCTCCTGTGGTTTCTTTTTCTCCTTTGTGCCTATGCTGTCCATCCGTCCGCAATCCCGTGCTCAGCTTCCTGCCTTCCTCTTATTTCTACCTCAGTCCAAAGTGGTTTTACTTGCTTTATATCTTAAGCTTTACTCAATCCTCTAGGGCACAGTCCATATTTTATCTATTCTGTGAGTTTCTCTTACATTCCAAATTGTGTAACCTGAGTCCAAATCTCCTGGCATTCTTGCTGAAGGATTAGGGGACAAGTAAGAAATGTTGGCAAGCCTAGTTCTGCGTATACAAATAATAATGCCTTGTGTACCCTTTTAAAAACCTAGAAAGAACTGAATAGATGTTACAAAGTTACAGTAAGTCTAATGCTATATAGATGAAAGAAAATATTTCCCACTGCATCCATTAATATCTATAACTTTGAGTCACTTCAAATACCCAGGTTTATGCCACATACGGTAGCACTTAGGAACATTTGTGTTCTCATTTTCTTCAAATTATGAATTTCAAATTTACCTGTCTCATCCTATTCCTTTTGTATTATGTATGTTAGGCATTTTTTTCTTGCTCAGCTTGGCTATGGGTTTCTAAGTTCAGTACAGCGTGTTACCTTATATTATGCCTCTAACCCCCAGAGCCCAATGCCACATATTACCCTAGGGACCACCAATCTAATCTAGACAAATTCTAGCTGGCAGGATCTAGGTAAGGTCACATTGGGATTTAAATGTAAATAGAGGAGCTCCTGACCTCAGCCTTCTGGAAGGCTCTAGGAATAGAAAATTCTTGCACTTTGGGGAGTTTTTTTAGAGTCTGAAATTAAGTTTAGCTTACACTCTGTGAAAGCTATATATGAACGTATGCTCCCCATTTAAATCTTCCCTCTTGGAAATATTCCCTAAAATTTTATAGCAATTCTTTCTAGGCCGCACCTACTGAAGTCAGAGGGAAGACTCAAGTGTGTCTCATAGACCCTGAGGAATGAAACTATACCCTTAGCTGTCTCCACCAGAAATGCCAGGGTAGAGCCAAGACACGCTGTTAAAGCCTGTGTAATGACAACCTGCTCTGAGATGACTTGTTTATTCCACAAGCCAATTTTTGGTTTTATCCAGTTGTTAGGGCCCCAAAGAACATTCCCGGGAACCTATTAGGTTAATACCTAAAACGTCAGTTGTAGGGTTAAGATTAGAATGAACGAACAACACTGAAGCTAAGGCTAGAGTTAGCGTTAGAGGTTTAAAACTGGGGCTGTGCTTAGTGTTGGGGATCAAAGTCTGTTTTAGGATGAAGATGTTTTTTAGTACCAGGTTCAAAGCTAGAAGTAATGCCAGAATTAGTGTTGGTTTGGGTTGTGCCTACTTTCCCTAATACAAAGGATACCCTCGCTAAAGGATATTCTTGAATTTTTTCATCTTGTAACATAAAAGATACATCTTGCATTTTTGTCCATTTTTACCCCTTGGGAGAAATGTTCATTTGGTAATATTCCTCAGATTAGCTGCAACTTTCGGTTTCCCATAGACGCCTAGGGTATTTTTAAAGCTCTCTCATAGCGAAAGACAAGTAATGCTTTCATGCAGGCACTACCAGCCGAAAGGTCAGTTGGTGGATCATGTTCAGTTTGTCCTGCTCTCTCCTCTAACATCTCCAGCACCCAACACAGAAGCTGGCACATGAAAGTGCTGTGATTCAGAGTGCACCAGCACCATAAGACACTTTCAAAATGACAGTGTGCGTGTCTTTGAAGCACTAAGCAGTCATGAAGTTCTATGCGGGACCAAAAACATTTCTAAGTCGGTAGAAGTCACTCAATCATGTCTTTGTAGTCCTTGTTTCTTTTTCAAACTGTCCAGTGGCTGAATGATGTCCTTAGAAGCTCTAGATGGCCCAAGTAACTTACTCACACTTCAGGTGGCACCTAAACACCAATAGTCCCCAAAGCGAATCTATTATCTCCACAGGCATCACCTTATATACCTCTCTTCTTCCCTCCCATTTGAAGAGAGCACTAGCCACCAAGAGTTCTAAGCCAGCACCCTGATTCAGTTCCTCCACTTCTACTATTACATCTTTTAATTGGAAAAAAAAAATCCTCAGTTCTCCCATCCACCTCCTCCTTTGGGCTTCCAAGTAGGCCTTCAGTGCCTCTTGCCAAATACTTGCAGGAACTCTTAGAATAACCATCAAGCCATTTTCCTACTCTCCGGTTCTTCCCTGTCTACTCTGTCCTCCCCACTGTCACCAGAATGAGATGATTTCATTGCAGTACCCACTAGTTGAAAGTCTCCCTCAATCTTTCTTCTAGAGTTCTCTATGGCACTCACCCTTCCATTTCCCTACAATTTTCTGGTTATCTTGAACTTGCAGTGGACCTTAAATGTCAAGAGTCTACTTACCACACGTTAGGACGTTCATTTCCCGTGAGTAGATGGTTACGTTTTCCAAGTCGAGGAAAGTTCATCATCCATACACTACCACTTCACTGAACAGTGCCTGGCACACAGAGAGCGATCACAAAGCTTTTTGCTTTGAGGGAACCTCTTGTCGGGCTCTGACACTCTCACAGATCCTCTTTGTATATTAGTGTGTCCGGTCCCAAAATACAACTTGTGCTGGATAAGGTTTCTTTAAAAAGCACACTCTGCATCTCAACAGGAAGCTACAGATTAATAAACAGCTGACAGAACAAGCTAAATAGCACCCAGTGAATCACCAGTGTGCTGTGCTTACTGCTCACCAGACTGCGGGAGACAGAGGATGAGTACGGACTGCTTATTCCTCCCTCATTGGCAGCTTTGCAGAAGAGGTACACGAGTGTGGGGTATCAGGACATCACTTGGTTTCTGCACCATAGTGCCACAGAACCACAAAAGAAGGAAACAGACCACACAAAAGCGAAGCTAGGAGGGCTGCGTGAATACAGAAATTGAGTTAGCACAAGAGCTGTGGTTCCGGAATCTCCACTTCAACTTACGTAGCCTGGTGCATAATGTAGAGATTTACATGGGGGCACAAACTATATTTCTAAATCACTCATGAGAGTAAGCAATGATTATGTAAACCATGTGCAGTGTTCTTCCTCTATTCTTTGCTAACTTCCTTCCCTCTTCCCCTTTCTTCCCTCTCTGGCCTGTTTCTCTCAACAAGATCTCATGTACCTCTCCGGTTGTTCTAGAACTTCCCAACATAGCTGAAGACTGCCCTGAACTTCTGAGCCTCTTGTTTCCATCTCTGGAGTGCTGGGATTACAGGCACGAACCATCACATCTCATTTATGTGGCTTGAGGTGGAGGGCCAAACCTAGGGTTATTTTTTATATGAGAGACAGCATTCTCCTACCTGAGTCACCTCCCACCCCACCCCCATAGAAAGGTCATCTTCTATAGACACTGGCTGTATGCACTATGGTAGAACTCAGGCTAAGGACAACGGAGGGTTAGAGTTGGGCTCTGAACTTACCATGTGAAAAATCCAAGAGCTCAGATAGCCTTGCTACAAAGGACTGAAGGCCTTGGGCTCCTTAAAGCAGTTCTCTCAAAAATAGCTTCAGTCTGGAAGATTAGAGCCACTGAGAGTTTTCTCCTGGAAAAAATGATGGAGACCAGGGATACAGGTGAGAAGGATGACTGGGGAGAGATAATACTCAAAGGGACTGTGACTAATCCATTCAGAAAAGTACCAGGTTTCAGACTTCTTCATCAAGGTGTTCAAACAAAGGTTAAATATTGCTCATTTATAATAGGCTTCCCTTAGGCTTGCTCGCCCTTCCCCTACTTCCTACTTGGGGTCAAAAATGAGAAAACAAATACAGTTTCCAAAACAGCCCCCACAGGATGCTAGCCTTTGTTTCTGCCACAAAGCATTTTCACCCTGCCTCGCTGAGTCTCTGAGACAAATAAATGATAGACTGTGACTCTCACCATAGCAAGCTCTGATGGAATAGCTTTCACTGGCTTTCATGCGTGTTCCCTCAGTGTGTTTTATCCATCCTGGATGTTGTTTCTGAAGCATCCCTGAGTCTGCCTAACGATAACAGAAGAAGGCTGAGGTCCTGTGTGGTAGAAAAATCTGGGAACCAGATTGGGGACTGTTGTGGGAGGGAAGTTTCTAGTTGAGGGGGAGAAGTACAAATACAGGCCCATGGTGACTCAGGTCAGAGCCTGGGGATCCTGGAGAAAAACGGAAGGAAGCAAGGGATGAGCACTGATACAGTGGTATTGAACATGGAGAGCAAGAGACTATATGCTTCACCTGTTTGTTCCTGCCGGCCTAGCCTTGCCTCCCTTTGGTGGCTACACTAGGCTGCTGCAGTGACAGTAAGATTGGCGGTGACCAATATTGGCCTGGGTGTTTGGTAAGGAGTTCTCAGTTTTGTCAGTAGCAGGTCTGGAGCATTTCTGGAGACCTACTCAAGCCAGGCCTTCAGAGGAGTCTGTAGGAACTTGAGTACAGGGGCGCATTGTAGGGGCAGAGCTAGACCTCCATGATCAACATATGAATGCTGATGGACTACTCCTTATGTTTTTGATGTGGCTGCCTCATCTCACTGGGCCAGTTCTTTCTCCCATATACCCGAGGATAGTTCGTGAGCCTGGTATGCCAGATGTGGAAGAACTACTGCCATAGTTGGAGATGATATCCTGTTGGGACCATGGCACATGTGGTATAGCAAGCAGCATTTTTTTGACTGGAGCTCTGCAGGGAAATGTGCATTCATGGGGAGGACGGGAGACATAGCAACGGGGCTAGCATGGGAAGAAAGCATTCCAGGTACCCCATCGTTAGCGATGATATGGAGCAGATCCCTTGGGGTAACTTGCTGCCCATGGGAAAGCTGATGATCCTCAGGCCCCATCTGAAAATAAAAAGAACACCCTCACCTGACAATGGTGATGCTTTAGATGTCAGCATCTTGCCATCTGGGTACCAGAGGAAGGAACACCCTGGGAGATTCGGGTGACTTCCTTCAGCTTTAATGCCTATGTGGCCTCGTTATACTTTTTTGCTTGTTTCTGGAACAGAGAGAAAAGAGTGTTTAAAGGAAACAGATTTCTAGAGAAAGAACGAGGACAAAAAGAGCGCACGAGGAGGGTGTATAAAGTCAAGAGCTGCCAGTTCAAACAGCACCAGCACCGGATTGTTGCTTCCACAGGACAACTTAACTGTTATCTTGTGGGTTGACAAGTGCACTTAGCTTGTGGCTGTCGTCACTTGGTCTCTTTAGTGACAAACTCCGTAATAGGGATGCCAGGGAACAGGACTGTAAATGAGCCATAGATTACACCACACTTTGGGCAGCACATGTCCAGTTTTTTTGTTTTTTTTTTGTTTTTGTTTTTGTTTTTGTTTCATTACTGGACTGACAATCTTGGAGTAGCTGTGCCAGAGAGCCTCAGCTTGTAGTTCCTCTTCCTCTGCCGACTCTGTAAGGAAAGTGCTGGAAGAAAATAATCCAATAAGTGAGACACTTAGAAGCAGGTGAAGCTTTTGCTCAGATAAAATAAAGACGTTGGCTATTCCAGCGTTCTAGGCTTGTGTTGATGAGCTGTCCTGGAACCACTCCTAAATGCGAGTCTGTTCTCGACTCATTTTGGAATACTCTCCTCATCGGTAGGCTTGCCTGTCATTCTTATGATTCTGATATAACCTCTGAGGATGGGAAAGATCAACTATGAGAGCAGACTAACAGTGCAGCCATAAAGTACCCTCCCTACTTGCCACCATTAGCATGACAGCACCGAGAGCCCTCTGAGAAGAAAGCATCTTTAGAGGTATTCTCTAGCTCAGACTGGCCAGTAGGTATGCCTTTGGGAGTACTGTCTTGATTGTTAATTGATGCAGAGGAACTGACATACCATGGGCAATAGCATATGTAGGCAGGTGAACCTGGGCTGTAAGAGTACTGGCCAATCATGAGCCCAAGAGTAAGTCGGAGAACAAGCCAGCAAACCATGTTCACCATGGTACTTGCCCCCCAGGTTCCTGCCTTGAGTTCCCACCCTGACTTCCCTCAATAATAGATTGTAACCCAAAATGGTTAGGGAACTAAATCTTTTCTTCTCGATGTTGCTTTTCTTCATAGTATTTTTTATCACAGCAACAGAAGAAAACTAAGACAGCACCTCAGTGAGATTTCTTCTGCCATTAAAAATACATATGTAGGGGCTGTGGAAATGGCTCAGCAGCTGTGCTTGTAGAGACCCTAGCTTTGGTTGCTAACACCCAGATGGTGGCCCACTGCCTGTAATTTCAGTTTTAGGTGATCTAACATCCTTGTCTCTTCGGTCACTGCGTGTGTGGAGTGCTCGTATAGATGAACAGGCACACACATATGCCTATACATAAAACTACATTTTTGCCTGGGCATAGTGCTTTATACCTGTAATTCTAGCACTTTGGATGCAGAGGCAGGAAGATTACTACAACTTGAAGCCAGTATAATCTTTATGGCAGCATCTAGGCCAGACAGAGCTAAATAGAAATATTCTCTCTCTCTCTCTCTCTCTCCCTCCCTCTCTCTCTCTCTCTCTCTCTCTCTCTCTCTCTGTGTGTGTGTGTGTGTGTGTGTGTGTGTGTGTGTGTGTGTGTGAATAGATATAGATATAGGCATAGATATATAGATATATAGAATATGGCCCTGTCTGGCCAATGAGGAGGATGTTATTGAAGATGCTGATGTTCAACTCCCTGACAATCCCATGAGACATGTTATATTAGATTCTCGGTACTTCTATAACAAAACACAGTCTCATAAGCAGCCTAAACTAATGGAAATTTATACTGTCATCTTTCTGGAGCCAAGAGGCCCAAGATGAAGGAATCAGCAGGCACAGTGATTTTGAAAGTTCCAGGTAATAAACGCTTCTGGCTTCTTATGTGTCTCCTGGTTTCTGTAGGTTGTGGCTTGGCATGCCTGGACGGTCCTCGGTGCACAGTCTCACCATTCCACTGTCTGTCTCCATCTTCTGTGTAATTGCCCAAGTTGCCTCTTTTCTAAAGGACACTAGTCTCTTTGATAAAGACTAGTTGAGTAAAACCTCATTTTGATGATATCCATAAAGGTACTATTCACCAAATGAGGTGACATTCAGATTTTGCAGAGGTTAGAACTTAAATTAGGACCGTTTTTGAGACATAATTTGTCTTAGAGAATCTGCGGTACCAAGTGCAATTTACAAATGCTAGCATGTTAGACTCATTGTATATGATTAGTTGAGACCACCACACAGTTAAGCCTGTTGTCCATGAGACATTCCTTCAACAAGGCCCAGGAAGATTACCTATGTTTCCTAAATATGTAATTCAAGAAACAAATGCAAAATAATTAAAATGAAGAAATTGAAAAAATGTTGAGGGGGGGGGATGCAGAAAGAGAGGAGGGAACCAGAATATCTGGATTATATAGTGAAGAGCCTCTGTGGGATGGGAATTCCCCGCCCTCCCCCCCCCCCCCCCCCCACCTGGCCTGGTCAGGAGAGTTCAGGGCAGAGGACAGGGAATGCTGGGAGAATCTGGAGGTCAGGACCACCTTGGTTCAAAAGGCACCTCACCTGCTTTTCCCTGGTCTGAAACCCAACAGAGGCCCAACAGAGAAATAAAGCTTATGGGCTTGGTCTCTGTAGTTGTCTCAGCCGGCTTTGGCACATCATCCAGGACCACAGTTGGCTGGTCCCTCCCACAGGCTTGCCTACAGGTCAATGTGATGGTAGCATTTTCTCAACTGAGGTGCCCACTTCCCAGGTGATTGTAGTTTGACAGCAAGCACATAGATTTTGCTCTAAACACACAAAATTTTCTTGATGAACAAATTAAAAATCTAAATAAAGGTGAAAATCTTCATCTTACATTTCATCCAAGATGAACTCTTGGATTCTGTTCTTATAATGAACATATTATTTGAGTTATCTTTATGCCTGCCTCTCAAGGGTGTTCTCTACATAGGAGGAAAGTAGCAGTTTCATTTTATATTGAAAGATACTGTGATAAATTATTTATAACTAAATTATGGACAAGAGTAACATTCTGACGAAAGCATTTCCTTTAGTATTTTTAAAGTAGAAGTCTACAAATGAGATTATTAATTTAGTGCTAGTATATTAATTCATGCTATTAATAAAAGCCAATTGCCTATATTACATAAACCAAGGATATGTTCCAAAGTGTCAGGTGCCTCTCTTTGAAGTTGCACCAATGTATCAAATAATTTGGTATCAAAATAATAATGCAAGTGTACGGGACTCGCAGCCAGATTTATGGGTAAAGCACTGTGAGTTGTATGGAAGAGTTGGGATATGGAAGGACTCGGGTGGGAGAGGTGCCAGGAGCTCCACAAAGTGACCATCAAGGCTGGTGGATCTGGACCCAGAGGCGGCTGCACAAACTGATGCACCAACCAAGGATGTTGCAGGCAGAGAATCTAGATGCCCTTGTTCAGATGTAGCTGATGGACAGCTCATTCTCCACATGAGGAGTTGGGGGTGGGAGTCGGGTGGGTAGTGGGGGACTACCCCTGACGGGAACTCTGATGCCTATACTTTGATCACTGCCCCTTGGCAGAGAGGCCCTGTGGGAACACAGAGGAAGGGAATGCAGACTACCCAGGTGAGACCTGATAGGCTGTGGTCAGATGGTGGGGGAGGAGGTCTGGGGAGGGGAATAGGGCAGAAGAGGGAGGGATGGTGGGAACAGGAAGACAAGAGCAAGGGGAGTACAATCTGGATGTAATGTGAATAAATCATAATAAAATTTTAAAAATAAAAAATATGTAATGCTAGTATAAAAATACAGACGCAAAGAGTTTTTTGCTAAAAATATAGCCGTTGACCCAACTTGTTATTTAAGAACAGTTACTTTTTGACACCTGGCTCATGTTTTAGCTACTGTTGGGTCTGCACAGTGTATCAGAAGAAAATGAAATCATGGCTCTGAAAGAATAACTGGGAAAGCAGAAGGTGAAAATGAACTTTTGTCTCATGTGGTGAATGTAATTATTGAAATGAGTTCCACCTCTTACTCTAGACACCTTTGCCTGAGTTGACCTTAAAATTAGGTTTCCAAACTTAATTCTGGCTCATCACTGAGTCTCTCACACTTTGCACTTATATACCTACTCCTGAGAAGCAGTGGAATCTCATTCACTTCTTTTTTGTGTGTGCTTTGGTTTTAGAAACAGAGTCCCACGTAGCTCAGGCTGGCCTCAAACGCACTATGTGGAACGGCTGAGGTGGGCCCTGAGTTCCTGATTTTCTCGCCTCCACCTAAGTGCTGGGACTGCAGCCATGTGCCACCACTCTGGCTTCTATCTGTTGGTACTTTGTTGTCCTGCGTGCCATGTTTGTAGTGATAGCAAAAGATGGAGCCTTCAGTATGTGTAGAAGGAACCAAAGACTTGTGCTCAGTGGGACATTTTTCTCTTCATCTTGATAATTATTCCAATTAATTACACATTTGCTGAAACACCAGTTTAGACAGCGCTGCTCCGGATGTCTTGGAGTATTATCCTTACCCTTGAGACACTTTCTGGAAAGAAAACTTACTAACCAAGAATGTACTTACATGAGAATGTAGCGTCCATGTAGAAAATGCTAATTTCTGCATTTGTGGTTGATGTCAGAGGTATGAGAGAACCCTTATGAGAGTCTGTCTGGACTGTGGGGGAACAAACAACTCTGTATTTCCTTTTCAATTTTTTTTTCAAGTTACAGGAAAACTCAGAATTTTATGAACATATATTCTAAAAAGGAGAGAATGCTTTCTTATTGCCATGGTTATATCTTGTATCTACATGGCAGTGATGGCAAAAATAAAAAATAAAAACAAACAAAAAATATCTGCAATGGTTATACCTTGTGTAAAAGGCCTCAAGGTCAGCACAGAAAACACCAAGTGCTGAGCATAAAGAAAATTTATCACCCCAGAGTGACAAGGAGGGGGGGTGGAGGGGATGTCACTGGATTGGGCAAAACCAGCAGCAGGTGTCTCTGCAGGAGAGGGTTTTGAAGGAGAAAAGGGGGATTCTGCGCTAGGGTGAATAGGCAGTTTCTGATTGAACATGTTAACCAATGTAGCCAAATAATGAAATCTGGTTGCACGGTCTCAATATTTTGATAGCTGGACTTCGGTGTTTTAGTCAGGAATAAGGAAGTGAACAAATAAGGTCAGAGACCTTGGTGGCTTATTTGTTTGTTTGTTTTTGTTTTTGTTTTAAATATATTTTATTAATTTATTAATATTACATCTCAATGGTTATCCCATCCCTTGTATCCTCCCATTCTTCCCTCCCTCCCATTTTCCCCTTATTCCCCTCCCCTATGACTGTTCCTGAGGGGGATTACCTCCCCCTGTATATGCTCATAGGGTATCAAGTCTCTTCTTGGTAGCCTGCTATCCTTCCTCTGAGTGCCACCAGGTCTCCCCATCCAGGGGACGTGGTCACATATGGGGTACTTGGTGGCTAGCTTTAGGAACATAATCTAATGGTTTAACAAAGGAGAGAGAGAAGCCAAGATCTGCCAGTTGGTGCCATGTTTACAATTCTGGGGCCTGCTAGAGAGCCCTTCACCTTGAATCTACAGAATAGTGATGGGGGAAAAAAAGAAAGAAAGAAAAAAACGTGGAGAAATGTCATAATCTGACAAGATAAGACAATGTGTTCTTCAGAAAATGTTCACCTTTATTTAACCCTTCGTAAGAATGAAAACACTTTCTTTGGGACTTTGAATGCCTCCAGATAAGAGTAGTGGATTGGAAAAAAAAATCTTTCTTTTTTTTTAAAAAAATTATTTTCTATTTTTTTATGATGATTTCTAATCTTAAATAATCAGTAATTTTAAAATACTCAAAGTCGCATTAGCACCTAAATGTTAAAGCTTTTGAAGTTGTTAACTCTCAGATACCACGAAATGGGATACATTTTATTACGTGGAAATGTGAAATGACTTCTGACAATTTTTTTTACTAATTTTTCAAAGTTTTTTGATGAGATAATTGACAGGAAAAAAATTCAGCAAGCTTTGCATATTTGAAGGAAGGAAATTGACAATGCCAATAATAGATTGTATTTTTCCTCTTTCTATCCCTCTAGAGCAATGGTTCCCAGTCTTTTGGGTCACGTGTCAGATATCCTGCACATCAGAGATTTACGTTATGATTCCTAACAGTAGCAAAATTACACACATGAAGTAGTAATGAGATAATTTTATGGTTGGGGGTCACCATAACATGAAGAACGGCACTAAAGAGTCGCAGCATTGGAAAGGTTGAGACCCACTGCTCTAGAGATGGCTGACAGGGCTTCTTGGCTTCTCCTCTTTGACAGTCAGATTATCCCTTCTCTGGAGAGCTAGGGATCTGCGGTGAGAGTTCTGTGCAGCTGAGACTTTAGCTTGTTGAGCCCGGGGGCCTCTGGCTCATCTGTCCGGGCCCTTTCCTTGCCTTTCAGCAGCAAGCTTCCAGCTCCTAGCCCTAGCAATAGCTCACAAGGCTCCATTACTGTATGTGAAATGATTTCTGACAAAGTTTACTGATTTCTAAAAGACTTTTTGGATGATATCATGGACATGAAAAATTCATGCCAAAACTTCAGCCCTCTTCGACAAAGGATTGGAATCAGAGAGGGTTAAGGACACCATAAGAAAACCTCTGGAATCAACTAAATTGGGCCCATAGGGTCTCACAGAGACTGAACCACCAATCAAAGAGCATACATGGGATGGACCTAGGCCCCCTGCACATATGTAGAAGACACGCATCTTGGTTCTCGTGTGGGTCCCTTAACAACTAGAGCAGAGCTGTCTCTGACTGTTTGTTGCCTATGGATCCCTTTCCCCTAACTGGGCTGACTTGTCTAGCCTCAGTAGGAGAAGATGTGCCAAGTTTCACCTCGTCTTGATGTGTCAAGTAGCAATCCAGATGTAAAGTAATTAATTACCTTTAAAAATTTTCAGCCCATACTGAAGGATACTCAGTTCACATCCCCCGCAGTAACAAGGAGTTACAATGAGTGAGGGTCTGTCTTCTCCTAAAGGAGAGATCAGCTCATATCCACATGAGAACAAACCCACAATCACAAAGAGCGAGGGTCTGTCTTCTCTTCTAACTTTGAGGACTTCCTTTCTCCTTCAAGATCTCCCTAGATGACTCTCTAAAGCTAATGTATTTCCCTGATGTCAAACTATCTTGACAACTTCACTCACCATACCTTTGTACAAGGTCTGCCTGTCCCTTGTGGTCACGGCTCAGCCTGACATTCTCCTGGGAAAGTTCCACTGGTTGTCATTGCCCCAAACTCACTTGTCACTTTAGTGCACTGTAGCTAAATTTTTGCCAATAAGCTCTGGGCAACAAAAAAGTGAGCCCCAGAAACACCAAGGCTAGTGCTCATGAGGTCTTTGACAAATAGACTATTGCTAGCTTAGTGACCCACCTCATTCATTATAACCAAACAGGCCTTCCATTAGTAACTTAAACTTAAAAAAAAAAAATTGCCTTTCTTAACCTGTGAGCAAAAGGCATTGTTTGACAACACAGTCAATATACATGTACTTTGGCTTTTGAGCTTTTAAAATTCCAGTCCCTAAATTCTCTCCCTAGGAGGACATGAAGAAGATTCTCATTTTCTTCCGAGGCATTTCCCTGCATATTCATCAAGTATCTTGATCTCAGACACTGTAGAATGTTCTAGAAAACAATGACTCTGCCATAAAGACGTCAGGGATGCATCAGAAGAGTCAAACACAGAAGCAACTAATAAAACAATACTAACTGCTACATTTGCTGAGCATTTAATGCAGCCTAGGCACTCCATTTCATTGCACCAACCTATGGAGCAGCATTACTGTCCTGGCTTCTAGCTGAGGGCAGATCAGGGGTGGAAGCAGAGAAGAGTTTGTTTCTGGGATCATAGTTTGTAGATCTGTATTGAGTCTAGACAGCCAGGGCACTGGGCCATTAAATAGTAGTGGAAGGACAGCTGTATCAGAGAGTGAGCAGAGGTACGGTCTTCAGGAAAGGAGAGAGCATAGAAATCGAGATTCTCAAGGACAGGTTGGCCTTGGGGAGAAGGAACAAAGTTTATTTTTCCACAAGGGAAAAAAGATAACCTTCAAGTAGGTTATTGGTTTTGGTGATTTAAAAAAAAAAAAAAAAAAAAAAAAAAACTACGTCTTTTGTACTGTTTTGAATTTATAAGATGAAGAAAGACCACAACCTAAGACTGATAAATAGAGAAAGTGAAAGTGATTTATGGATGGAAGTTATCAAATTAGATTCTTAAAGAGTATAAAAATAAGTTACTGTGGCAAAAAAAGAGAAATTTCGCCAGGCGTGGTGGTGCACGCCTTTAATCCCAGCACTCGGGAGGCAGAGGCAGGCAGATCGCTGTGAGTTCGAGGCCAGCCTGGTCTACAAAGTGAGTCCAGGATGACCAAGGCTACACAGAGAAACCCTGACTCGAAAAAAAAAAAAAAAAAAGAGAGAAATTTCTAGTAATGTTGGATGTACTTAAATTGTATTTATTTATATACACATGCATATATGCATGTGCATGTGTATGTGTGTATATATATGTATGTATGTATATATATATATATATATATATATGTATGTATGTATATGGTCTGTATGAGAGTCTTCTACATGTATACAGATACCTGTAGAAGCCAAATGGGGGTGTGGGATGCTCTGGTGCTGGAATGGTGGTTGTAATCTGAACACAATTTCATATAGAAATATCTGTGCATGAAAATAAGCACATGAAAAAGGCAGCCATTAGCCCTGAAGAAAATGAAAAGAAAAACCACACGACACCACTGCTTATCCTCTATCATGGTTTAACCCTGAGACTGACAGCACTAAATGCTGATGGGATTGTGAAGCAAGAATCTCTCCTAGTTTACTACTACAAAGAAATGCTTTAACAATATTTTACAACTGATCATTTTGACAGTTTCTTACAAAGTTCAACAGAGATTTAGCTTATAACTGAGAAATTCACCCTCAGAAATTTGTTCTAGAGAAACAAAGGTGCCAAAAGCTGAACACGATTGTCTGTAACATGTCTCTATTCATGGTTGATCAAATAGGTGGACAATGCAGATGACCATTCAGAGACAAACTGGACCAGTGAGTGAATAGAATGCAGTGACAAAAACTCACTAAGCCACTTATCCATGCAGCAGCATGGATTAACCATAAAAGCATTAGTATAAAAAAATAAGCTAGGGGCTGGAGAGATGGCTCAGAGGTTAAGGGCACTTGACTGCTCCTCCAGACGTCCTGAGTTCAATCCCAGCAACCACATGGTGGCTCGCAGCCATCTATGAGATCTGGTGCCCTCTTCTGGCCTGCAGATGTACATGCAGGTAGAGCATTGTATGCACAATAATAAATAAATAAATCTTTAAAAAAAAATAAGCTAGGCATGAAAGGATACTTGTTTATAGTATTTCAAGAACAGATTTTCAAATATCATGCACTAAGAAAAGTCAGACCAGCAACTGCCTGCAAGCATGAAGACTGGGGGCTGGAGAGACGGCTCAGAGGTTACGAGCACTGGCTGCTCTTCTGAAGGTCCTGAGTTCAATTCCCAGCAACCACATGGTGGCTCACAACCATCTGTAATGAGATCTGGTGCCCTCTTCTGGCCTGCAGGTGTTACATGCAGGCAGAACATTATATACATAATAATAAATAAATAAAATATTAAAAAAAAAGAATGAAGACTGATTGGAAGAAGATGAGAGAGCTTTCTTTGGTTGAAAGTTATTTGACATAGATTTTGTGTGAGTTATGTAGAGAGTGTACTTGTCAATATGCAACTAACTGTACACTTAAGATACGTGTATGTCTCTGTTAAGTTTCATCACTATCATAATGAGATGATGGCACTGTGCTTACAAATAAGCTGAAAACCTTCACTCTAGTTTTTCAGAATTGTTTTTAGAAGACAATGTGACGATTTGATAGAGAATGGCACCCACAGGCTCATATGTTTGAATGATTGGCTCCCAGTTGGGACTGTTTGGGAAGGGCTCAGAGATGTCACCTGGGTGGAGAGGATGTGTTACCAGGAGAGGACTTTGAGGTTTCAAAAAAAGCTCCTATCATTCCTAGTTCTCTCCCTCTGTCTCTCTCTCTGTCTCTCTCTCTGTCTCTGTCTCTCTCTCTCTCTCTCTCTCTCTCTCTCTCTCTCTCTCTCTCTCTCTCTCTCTCTCTCTCTCTCTCCCTCATCTTGTGTTTGAGGATCAGATTTAATTTCTCAACTGTTGCTCAAATGCCGTACCTGCCAGCCTGTTTCTATTCTCTTCCATGATGGTCATGGACTCTAGCCATCTGTACCTATGAGCTCCCAAATTAAACACTTTCCTTTATAAGTTGACTTGGTCATAGTGTTTTGTCAGAGCAACAGACTAGTAACTAAGACAGATACGAAATATCATTTTGTCAATTGAATCCAAAAATTAAACTAGCTGGGTATTTTACCATTCTGTATATGTGTGTGTTGCCATGTAACAAACGACTCCAGAATCGAGTGGCCTAAAACAGCACATATTTATAATGATCTCAGAGTTCAAGTTCCCCAAACTTGAGGTCTCTTACAAAATGTTGTCAAAGTGTGAGATGGGGCTTTTATGAATGATGTCTGTGGTCAGGCTCTCTTGGCTTTTGAAAGGACTCAGAAATCCTCTTCCGTTCTCAATCATAAGTCTTGGATTCTCAGTATCTGTTGTCAAGAGATATCTGTTCCTTGCCTCTGGGTCTCTTCCATAGAAACACAATACTTCTGCTAGGTTATGGTCATTGGGTCCTTTCAGAAAATATTGATCTCAGTCCTCAGGATATCTAGCAGTCTAGCAACAGAAAGTGGCAAACACAGCAAGATGAACTAGGAGCTTTCTTTCTCCTCCATCCCTCTCCTCAAAGTCCCTCCCTCTCTCAGGGCTTCTATATTTATACTCTCCCAGAGTCCTCAGAATTCCACTATCTCTAACTGGCAAAAAGCACATTCCAATTATTATTATTATCCATGGACAAACTAAAGGCAACTCCATACACCATTCTTGGGATTAAAACAAAAATATGTTTACATAACATAACTGAGTTTTTAAAGGAAACAAAACTTCTACCAGTTATGGTCTCTCTCCAAGCTCATAATGACATCAAATCATTTTGCTATGCTTTATTTGAAAGAAGTGAGTTAAAAGATCCAGCACACACCTAAGGGGAAAAGCTTGCAGAAGGGCATGAACACCAAAGACAGACAGACAGACAGACACACACACACACACACACATCACACACACACACACACACACACACACACACACACACGGATATTACTTGGCAGGAACAATGAATCAATTTTACTATAAAATCTTGTATATTCTGTGGTCTCTTTTTAAAACAAATTTCTGTGCTATTTTTATACATTTTAACATTTTCTTGGAAATTATCTGGTTTGTATAGGTTTTCAAGCTCATTAAAATATAGTTATTCATAACCTGAATATTTACAGTTTCATATATGCAGTTATTTTCACTATACATTTGTATATAGGCACCACTCCTTTATTCTGGCTGTGTTCCTCACCATAACATTCACCTGAATTGGCTAGTGACTTTGTTAATCTTCCTTGTCACTTCCCTCACCTCTGTCTCATGAACTATGCTTTGTTTTCCCTCATGAGCTTGCTTTATGTTTCTTCAGATGCTGTTTTTCCAAAGTTTTGAGCTGATGAATTGAAAGATAAAATTACATGCAAATACACACACACACACATACACATACATACACACACACACACACACACATACTCACACTCACACACACACAAATGCACACACAGACACACAAATTCACACATAGACAGAGTTTTGAGGTTTTGTTTGGTTTTATTTATGATTCCAAAACTGAGTGGCAGTTTAGCTCAAGAAGGAGAAACTTTTAGAATGTCCCCCCTTTTCTCCACCTCAAGCCCAGATGTGCAGGCCATATATATGTGGAGAAAAGGAAATGATGTCCAGAAAAGAAGGCGAAGCACAAAGAAGCCGAGTGGACACAGCACACATCTGTCACAAGTGTGGTTGACTGCTGAGACCCAGCCTCTCACTGCAGGTCGGCTACAGTTTGTTCCCACAGGCACTTAGCCATGATTTGTTCTCCACAGAGAAATCTTTAGACAAAAACCAGCAGCTTATAATGTATAATATTTCAAATTTTTCTGTTAGACACATTTAAGGTTATTATATTTCCCACCATTTCTTCTTTAGCTGTTCCCCATGGCTTGACAGGTGGTGTTTTCATTATTCTTAATTATATGCCTTGATTGATTTATTGTACTTCCTCTTAAGAACCAAGGCTCATTTAGAAAGGTTGAAATTGCCAGACAAAGAGAAAGTTCAAGACTTGTACTTTTGTAGATCATTTCTGGTCACTGCTTCCTGACAAATGTCTGGTTTTCAGATCACCTTTAGTGACCTGCTCTTCGTCAAGCAAAGCTCTTCATGGGAATGGACGTCTGTAATGAACAACATAGTTATGCCACTTAGAGTGATGATCTGGCCACAAGATCCAGAGATTAACAAAAGATCCAGTGCCAGGCAAGTTGTTGATTTAGAGGAGCCCAAGGGAGTTCCAAAACAATATTGGTTATTGCTGTTGCCCTTAGTTGCCTCCCAGAAACCAAAGGCAAATCCCTATTGCTGAAGATCCTATACACTTTTAGCATAGAACTTTGAGGAATTGAGCTGGATATGACCCAAAAGCTTCCTCTCTGATGACTAGCTTTCATAACAATAGAAAGTTCTATACAAGCTGTCAAGGGAGGAAAGCATCCTTGATACCTGTAAACCACAACAATGACCAATACAGCAAGATATCCCTAAAGGCGCAACGGTGGTACTCATGTCTTGGTGGCAAACAACAGCTGTCTAATCTAGCTTAAGATGCATTGAACTTAAGGAGGAAGAATATGCTTGTTACTGTAAAGCCAGCCAACCACCCATGGCTAGTGAGGTCATGGATTCCAGAGCGTAACCTACTACTGCCACTTTCCAAAACCAGTGTAATTCCTCACTGCCTTCTAAGTACTCACCCTATACCCACAGATAGAGTTTATCCAGAGAGGGTGTCCCTCTCTCCCCTCATCAAAGAAGGTTCTGTTCACAGCAGAGATCATTGACAAAATCTACAATTAGTCAAAATGCAGAGAATATTTGTCTTTGGGGAAACTGTGCCCCAGTTGACACATCCATAGCACAACTCTTACATTTAGTGTCCAAGGAACATCATAGAAGAGGACCAGTGAGTCTGCTGCAAGACTGTGCCTTCTAGATATGACAAGGAAGCTACCCTCACAAAATCTCAGCAACATGGCTTCCTAAAGAAGACCTGAACAATGACAAATGACAATGACAATGGACATGCCCACATAGATAGGGGAAATCTGTACACACACACACACACACACACACACACACACACACACACACACACACACACTGCATGTTCATATGAAAACCATAGTCTATTGGTTTTGTGAAAAGAGCCATAGAGAAATTCAGATGGGTAGCCATCTGGGCACTAGGCTAAGCTCTGATGGCAGGAAATGTGGCATCTGGGAATGCATGAAGGCGTGAGTTATGTCACTATAGATTTTTTCACATGTAGATCACAAGGGCTTTTCTCTTTCTTAAAGGGTATGGAGGGTGTATGTCAGGTAGGAGCAGCAGAGGCCAGAAGGCAGAAGGATAGCCCAGGAGCTAGCAGCTTTACAGCAATCATGACGATGGGCTATTGTGTTTTCATACACATCACCTAGATGGTGCCTTGAGGATGCTTCTACAGCTGTTCAGAGAGTTTGTGTTTTTCCAGAAAGCTTTTATTCTGGTCTCTTTCCTTAATATCAATAAGCTCAATCATCAACCTTCATCTATTACTTTCCTTCCAAAGTGAACAGACTTAATTAATTATTCTTCTGAAGTATCTCTGATACCCAAATCATTAGACAGTTGGTAACCTGAATGGGTACTATCCTAGACTCATTTGCTGCTTCTTAGAATATAAAATGAAAGAGGGCCAGTTTCCTAATACAGATCAACCTTAGGGAGAGGACCAAGTCAACCTTGTTATGTACATCACTGCATTATAACAGGCTAGTGAGGAAGGCAAGGATCTCAATGATGGTAAAGTCTGTTCACGTGACATAGCCACACTGCTTTAGCAGTGGAGGAGATGTATGGATGTAGGGAACATGGACATCTAATCAAAGCTGAAATATGGACTCTGCAGCTGGACCCATTGTACAGATGAGCATAATGTTCCAGGAATGTCAAAGCTCACAGCCATACGACATACTCCTTCCATCAAATCTCAGAAACTAGAGGACGAAGAATCTGATGACAAAGTCTCAGACAGGAACAGCCAATATCTCCATGGATATTAAGAAGTAGATTGTCAGAAACTACTCAAATTTACCCAATCAGAATATTCCAGAATTAAATAAAGAAAATGGTCTCTTAATACACGCTCTCAGGGTGATTCTGAGCAATGCTTTGTACTACTATCAGCCACCTTGTTATCCTACATTCTATGTGTATTTAAATTGTGTGGTTTACTCCTCAAGCCCAGCTTAGCCTGTTTCTATTAACACAGTATAGGTATCTCAAAGAGGCATCAGGCTTCGCCAAGAGTGTGATTCTTGCACACACTTAGCTAACCCAATTGTTGTTTCTCCAGGATTGCCCTACTCAACCAGTATCTCTATCTATATCTGCAATGGCCTGATTATCAACTGGCAATCTTGTCTGTAGAAAGGCTCACAGGACCACCATTGGATTCTGGGATAACATCTAAGCATCCAGGTCTGTCTCTCCACAGACACAACACAAAAGTTCCTTTCTGATTCTCCAGAATAGCAAGGACATGGGCTTACAACCAGCAGCTGCAGAGGCCTACAGTGCCGCCTGCTGGAAGAACATTTCACTTCATGCATCTTTAGCAAGTTGAATGTGGTGACCGCTAAATACTACATGTAAACTCACCCCACTTCTCCTTGTGCTCCTCCAAAACAACAACAACAACAACAACAACAACAACAACAACAACAACAACAAAACCCAGAAAAGGCATCATCCTCTTAATTTGTGCCAACGTAATGTAAATAAGTAGAGGCCAGTCCTAGGAGGTGAATTATTCCAAAGGGGGATACGGAATACAGAGAGGGAAGCAAGAAAATAGAAATAAAGAAAAAAGATTGTTTCTGGGTCCTCACAGCAATCTCCTGGATATGTTGTCTCTAAAGCCATCCAATAGCCAGGCAGCTGTACAGAGCTGCATGAAACAACAAGACCAATATTATATACAAAGACATATTTTCATTAAATATGAACAGCAAAGGCAAAAAATATCTGAGCCCATGGGCTTGGTCTACAAGAAATAAATACTGTATTATGTAAAACATTACATAAAACATTACATAAGTTGAGTTCCTTAGTACTTTAGTCTTCAAATTTCAGGTTCTGTGAATATAGACACATGCTAGTCTGAGGCCCCGGACTACTGGACACCATCAGCAATACTATCACCCACAGCAATGAAGATTTCACATTAATGATTCCATGTGTATGTATATGCGTGGGAATGTGCACCCTGAACCACTGAAGCAGCTTTCCAGTCCCTACCCCTCTATTTCACTTTTAAAAGCAAAGCAAACAAACAAACTCCTCAAAAAACAAAAAAGACAAAACCTCAAACTGGTTACTTGGAAATTTGTGTAATTGAAGGAATCACTATATTTTATATTTTTACTCTCTATGTTATCTCTATCCCCACTTACCGAATTTGTAGATAGTGTTACTATGTAGTCCAAGCTCGGCTGGAACTCACTATGTAACCTGGACTAGCAAGGAATCATTCCATCCTCCTGTCTCAACCTCCTTTCTGCTAGGACCACAGGGTTGTGCCATAATGCCCAGTTCACATGCATTGCTTAAGTTCAAACACGGATGTTTGGTAACAGTAAAATCCTGGGCCTCTAGTATATGAAAAACCACACTAAACCATCACTACACACTCTTCCCTGAGCAGGATCAAAAGGCTGTGCTCACCTGGTTAAGTGGCAGTGATGTCACTTGAAATTCATATTCTAGTTAGCTTTGAATTTCAAGTAAATAATATTTTTGTTTAAATATATTTCAAATAAGCGTAAGACACATTTATACTGAAAAAAATCACTGTCTACATAGCATTTATATTTAATTGAACATCCCATAGTCTTCCCCTCTGACCTGTCTTCTTCTTCTTCTTCTTCTTCTTCTTCTTCTTCTTCTTCTTCTTCTTCTTCTTCTTCTTCTTCTTCTTCTTCTTCTTCTTCTTCTTCTTCTTCTTCTTCCACCTTCTCCTCCTCCTCTCTGCCTTCTCTTCCTCCTCCTCCTTCTTTTTCGTGAGACAGAATTTTTCTGTGTAGCCTTGGCTGTCCTAGAACTTGCTCTACAGACCAAGCTGATCACAAACTCAGAGATCTGCCTGCCTCTACCTCACGAGTGCTGCGCTTACAGGAGTTTGCCACCACTTCCCAGCTCTCCCCCAACCCTAGTTTGATTTGCTACACTTGGCAGTAGTAATTGGGAGCTTTCTCAATTAACTTGCATGCATAATTCAAGACTTATCAAAGAAAAAACTTTAATACTTAAGTTGTATATAGCTATATAAAAATATATATATAAATAAAATAAGATGAAATATTAGAAGTTATATATAAAATAAGTAGTTAATATATTTAATAAAAGTAAATAAAATATTTAAGAAATATATTGCTAAATTGAAACATTCATGTGTATTTTAAAGATTTGGCAATTACTAGAGTATTTATTTGGAATTCAGAGACAAAAAAAAAAAAAAAAACTTTTGGGGAACGAGTGTTTTATTACTTACACTATCCAAGAGTCATTAAATACCATGATAACCAAAGCCAACCAGATACTCAATGGCTTCTATAATTGTATTTTAATTCTTTACCAACGATGGGCTGTTTTAATGTCTGAGAATGGAGGTGCATGCATCGTCTGCCTTGTGCTTGGCCTCTGCAGAATGTTTATGTTAAAGTCTCACTTTAGCAGAATACACTGGCATTTCTAAAGTCTTTCTGTTTAAAGCTACATTATAAATAAGCATCCATTGTGACTAGCTTACCCAAAGTCAAGTGACTTCAGAGGCAGAGCTAGGCCATGCACCCTGCCCCACATCCCTGTACCTCAAGTCCCTTCCCTCTGGACACCTTGGTGGCTCTGCTGCACTATAGCCTGGATCCTGTTACTGTGCTTTTCTCGGCTGTGGCGCCATATCTATGCAGAAGATAGGAATTGGACAAGATGAATCCTAGATTCAGGTGCAGTCACTCATTCATGCAGTGGTACATACCTGTAACTCCCGATACTTGGTTTGATGAAGCAGGAGGATTGAGGGCTTGAGACTGTCTTGAGCTACATAATGAGATTCTGTTTAAACATGTTTAAAAGATGTTCTGGGTGCTAGAGAGATGGCTCAGTGGCTAAGAACACTTATTGTTTGTCAGAGTACTTGTGTTGTATTCTCAGCACCCACTTGGCAAATCACAACCATCTGTAACTCCAGTTCCAGGGGCTCAGACACCCTCTTCTGACCTGTATGGGTACCAGGCATGCACATGGTACAAGGAGATACTTGCAGGCAAAACCTGCATAAAATAAAATACTCAAGTAAATAAAAGATACCTCACAGTCTTCACCATGAACTATGGGACTGGACATCTACAGCAGTGGACTGTTCTTCCTCCACATCCTCGCCAGAATGTGCTGTCACTTGAGTTTTTGGTATTAGTCATTCTGATGGTGTAAAAAGAAATCTCAGAGTCATTTTGATTTGCATTTACCTGATGACTTAGGATGTCAAGCTTTGCTTTAAATGCTTTTCAGCCATTAGAGATTCCTCTGTTGATCTCTGTTTAGCTTTGTAACCCATATTTAATTGTATAATTTTGTTTGTTGGTGTTTAATTTGTGTTCTTTATATATTTTAGATATTAGCCCTTTGTCAGATGTAGGGTTTGGTGAAGAACTTTTCCCAATCTGTAGGCTGCCATTTTGTTCTATTGACAGTGTCCTTTGCCTTACAGAAGCTTTTTAATTTCATTGAGTCCCATTTATTAATTGTTGATCTTAGAGCCTGAACTGTTGGGATTTTGTTCAGGAAGTTGTCTCCTGTGCCAATGAGTTCAAGATTGGTTCTCACTTTCTCTTCTAATAGATTTTATGTTTCTGGTTTTATTTTAAGATCTTTGATCCATTTGGACTTGAGTTTTGTGTAGGATGATAAATGTGTATCTGTTTGTGTTTTTCTACACATACATATAAAGTTAGACCAGCATCACTTGTTGAAGATGGTTTCTTTCTTTCTTTTTTTTTTTTCTTTTTCTTTTTTCATTGTATGGCATTTGCTTCTTTGTCAAACATCAACTATTCATAGGTATGTCGATTTGATTCAATTCCATTGATTAGCCAGTCTGTTTCTATGCCAGTACCATGCAGTTTTTATTACTGTTGCTCTAGAGTACAGCTTGAGATCAGGGGTAGAGATACCTCCAGAAGTTCTTTTGTTCTATAGGATTGTTTTAGCTATCCTGCATTTTTAATTTTTCTATATGAAGTTGAGAATTGTTCTTTCAAGGTCTGTAAAGACTTGTGTTGGTATTTTGATAGGAATTACATTGAATCTGTAGGTTGCTTTTGGTAACATGGCCATTTTTACTGTATTAATCCTACAGATCCATGAGCATGGGAGATCTTTCCTTCCTCTGATGTTCTTCAGTTTCTTTTTTTCAGAGACTTGAAGTTCTTTTCATATCGGCCTTTTGGCACTTGCTTGGTTAGAATTAAACCAATATACTTTATATTATTTGTGGCTATTATGAAAGATGTGATTTCCCTAATTTCTTTTTCAGTCTGTTTGTCATTAGTATATAGGAGGGCTGCTGATTTTTTTAAATTAATCTTGTATCCAGCCATTTTGCCAAAGGTTTTTATAAGCTGTAGTGGTTCTGGTAGAATTTTGGGAATCACTTATGTATACTTTCATATCATCTGTGAATACGGATACTTTGACTTCTTTTTTAAATTATTTATTTACTTATTTATTTTGGTTTTTCGAGACAGGGTTTCTCTGTGTGGCCTTGGCTGTCCTAGATTTGCTTTGTAGACCAGGCTGGCCTTGAACTCACAGCAATCCACCTGCCTCTGCCTCCCAAGTACTGGTATCAAAGGTGTGCACCACCACGCCCACCCCTCTAAATTCTTACTTTCAAATTTGTATCCCCTTGATCTCCTTTAGATCTAGCTCTAGCTAGAACTTCAAGTACTATATTTAGTGGAATTGCTTTGAGTTTCTCTCCATTCAATGTTATTTTGGCTATTGGCTAGCTGTATATAGCCTTTATTATGTTTAGGTGTGGATGTTGTCTCTCTGATATCTCCAAAACTTTTATCATGAAGGGGTGTTGGATTTTTGTCAAAGATCAGTGTTTCTCTGGATCGAATGAGATGATCATGTGGTTTTGCTTTTTCAATTTGTCTAAATGGTGGATTACATTGATGGATTTTCATATGTTGAACCATTCCTACATTCCTGGGATGAAGCCTACTTAATCACAGTGAATGATGTATTTGACATGTTCTTGGATTCGGTTTGCAAGAATTTTATTGAGTATTTTTGCATGGGGAAAATTGTTCTGAAATTCTCTTTCTTTGTTGAATCTTTTTTGCGGTTTAGGTATCATGGTGATGGTGGCGCCATAGAATGAGTTTGGTAATGTTCCTTCTGTTTCTATCATATGGATAGTTTGAGAAGTATTTAGCTCTTTTTTGAAATTTTGATAGAATTCTGTGCAAAAATCATCTGGCCCTGGGTGGCTTTTTGTTTTGTTTTGTGTTTTGTTTGTTTGTTTGTTTGTTTTTCTTGCTTGGGAGACTTTTGATGAGTGCTTCTATTTTCTTGGGGCTTAGAGGACTGTTTAAACTATTTACCTGATCTTGATTTAACTTTGGTAAGTGAAATCTATCAAGAAAACTGTCCATTTCCTTTAGATTTTCCAGTTTTGTGGAATACAGACTCTTGAAGTAAAGACCTAATAATTCTTTGTATTTCCTCAGTGTCTCTTGTTATGTCTTCATTTTCATTTCTGATTTTGTCAATTTGTATACTGTCTCTCTGTCTTTTGTTAGTTTGGCTTGTGGTTCATGGATCTTGTTGATTTTCTCAAAGAACCAGCTCTTGGTTTCAATGATTCTTTGTATTTGTTCTCTTAGTTTCTAAGTTATTGATTTCATTTTGATAATTTCCTGCTGTTAACTCCTCTTGGGTGTGTTTGTTTCTTTTTGTCCTAGAGCTTTTAGGTGTGCTTCTAAATTGCTGTATGAGATCTCTCCAGTTTCTTTGTGAAGGCACTTAGTGCTATGAACTTAACCCTTAGAACTGCTTTCATTGTGTCCCATAAGTTTGGATATTTTGTGCCTTCAATTTTCATTGACTCCTAGAAAGTCTTTAATTTCTCTATTTATTTCTACCCCAACCCAGTGTTCATTGAGTAGGGAGTTGTTCTGTTTCCATTAGTTTGTAGGCTTTCTGTTGTTGCTGTTGTTAAAATCCAGGTTTAATCCATGGTAGTCTGGTAAAATACAAGGATTATTTCAATCTTCTTGAATCTGTTGAGGCTTGCTTTGAGACCAAATATATGGTCAATTTGGGGGAAAGTTCTGTGAAGTGCTGAGAATGTACATTATTTTGAGTTTGGGTGAAATTTTATGTAACTATTGGTTAGGTCTATTTGATTCATGATGTCTGTTAGTTTCATTATTTCTCTGCTTAGTTTCTGTCTCAATGATCTGTCCTTTGGTGACAAAGAGATGTTGAAGTCTCCCACTATTAATGTGTGGGGTTCAATGTGTAATTTAAACTTCAGTAATGTTTCTTTTACAAATATGGGTGCTCTTTCATTTTGGGCATAAATGTTCAGAACTGAGATGGCATCTTGGTGGATTTTTCCTTTGAGGAATATGAAGTGTCCTTCCCCATCTCTTTTGATTAATTTAGGTTGAAAGTCTATTTTAGTGGATACTGGAATGGTTACTATAGTTTGCTTCTTAAGTCTGTTTGCTTGGAAAAGCTTTTTCTAAACTTCTACTCTGAGATAATGTATATTTTTATTGCTCAGGTGTGTTTCTTGTATGCAGCAGAATGATGGATCGTGTTTTCACATCTATTCTGTTAGACTTTGTCTTTTTATTGGGGGAATTGAATCCACTGATGTTGAGAGATATTAATGACCAATGATTGTTAGTTAATTTCTGTTATTTTGATTTTGGTAGTGGTAGAGTATATGGTGTGTGTGTGTGTGTGTGTGTGTGTGTGTGTGTGTGTGTGTGTGTGTGTTGGGGGACAGGAGCTTACCAGAGGAGATGAACATCCCATCTATCTCTAACATTCTATTATGTCTTACTATCAATTAAGTTGGTAAGAAGAAGCTCTTTTGGTTTTGCTGATGTGGGGTTATTTATTTCCTGTGTTTTCCTGGGTGTACTTGGCCTCTTTGGGCTGAAGTTTTTCTCCTAATGTCTTCTTGTAGGACTGGGTTTGTGGTTAGGTATTGTTTAATTTTTTTTCGTGAAATATCTTGTTTTCTTCATCTGTGGTGATAAGAAGTTTTGTTGGGTGTAATAGTTGGGGCTGACATCTGTGGTATCTTAGTGTCTATAAGATATCTATCTACCCAGGCTCTTATGGCTCTTAAAGTCTTTGCTTAGAAGTCTGGTGTGTTTTTGATAGATCTTCCTTTACATGTGACTTGGCCTTTTCCTCTTGCAGCTTTTTAATATTCTTTCTTTTTCCTGTACTTGATTATTATGTGGAGGGAAGATTTTCTTTTTGGTCCAATCTGTTTGGTGTTCTGTAATCTTCTTGTTTATTTATAGGCATCTCTTTCCTTAGGTTGGGGAAATTTTCTTCTATGATTTTGTTGAAAATATTTCCTGGGCCTTGGAACTAGGAATCTTCTCCTTCTTTTATTCTATTCTTAAGGTTTGTCTTTTCATAGTATCCCAGATTTCTTGGATGTTTTGTGTCAGGAGCTTTATATTTTTATTTTTATCTTTTCATCTTTTAAAATTTAACATTTTCTTTGTTTGATACATTGATTCCTTTAATCGCGTCTTCTACACCTGAGATTCTTTCTTCCATCTTTTGTATTCTGCTATATTCTTATATCTGTAGTTCCTGTTCTTGTCCCTGATTTTCCATTTCCAGGATGCCTCAATTTATGTTTTCTTCATTGCTTCTATTTTCATTTTCAAGTCTTGAACAGCTTTATTCATCTCCTTCACTTGTCAATATTTCATTAAAGGATTTGTCCATTTCCTTCACCTGCTTGATTGTATTTTCCCATATTTCTTAAGGGGATTTATCCATATCCTCTTTTTAAGGCTTCTACCATACTTATAAGGTTGGACTTAAGGTTGTCTTCTTTTGTTTCAGCTGTGACAGGGTGTCCATTGCTTGCTGTAGTGGGATATCTGGATTCTGGTGATGCCATACTGCCCTGGTTCTTGTTGATTGTGTTCTTTTTCTTTCTTTCTTTTTCAAGACAGGGTTTCTCTGTGTAGCCTTGGTTGTCTTGGACTCACTTTGTTGACCAGGCTGGCCTCGAACTCACAGCAATCTGCCTGCCTCTGCCTCCCGGATGCTGGGATTACAGGTGTGCACCACTACACCCAGCCTTTGATTGTGTTCTTATGCTGGCCTTTAGCCATCTGGTTGTTCCTGGTGTTGGCTGAATGTTCCTGATACTGACAGAACTCTTTGGGGAAGCAGGCAGAGCCTTAGGCCTGATAGTGGAGTTTAGAGACTAGCAGACTGCTCATTGTGCCCCAGGTGGATGGGAGAAAGGCTGGTCCAGGTCTAACCTGGCTGTTCCTAGGGACCCTCAGGCCTGGATAATCCTAGGACCAGCAGGTCTCCTCCAGCGGGAAGGTTATGGAGCACTGCTGGCTGCATCCCATGGCAGGTAGATGAAAAGCTGGGAAGGCTGTAACCTCAGTGATATATTTCTTAACTGCTACTCTAAATAAAAATATCGTCCTTGCTGGTGGCACACGCCTTTAATCTCAGCACATAGGAGGCAGAGGCAGACAGATCTCTGAGTTCAAGACCATCCTGGTCCAGAGAACATGTTTCAGCATAGGTAGGGCTACACAGAGAAGCCTTGTCTCCAAATATGTATATCCCCATTGTTACTTTGCAGATTTAATTCAATCTAAGTGCTTTCCAAGGTGGCAGGAAACATGCTTTGTTAATCAATATGACTTTCTGGAAAGCAAGTTGGTAAGATGCACAATGAATCATACAAATATTATGCCATTTGTGTTATAATTCTAGCTCTGGGAATTTATCCCAAAGAAATAATGGAAACTTAAAAAAACAAAAAAGCTCATAGATACTCCCTGCAGTACTAGATGAAAGCAATTTAAATGCTAACTAATGGAGGGTGGTTATGGAAAATAATAGAAGAAATATTATGCAGAGATTAAAATTACCACATAGGAAATAATGTTAGAATAATGTAAGGTGTTAAAATACAGAGGCTTTATTGTTGCAACTATTAAAATGCTTAGAAGCAAATGTTTTTAAAATTCTGATTTATGAACTAGGATAGTGGGTGACTTTTTTTCCTTTCTCAATAGTCTGCAATTTTCAGGTTATAAAACAAAAAAAGAGGAAGGGGTCATAATTGAGTTGGAAAAGTTTATTTCGCTTTTTATTACAGTGAAATGCAAGTCATTTAGACTGTTGGATTTCACTATGGGAATGCCAGCTCTTTTTCTTAATAACAGACATTGAGGAAAGAAAGATTCTGGATTCATTTTAGAATTTGATTACATGGCAGGAAGCACTGTCTCTCAAAGCAGCCACTGTTTTGAGCAGGGCAGGTCACACTGTCCCCTGTGTAAAGTTGGCCACAGGCCTACACTCCATCCCCTCTGATTGGTATCAGTGGAGTACAGGACTCTGACTGTTTATGACATCATAGGGCTGTTCTGTGTGAGAAGGATCAACAAAGAAGAAGAAATGAGATGGTGAGCACAGCATCTTCAGTCATTCAGCACACAGCATCTCCTGCAGGACTTTGGGACATCCAAATGAGCTCTATGATGCGTCTTTCTAGGAGGTATCTCAGCTCCCCTTTGGAATAAAACTTTACTTACATAAAGAAAACAGCCAAGTTAAAGCAACAAAAGGAACCTACCCTATGTCCTGCACTGTCACAGGTATTCTTGGGCAGGGGCAGTTGGAAATAAGGGAGCAGTAGTATAAAGGGCTTCGATGTTAAACTCATCTCAAATGGATATTTTATTCTAAATCAAATGTCAGTGACCACAGCCTGGAAACGAGGGTTCACACTGCCACCCATAGCAATTGTGCACGTGGTTACATAAAACTTCATCAGTTGCAGAAGACAGCCATATATCCAAGCATTTGCTGAATACACTGCTGAACTCCCAGGTCACATGGTCACGACAAAGCCCAGAAATCCCTGCTATAGGTTTCAGATTGTGCCTGATATCATTCTTGCTACTAAATGCGCTAAAAATAGCCCACAATAATTTTTCCTCTGTGTATGCAAACAATCTACCTCATTACAGTCACCCGGTTTTAATCAGTCATTCAACCTGGAACAATTTTTTTTAATGCAGGTGTGACTTGTTTTCCTGGGAAATGAAATAACAGAAATCAAGAGATTCTAATCAAGAAATGAGGCAGACAAACAAGAGGAAAATGATGAGAGAGGAGTAAGGAATTGTACGGCTGGGAGGGACATGAGTTAGCAACCCAAAGAAGTCGAGCTGCCTCTACCACAGAGCATGCATGTCTAAGTGGCAACATCATAAAATAGAGTTTTGATTTCCCTGCATAGTTCTGCTTTCTCTGTGGGATACAGGAAACCCCATTTCAGTATGAGCATGCACCTGTCTTGTGCATTCTGATTTGTTTGAGAAATTTCAATAAAGTCTTTTTTGCATAAGAGGTCAGTCCTCGGGTTTTCATTTCTTTGAAAGGACGTATGAGTGTGGATGATTTGGGTCTTCTGATACAGAACTCTCCAGCTGCCCTACTTGCTATGAGGCATCAATCTCTGCTCAGGGCCCATGTTGTCAGCCTCTCTTGCAAGGTAGCTGCATCCGGAGTAGGTCCCAGAGATTCAGGAACTGCTAGGCAGGAACATCACTGAGTTGTTTGTGTGGAACATAGTGAAGACCAAGTGAAAATTTCTGCATCAATCTATTAACAGGTATTCAGGATCAATGGGTGGGAGCCATTGTCAGGTCCCCAGCCCGCGGGAAAAAGTGAATCAGGGTTCACCTGAAAGAGGGAGTGGGGGTCGAAAGTAGGATACAGAGACGCGAGAAATAACGAATCAAGTCAGGAAATCTCTGGTCAAGATTCCCCTTTTAATGTGGCCGAGTAAGACTTTATATAGTAAGGTCAATAGGATCTATTCTGATCCCTCTCTCCCTAGCTCCCAAGGCAAGAAGAACACAATAGCCTGAATAACTCTCTGTAAGAACTTCCTTAACCCTCCAGGTGTTTCTCAGTAGGGATTTCCCTACTTCTTTCAAAGGTAAATAGTCCAAGGATGACCTGGAACACAAAGACCACCTCCGGCAGAGATCAGCAGCTGGAAGGTCACAGCGTGCAGCCTAAGCATGGGATTTCTGACATGGCAGAATTTGGCATGGCTTCCCACAAGCCATTTGCTAGGTGACACAAACAACATATGATGGATTCTTGCCATCAAGATGCTCGCAGTGAGCATCTCAGGTGACCAACCCAGAACCTTTTCATAAAGAACGAGCCTCACACAACCAGCAGATGCCATGAACTCCAGGCTGCATGATCACAGTCATCCATGTATAAGTATTTTCACACTCTACCTAACCCCCATCCTGCTCCCATAGACAGCTCCCAGATCCCTTTGCTCCAGTTCTTACCTTTGCTCCATCCACTCTGGTCACATCTATGGACTGACCATACTGTACGGTAAGGCATGTCTCCATCTATAGAACTCCACAGTCTGAGTTCCTCCTCTTTCCCATCCACATGGATCACTCCCTCACTTCCTTTAGGCTTTTTTTTCTTACCATGTGACATATTGGTACATTGTGGGAGAGAGGAACCTCTCCTGCTTTTCCCCCACATGTCAATTTGTATTTATTCTATCTATTTCTATCTATATTTAAGATCCTTCCAAGGGCCGCTCTGCTTTATTTTTGTCTGTACTAAAGACTCATGTCTAGCATAGGATTTACCAGCCCATATTGTATATGCCACCTCCACTAGCATATAGGCTCTATGAGGGCAGGACATTGTGGTTTTTTTTTTAACACTGTTACAATCTTCAATGCCTGTCCCATAACAGATATGCTGGCTTGCTTTTCTGTTGCCAGGAAAAAACACTGAGCAAAATAAACTTTGAGGAGAAAAAATTTACTTGACTTATTAGGTCACAGTTCATCATCAAGGGACAAGACAGGAACTCAAAAACATGAATATGGAGGCAGGAGCAGGATCAGAAACCATGGAGGAACACTGTTCCCTGGCTTAATTTCTGTGAATTTCTCAGCTACTTTTCTTCTGCAGCCCCTGCCCACCAGCCCAGGGATTGTACCACTCATAGTGGGCTGGGCCCTCCCAATCAATTATCAGCCAAGAAAATGCCCCACAGATGTACCACAGGCCAATCTGATGGAGACAATTCCTCAGTTGAGATCCCTCTTCCCAGATGTGTCTAGATGTTTTGTTTTTCAAGGTGACAAAAACTAGTCGGTGCAACAGGCCTTCTCAATAGTCTCAAGTGATGAGCATATGGTCTCCAATATTCATTGCACTGACCTAGATGTTTTAAGGAAATAAGTGGGCATGGATATCCTGAGCTGCTATTTCCTCAGAATTGTAACGTTTGAAAGACCCCCGAAGGGAGACCCTCATTCAAGTCTCGGGATGGCGCGCACCCAAAGACACACAAACGACCGTCTTGCTGTAAACAAACAAGGCAGTTTATTGGTGGAGCTCCGGGTCGACACGTATCTCACGCAGGAGACAGAGGGGTCAACCCAGAAGCTCAGGAGCTTAGGGTTTATATGGACAAGGGTCGGGGGGAGCGGTAAGTTTTGGTGCGGCCACACATGATTGGTTGTTTCAAATATTTGAACATCAGCAAATTGCGTAGGCAGATCTGGGGTAAGGTCAGACTTAATCACACGGGAACAGTCCTTGGTTCCTGTTTTTCTCAGCACCCGAGGGTAGATGTTTATCTGAGCTAACGACACATCTGGTTAAACTCAAACCTGGAACATTGTGTGCAGGCCTCAAGGGGGGCATTAAACAGACACCATAAGATTGGATGAGGGGTCTTGGCTCATTACTCACTCGACCATGTCCGGTACCTGTTTCTCTCAGGAATTTGTCCTTGTGTATCCTCCCTATCTTTTACAGCCAGCTGGTCCCTGGAACACTCAATAGGTCTTTGTTTCCTAGCTCTGCATTCTTTGTGACTTATCATCTGGGGCCTTGGGCTAGCAAACCTGCTGACCCTGCACTCCCAACTATTTGGGCTTATGAGTTAGAGAGCTCTGCTGTTCTTGTTGCTTTAATGCTAATTAAAAATTCTCTTTCATATTCACTCTGGGAGAAAGAACGAAGTTCAAAAGACTTGGGAAGATGAGGAAACTCACAAGGCCAAGTTCGGAGAGTTACAAGACTTAGAAGGCTCCTGCCCCCAAGAGTATTAAAGCAGAGAACAGGATGGGCCCGAGGAGATTCTCCATCAGTTCAGACTAGGTATTAGACAGGGAACTCTAGGGATACAGCTTTTGTTTTGTCATCCATGGTGGGATGGGTTTCTCAGGATGTAGCTGCCAGTTCCCTCCACTAATCAGGTAAACGCAGGGTCACCAATCTAGACTCGTGCTTGGGTGGACTCATTCCTCTGGTGCGTCATTGATGCCCAGTCTGGAGTGAACAAATATTTGCTCACACACACCTCTCCATGAACAGTAGTCATACAGTAAACAGTCACAGGCCCATGATGCAGATAGGGGTTAAAAATGTTTGTTCCTAGGTCCATGACTGTCTTTAAGAATCCTCATTAGGGTAAGACCGGATAGAGGCACCCTAGATCTTTCTTTTCTTTCTTTTTTTTTTTTAATTTACTCTTGTTACATCTCAATGTTTAGCCCATCCCTTGTATCCTCCCATTCTTCCCTCCCCCCCATTTTCCCATTATTCCCCTCCCCTATGGCTGCCTAGATCTTTCTTACAGTTGTGCTGCTCAGCGTGGTACATTGCCCTACATCAACGAGTATGGCTTCTGGTCTTGCAAGCTCCGAAATTCTTTCTGAAATTGACAATTGGTTGCCTTGCAGTAAGAGAGAAAACTGTTCCATGAACAAACAAGCATAGCACACGCCAAGTGTGTTCTTAGGTGTGTAAGCAGACACATCTGGGATGTCAAACCCCAGCTATAAGCCATAGGCACCTATCTCTACGTTAGGTCTGTCCTACTCAAAGCTTACATGACAGGTAGCCGGGTCGGATCTTCTTTTACCCTGGACACTGCTTGGAGACAAACGTGATTCTTCTTCTTTGCCCATCTTTGCTTTTCTCTACCCTGCTCTTGCCTGCTCTGTGCCCCCAGGACATAGCTTTACAGTTCTCCCTCAGCTGACAGCTGTTCAGCAGGAGACCAGGTGGCTAGTGTGGTTGTTTAAATGAAAATAGCCCCCTTAGAAATGTATATTTGAATATTTGGTCCCCACTTGGTGGAACTGTTTAGAAAGGATTAGGAGGTGTGGCCTTTTGGAGGAGGCATGTCACTGCTGGGAGGGCTGAGAGGGTTCAAAAGATTCCTGCCTGTCTCTGTTTCTCTCTCTCTCTCTCTCTCTCTCTCTCTCTCTCTCTCTCTCTCCCTCTCTCTCTCTCTCTCTCTCTCTCTCTCTCTCTCTCTCTCTCTCTCTCTGCCTTGTGGCTGTGGATAAAGATGTGAACTCTCCTCTGTCCCTTCACTCCACCATCATGAACTCTAACCCTCTGAAACCATGTTAAATGCCAAAATAAATGCTGTCTTTTATAAGTTGCATTAGTGATGTTGTTTCATCACAGTAACAGAAAAGTAATTAAAAACTATAAGATGAGAAAGTGAGGTTGTTTTGCTAAACTTCCTCCCCGAGAGCCATCAATTTGGCAGTGGCTAACTTCCTTGGTAGCCAAGCTCTTGTCCCCTCCCATGTTGTCACTGCTCTCCCTACACCTTGGCTTTTCCTCCCACAGTACAAGATTCCTCATCATGTCTTATTTGTTTTGTTGGTTTGTTTTTGTTTGCCCTATAGCACCTTTAGAAACAGTCTCCACCAAAATCTCTTCAGTTATCCCTGGAATGTCTGCCATCTGCTTTCTGCCAGGACCCAAACTACTATAAACATCACAGTCAAGGTTTGCCTTGAGAGCTCTCTACTCTCTGTGCTTAAAGACTCGTCAGGCAGCCAAGTCATCTACCCATTAAGTCTCAAGCAGTGTTGCCAGTTGGTCTTCCATAGTGATGAAAATGTCTTGCCCAAGCCAGTAGCCACCAGCCCCACTGTGCTCTTTAACTAGTAAAATGTGGTCAGAAAGAATGAGGGCTGGAATTTAACTTTTAAAAACATTTTATTGATTCTTTGTGAGTTTCACATCATGCACACAGTCCCACTCATCTCCTTGTTCCCTTGGTATCTGCCCTTTGCCCTTGAACCCTCCTCCCAAAATAAAAAACATACAAATCAACCAACAAAAGCAAACACAACAAAACACAGCATAGAAAACGTGGACGCTGTAGTGTGTCACAGTATACCTTTCTGTCCATGTATCTTCACTTGCAAATGTTCATTGCAATAAGTCATTGGTCTGGTTTGAGGTCTCTGGCTTCTGTGATACCATCAATACCAGATCCTGATGGGAACTCTTCCTGGTTATCTTGGTTTTGCCCTGTGTCATGGAGACCCAACCATAGATCAGTAGACCTTTCCCTTTCATGCACTCCAACAATTCACAGATGATGTATATTATGTGGTGGGCCAACTCAAAGCTATGGATCTGGGCCTGGGTGGCAGCTGAGCTGGCCAGCTGGCCAACTGGCCAGCCCTCCCATATCCACATGATCTGGGTGAGCTCTCTAGCACCGCCCCAGGTGGGCCATCCATCGGTAGATGGCAGGGTCAGTTCTCCTGCTCTCATGCCCTTGGGACCAGCTCACTGGCACCCACACCTCCAGAGCCAGTTCCACTATGCTGCCCAGTTGAGGGGAGGGGCACAATCTCCCAAGTGCTGTAGTTGGTAAGGGTCACCTTTCTCACTCTCACATCTTCAAGGATGGCTCACCTGAGCCTTTGCCACCAAGGCCAGCTCCACTGTGCTGCCTGGGCACGGTGCAGAGCCTACTGCAACAGGGGAGAGGTGGGGACCAGCTCTCCAGAGTGCCACAGCCAATGAGGGGCAGGGCCAGTTCTGCACAACCCTTGGCCATCTATGTGGTCCCAAGCAGCTACACAGACCAGGGGCATCCCCATGGTCTCTAGTGCTACTATGAGCCATGGATATCGAGACTGACCTCTGCTGCTACATAGTTGCATCAGGTCTGAGGACTCAGACATGGCCCTCAGCCACAGCACAAGCTGGGACTTCACCATGGCCTCAGGCGGTGGTGCTGGTAACTCACAACAGGCTGTTTCTCTTCATCCTCGTGTCTCCAGTTCATCTCTCTCCATAACGCTCAAACTTGTTTCTCTTTCGCATCTGTCCACTACATTTGCACATTATAGTGGTACCCACCGCAGGCAGGCTATGCAACTGGTCAGGTCTCTGGACTACGTTGGGTGGTGACAGGTGGGGACTCTGTGTGTCTCAGTTGTCTTTTTTTTTTTTTTTTTTTTTTTTTTTGAAACAAGATTCTTTGCTATGCAGCCCTGCCTGTTCTAAAACTCAGTAAGCTGCTGCACCCTGACTGAAGCCATCTACGTGCAGCTAGAGTGTTCCTGACTGGGCATTCTCGGTGGGAGGATGAGGGCGCCAGGATGGGTGGTGCAAAGGCTGATGGGTAGGGACTAGGGGAACAGGGAGGAAGAGGAGGCCAAGGAAATGGCCATGGGCTCCACACTCACTGTTCACTGAACTCTTGCTACTGACTCTGAAATTTAAATTTTAGTAAAGTTCAATTAATTTAAGTTTAAACTGTCACATGTAGCCATCATATTGGATGGCTCACTGTAGCCACTTAATGAACTATTTTGGGTCTGGTAGCTATGTTTCCTTCAGATTACATTTCTGTGTCTCATCTCTTATGAGCAAAATATTACTAACTTTCAATTTTTTGTTTTGTTTTTTTGTTTGTTTTTGTGGATACATCACTGTTGTCATGAGAGTGGTGAAGGAAGGGACTCTGGACTTCCTGGAGTCATAGAAAAGCTTAAAAATGTTAATAATAATAATAATAATAATAATAATAATAATAATAATAATAATAATAAAGCTTTCCCCCTGGCTATCCCCATTTCTGTTGAGAGTAGGACCACAAAATCCTTCTTTATCCTTCTCTTCTGGGCTGCCTGATAGCTCTTTACCGGGGACAAATATCTCACCACATGTCCAACTTACCTTATGCTCTTAAATCCCCAAACTTAATTTATTGGACTATCCATACAAAATGGTTGTTATTCCTTAGAGACGGCTTGCTCACTTTGAGCCTTTTATTTTAATTTAAAATTTTTTCAAGATATTTTGATTATGTTTCCTCTCTCTCCCAACTTCTCCTGGATCCTTCTACCTCCCTACCCTTTTTTTTTTCTTTTGTACATGTTCTTCCTCCTGCCTAGGACCAGCTGTGCTTAGCCACTCCAAGCCCTTTAAATTCATATTTGAAACTTTTTGCCTGTAGGAACCCTGTCCTGACCAAATTCACTCAACTTTAATTGTAGTATTAAACACATCAAATTCACTTGCTTGCATAAACATTCTTGTGAGCTGCAGTATTTTAAGTAAAATTACATGCCAAATTGAAACTCCCTGGCATGGCAGCCAGCTCTCAGCTGTTTGCCTTTCTCTGGAACCCACCACATTTTAGTTGCACTTACACTCAGTGGAAGTACATGTAAGCACCGAGTAAGTCCAACAGGGTTATGCTCATAGTCTGAGATGCGGGCTACTTGGTCGTAGTAATCAATGAAGGGGTGAGCCTTTGACCTAACCTGGCCTCATGGGAATATCTGTCCCCAGTACTGGAAACGTTGAGCTCCCAGACCCAGTTTTTGAGGGAAGAAAGGGCCTTGGCAATTCTGAATCTTATAAATAGCCCCGTCCCAGAATGAAACCTTATAAATTCAGCTGCTGGGTTTCCATGTTCTTGTGGCTTCCAAGTTCTGGTTTTTCACTCTCCTTTTGGAAGCCACAGTGCTCTGTCTTCCTTCTAAGCACGTTCCTCCTTTTCCCATCACTAGCTGCTAGTCTCAATGGCTGGCTTTCAAATGAAGACACACTCCAAGCTGTTCATTTGAAGCTGAGAGGTCTCCAGATGGTCTGCCCAGAGTAGCTTTCTTTAGGCATTTGGTGGTGTGTCTGTCCTCGCCTCCCTCATCTTATCTGCTACTTTACCACCTGGCCTGTCCCCATATCCTCGTATTTATGTGAGGAGGGGTATTCTATCCCTATTATGAAACCTGGATTTCTCTTCAGCCCTGTATATGCCATCTTGCCTTTTGTTTTCACTACTTTTGTATCACTGTGACCCAATTGCTTAATAGGAAAAAGTTTATATATATATATATATATATATATATATATATATATATATATATATATATATATATATATATTTTTTTTTTTTTTTTTTTTTTTTTTTTTTTTTAAACTGTTTCAGAGGGTTCAGGCCATGGTTGCTTGGCTATGTGCATTTATGCAAAACATTACAAAGGTAGGAGTGTGTGTCTGAGGAAAGTCCTCATTCTTTGGGATATGTGGGGGAAAAGGATAATGATGCTCAACCACCTTGCTCTGTAGCCACTTTTATTCTGTCTTCGCCCCAGGCCACAGGATGGTACCACCAACATTTAGCATGAGTCTTCTTCCCAAATCAACCCTCTCTGGAAATGACCTGACCGTTCCTTAGGACACTCATAACGTACCTACCTCACCATTTACCCAGATCAGTGGTTCTCAGCCTTCCTAATTCTGCAACCTTTCAACACAGTTCCTCATGTTGTAATGACCCCCACAACAATAAAATTATTTCATTGATACTTCATCACTGTAATCTTGCTACTGTTATGAACCATAATATAAATATGTGACCCACCCACAAAGGGTCAAAACCTACAGGTTGAGATCCACTGGCCTAGATTATTCTAAATCTATCCAAGTTGACAATTGTGGTGGTTTAAATAGGTATGGCCCCTATAGACTCATGTGTTTGAATACTTAACACATAAAACTGGCACTATTAGGAAGTGTGGCTTTATTGGAGGTAGCATGCCTTGCTGGAGAAAGCGTGCCGTTCTGGGGGCAGTCTTTGAGGTCTTACATGTGGTCAAGCTATGCACAGTGTGACACACAGTCTCCTCCTGCAGATCAAGATGTAGAGCTCTCGGCTCATCCAGCACCATGTCTGTCTCACAGCTGCCATGGTTTCTGCCATGAAGGTAATGGACTAAATCCATGAAGCTGTAATCCAGACCCAAATTAGACGTCACCCTTTGTAAGCATCGCCTTGGTCATGGTGTCTCTTCACAGCAATAAAAACCCTAACTAAGACAGAAGACCAGCCATCTTGTTGCCTGCTTTGAAAGTTTCGTAGAGTGCATATTGCCTTATGTCTTCTCACCTTGTTCTCCCCTCAGCCATCCATATATGGTCATTTGATGCCTGTGTGAATCTTGTTATATAAAAGCTCAAGAATTAAAGCCTATGCTCTGGATTTAATAAGGAAAGCTGAAAGATTTTATTTACAGTTTCCCCTCTTTCCTTTTTAAGTTTTGAGACATCACTTTTTTTTTTGATTAAGCATGTCTAATAAGGTACAGTCTTACATCATTATAAACATTTTACAAACAAAATTTTATTTTGTTAAAAAAAAAACAGTACCTGGATTTATTACTGTATAGTTGAACCATGAGTTTGCAATATGAAGGCCATTCTCTGAGTATTTGAACAGAATTCTGACAGAATCATTTAATTTTCTTTTTTCTATGCTGAGGATCAATTCCAGGCTCATGCACATGCTACTACTGAGTTTTTCATGAAAACCATATTAACTTCTGAATGATGAAATAACATAGAGGAAAGGTGATCCCTGAGACATATTGCCAAACTTAATCAAATTCTTCTATAGTCTGTCTGTCTTTGAATTAAATTTGGTCAATAAATATTAGGAAAAGAATTATTTAAGTGAGATAAGCACACACACTTGAAAATACAGAATACATTGTAAACCAAAAATTTTATCCGCTTACTTGTATGTGGAGACCACACATATTACCATTTAATAAATTTTGTGTTACATTATCTCATGAAATCCACATGTAGAAGGGAATAAGGCTTTGTTTCTGGGATACTCTTAAATTAGGCTTACTACATGAACATTTCATCTTTACAACTCAACTACTATCATTATGTGCATGGCTAACTAAGCCAGCATATCCATAGTGGCCTAACACAGTCTCAGCTACCCTAATTGATCATAGCCAGATACCACGTAAGAGAACTGAATTCCAGAAATGCCCACGTGAGAGGCTTGTGATGAAGATAATACAATCCCATCAGATGAGCTTGCTGTGTCTTTTGAAGATTTGTTATAAACATGGGAGACTAATGTTTCCAAAGTACTTCATATTGGGGGTTGGTCTGGTGTGCTGTGAATTCAGATGCTGATTTCTGTGCCCAGAAATCTGGCTGTAGTCCAGATATGATCATTATCACATTTATTGATAAATGTTGTGTAAACACTGCTCTCCAATGGTCTCTGATTTGTCAATAAAGAAGCTGGAGGGCCTATAGCTGGGCTAGAGGGGAGAACAGGTGGGGCTTCCATTCCCAGTTATGGGGTCTCAGGTAGAGACAATAAGTAAACGGAGGAGAAAGGCGGGAAGAAAGAAGAAAAGGGAGAGAAAGAACATGGTGAGAAGGACTGACCTGCTGGAGCAGACGCAACTAAGGCTGGAACAATATAGCAAGTAACTCAGGACACATGACTGAGAAATAGCAAGACTAGCATAGATGGGTTAGAATAGATCAGTATCTGCCCAGTTATGGTACTTAAAACTTATTAGTACATCTTACAAGTCTCTGTGTCATTTACTTGGGAGCTAGAGTAAGCAATTAGAAAAGGGCCCCAAAATTAAAACACATCATTTCAACTTCAACGAAAAACAATTTTCTTTTTAGTTTTTTTTTTTTTTAAGGCAGGGTTTCCTCTATGTAACTTTGGCTGTCCTGAATGTGCTTGGTAGACCAGGCTGGCCTTGAACTCACATCCATCTGCCTCTGTCTCCATGAGTGCTGGGATTACAGGGGTGGGCCACTGGATCGGACTTCTGTAAAATATTTAATAATATTGTCAGCTTATGCTTCAAAAGTGGATCATTCAACATGGAAATCTGAGAATCTAAAATTTTTCCTGGATGCTTTGATTCATCAAAAACTCATGGGTGCCTGATTTTAAAATACTTTTTATGTTTGAGTCAGGGTTTTGGCTTGAGCCTACCATAGAGCCAGATGGTCTTTGAACTCAAGTTGACCACGTAGCTCATGTTATTCTTGAACCTACATGATGTCTCTGTTTCAGCCTCTCAAGTGCTAGGATTACAGGTGTGTGTAGCTCCATTTCTTTACAAGGCTGTGCTTAGATGCCCCAAACCCACCCCTGAAGGGCAATCTCAAAACCTCCAGCTCCACAAAGCTTAGAGAGCAAGAGTACAATGTAGATTGTAATAGAAACCATCTTCTCTGTAAGAATAATAAAATGCACATGACATTGTGACCGTTAACATGTATTGTTGACTACAAACAGTGCAGAGTCAGCTGAGGGGAGAATCCCAATGCAGAATTGTCTACATGGGTGTACTGGCTAGTTTTGTGTGTCAATTTGACACAGAGTCATCAGAGAGGAAGGAACCTCATGAGATCCAGCTGTAAGTGGTTTTCTCAATTAGTGACCAATGGGGGAGGGCCCAGGCCATTGCGGATGGTGCCATCCCTGGCCTCGTCCAGTGTTCTGTAAGAGAATAGGTTGAGCAAGCCAGTAAGCAGCATCGCTCCGTGGCTTCTACATCAGCTCCTGCCTCCAGGATCCCACACTGTTCGAGTTCCTGTTCAACAACAAACAGCAACATGGAAGTGTAAGCCAAATAAGCTCTTCCCTCTCCAACTTGCTTTTTGGCCATAGTGTTTCATTGCAGCAATAGAAACCTTAAGTAAGACAAGTGGATTGGCCCATGACATGTCCCTGGGGGGAGCTGTCTTGATTGTTAATGATGTAAGAAGGCCCTGCTTATTGTGTGGGAGGCACTGTTTCATGGGCTGAGCCCTGAGCCATGTAAATGCAGAGAAAGCAGACTGAGTAGTTATGCATCTCTTTCTTCTTTACTCTGTGTATGAGACTTTAAGTTCTTGCCTTCAGTTCTCCACAATGATGGGTTAGCACCAGGACTTTTATTTAAACTTTTATTCTTCTCTCATATATTATTACACTGCAACAGCAGTTTCCCCTCCATTCCACTTCTCTCAACTCCTCCCTCCACCTTCCCTCTCTCCTAGATCAACTCTTTCTATATTTCCTTTATTAAAAAAAAAAAAAAAGCGGTCTTCCCAGGGATATATAACCAATATGGCCTAACAAGATATAATAAGACTGGACACAAATCCTCATCTCACAGCTGAAAGAGGTTACCCAGTATGAGGAAAAGAGTCCCAAGTATAGGCAGGAGTCAGAGACACCTCCCACTCCCACTATTGGGAGCCCCACAAGAACGCCAAGCTACACAACGGTAAGGTATGTGCAGAGGGTCTAGCTCACACACACACATACACACACATACACACACACACACACACGGTCCGTGCTTGTTGCTTCAGTCTCCATGAGGCCCTATGAGCCCTGTTTAGCTGATTACATGTGGTGTCCTTGATCCCCTTGCCTCCTACAGTCGAACCTCCCCTTCTTTTTTGGGGGGTTCCCCTGTATCCACCTAGTGTTTGGCTGTGGGTCTCTGCATCTGCTCCCATTGGTTGCTGGATGCTGCCCCTCTGATGACTGCTGGGCGAGGTGCTAATCTAGGATTATAGCAGAATATCATTCATAACCTGGAACTTTAAGCCACAGAAACCTTTTGCCCCTAAATTGCTTTTGATCAGAGTATTTTATCATAGCAACAGGAATGAAACTAGGACAAACGTAAACGTTGAGGGTTTTATTTTAATTCCTACTGTGAGAAAAGCCATGGGGTTTTGTGTCTTTTAGCATCTTATGCTTTGACACAGTTTTCAGACATATCTGAAAAGTAAGAACTCCACTGTAATCACAAAGATTTAATTTAGCATAATTTTCATATCATAAATAGAAACTTTACTTTCTTTGGAAAATCGGTTGCTATTGCTGTTGTTTTTATTCAAAAATGAGTTCTGAATTATTTTTTTACCATTGAAGGCCTGCATTTTAGCACCCAGTGAGAATGTACTATCTGTATACTATTTTATTCACTTTAACAAAGGTATTTATCAGGCCTTGCAGATATTGTCCATATATCTTTAAGTAATTTAAAATATTGATGTCAACACAAGCTTTATATGTGTGAAGCACGTTGTTTACCCTTAAGTTGCTGGAATAAGACACCATGACCAAGGCAACTTATAAAAAGAAGAGTTTATTTGGGCTACGGCTGGTATCTAGAGTCCCTCATGCAAGGGAGGGATGTGGCAAGCATGATGGCGGGAGCAGGAAGCTGAGAGAGCACACCTGCAACCCAGTACATGATGCAGAGCAAACTGGCAAAGGAGCAAAGCTATGAACTCTCAAAGCCAGCGCCCAGAGACGGACTTCCTGCAGCAAGTCTACAACATCTCCCTGAACCAGCACTAGTGACGGGGAAACAATACCTGAGCCTATGAGGGACATTCTCATTCAAACTACCCAAGGAAGCAGGTCAGACAACAGGTCAAAGCAGAACAGATTTCCATCCACAAGGTTAAGAAGTGGGAGATGATCATCTAAATATGAGAGTGACTTCCCTCTTATAAGCTCTACACTGACTATTATTCAAAAACATAAATCACAAGGTACACTTCATATAAGCAACACATTACTCAATGCTTTTTACAATCAATATGCTTTATTAGCTAGATATCTAAGTATTTCAATCAAAGACTATTTGTCAAGAAACATTTCATAATCTCTTAAATAACAGCAGATAGGAAAATACAAGGACGCCTTAAAACTACTTTTCCGTCTGATGTAAGTTGAAAAGCCAGTTAGGCAGCTTGCCTTCCAGACATGCACGCTGGCTGAGAAGGAGTCAGCTCCAGCCAGATTCACAAGCCAGGAGTGATTCACGGGCAGGCTCATTGCTCAGTGACAGACAAGCCTGAAGTGCACGCAGACGGAAGATTCTACAGATGCCAAGCATACTTCAGGTCAATTAGAAACTAGCTTGGTAAAAATTCTAGAGGAATGTGAACTGTGACAAAGATGGCTTCCAATCAATTCTTACTTCAAGAAGGCAGAATGTGCAATGTGAAAGATAGAAGCTTGGGCTCCAACAACCTGTATTGGTGGTGTGTAAGACTCAGTCCATGTAATCTTGGGCAAAGGATGTCCCAGCCTGTTTCCACACACACATATATAAATATAAATAAGACAAAATATAAATAAGACAAAAGACGTATATGATGGTTAAGTCAATGCAAGTTTTAAGGCTCTGGCACAGAGAAAAGCATCACTGTCAGTTGATTTAGCCAGCAGCTCTGAGAATTGTCTACTCGCCCTTTTTATTTTCCAGAGCTAAGAGCCAAATCTAGGGTCTTGTGCTTGGTAGACATGGGCTCAACCACTGAGCTGGGTCCCCCAGACCCTTGAATGATTTCTTAAAGGATACACTGGCCCACCCAAAGCAGAGGAGTTCATATGAGCACACCCAGTTGTATAACCAGCCAGAGAAAAGAACGGACAAGGAATGCTTCAGTGTAACATCCTCACTTTGTGCATTATTTCTGTCCACCTGCAAACCTATGTTCTGTTAGCCATATATCCTCTGCTATCCAATGTCATTCTGGTCCTGAAGTACATCATCTGTGGGAGAGAAGTAATCAACAGTGGTCAACAGTCCTTGTTTGCACTTTTGAAGTGTAGAGTAGCCAGAGGGGAAACAGAGGCATGCTTCCCAGAGATGAGGAAAGAGACTGCCCTTGAGTCAGTTTCATGGCTCGTGGATCCTTCGACCTTCTGTGAATTCCCAGAAAACCACCACGGGGGACAGTAGGTCGAAGACTGTCTTTTGAACTTTGGGTGATTGGTTTTCCTAAATCACCTTGTCTTCTGTGCTAGAGCTGTAGGACAAAACTGGGAAAATCTTGGCTAGGTCACATGGGGGAAATCTACTTACTGGGTAGCAGCCCGAGAGCACAAACCTTGTAATCTTGGCTTTCTTCCCTACTCTCCTCCTGCGCACTGTGTTTACAACATAGTAGCACCTAGCATTTTTTAAATGGCTGAAATGGGTTCTGCAAGTTTGTCACTTGACTATTTCCCGTAGCACAGCTCCACATGAGCACCCATGCATTACCACCACCACTGGAAGGGCGGGAGGACAAGGTGAGAACGCACGTGCATGCACTTGGAAAGGCTGACCAGCTGTTGAAATCTCATTTCCAAAACCCCTTATATCACTGAACCCTCACTAGTCATCACTGTATAAAGGGAAGTGGAGCTCCTGACCCCTCTGGGTCCTTCCTGGCAGATCTGGACCCAGGGGGTTTTCACAAACCGATGCACCAAACCAAGGCCAATGCATGCAGAGAACCTAGATGCTTTGTTCACATGTAGCCTATGGAGTGGGGGGTAGGGTGGTGTTCTGACATGAACTCTGGTGCCAGCGGTTTGATCACTTCTGCTTGGCGGGGCAGCCTTACGGGCACACAGAGGAAGGGGAAGCAGGCTATCCTGATGAGACCTGATCTGCTGTGGTCAGAGGGTTGGGGAAGAAAGCCCTATTCTCATTGGTCTAGGGGAGGGGAGTAGGGCAGAAAAGGGAGGGAGGTGGGAACAGGAACATAAGAGGGAGGGGATAAAACTGGGATGTAATGTGAATAAATGATAATAAATAAAAAAAAAATAAAGGGAAGTAGAGCTGCAGTCACTCTACCTTTAGCAGATGGCAAAGCACTTTCACAATTCACCCAGCTCTGTCACCAAGGGAGCTATCAAGGGCACTTTCACATCCACGTCCATACTGACTCCTCATGAGGTGTCTCCAAAACCTGTCACCACTGTGTCTTAGTCTCTTTCATGTTATTCCATCAAAAGAACCTGAGAGCTGGGGACATGGTGGCAAACTGCTTGCTTCATAAGCATGAATGACCTGAGTTCAATTCCCTGGACCCGGGTGAAAACGCCAGGTGAGGTGGTGTTTGGGTGTAACTGCAGTGGTGTAGAAGTGCAAATAGGCAGATCCCTGGTCAGCTAGCGTGCTCTAACCAGTGAGAGGCCATATTTTGTAAAATATGGCAGATGTAACTTGAAGAGCCATATTTGTCCAGTAGGCTGGCAGGGTCATTCTATGGGTAAAGACGCTTGCTACCAAGTGCCTGATTTTGTTTCCAGGACCCATAAGGTGGAAGAAGAAGTGGATTCCAGCAAGTTGTCCTCCGAATTCAACATGTCCCTTGTAGCATGGGCAGGTGCGCGCGCACGCACGCACGCACGCGCGCGCACACACACACACACACACACACACACACGTGTGCTCTGGCAGGTACACACATATGCACATATAATACTTGAAGCTGGGAAGCCTATGGAGTTAAGAAGTTTATTTGGCTCACTCCTCTGGTAGCTGATAGGTCCCTGAAGTATGGCGTTGGCACCTGTTGATGGCACTGGATGTGATCTTGGGCTGTGTCTCAACATGGTTGAGAAACAGAAAGGGAACTACTCATGTAAAGAAGGGATTAAGTATATGAAATGGCTTCCCTTTGTAAGAACCCACTTTCAAGAGTCTACTTCAAAGAGGTCTGATTCACCCCTCCAGAGCCAGCATTAATCCATCCCTGTGGGTGGAGTGCCCATGACCTAATTGCCTTTTACCGAGCCTTACTTCTTAAAGCTATAAATGACTCAATATGGCTGCACTGGGGACCAAGCTTCCACCACACAATCTTTTAGGGGCACAAAGCACATCTAAACCATGCAAAGGCTAAATTCAACTAGCTTGACTGTGGATTTCAGGTTGACTTTAAAGAAGGAAAAGCTAAAAAATTAAATGATTTTAGAAACACACCTCTAGTCCGACTGATACAACCAGAATTTCAAGTCTTAATTCTTTCCACATTAAGATTTTAAGCTGCAAGGTGCCTGATTTGTGAAAGAAAGAAAGAAAGAAAGAGAGAGAGAGAGAGAGAGAGAGAGAGAGAGAGAGAACAACTGAATAAATCTTGTTACAGACTAGGAGAACTAGGTTGTTGGCATTTCAATATTCTCCCTCTTTATTGAAAATGTAAACAGACTGTTGGAATTTGGAAAATTATTTGCATATTTTTCTATTTTTCAAGATTCAGGCAACTGTAGAATTTTCGACCTTTGGATCATGTCCTTACAACTCTTCCAATGTATAAATAAGGAAACTCGGTTCAAAATGGGTTGGCAGGCTATTTTTAAATGTATGTAGCCAGATGAACTGACGATTCTTAAGAAGGCCATGTACATCCATTAGCCTTATAGCTGATGGCATTCTATTCTAGTGTATTGAGATGGTTTGAGTGTGGATTGCATCTCATAAGGTTCTGTCTTTGAAACACTTGGTCCCCAGTGGGGGCTGCTGCTCTGGAAGGCCGTGAGGATGTTAAAAGGTGGGGGCCTCATTGGAGGAAGTCTGTGATGATCTCATAAAATCTCCAGGTAGCCTCACTTTTTCTTCTGCCTAAGTTGATATACAACTTAGTCTGGCAATAAGTTGATTTTGGCTTACTGGTGCATATCATTTTTCCCTAATCACACATGACTCAAATGATTATTTTCTCAGGATATTCCTAATCGACTCAAAGAGTTCTTAAAATGTGAAGGTAACATTAACTCTTCCTATTAACTCTACAAAACAAGGATGCTGGGAAACCCTGTGGCTAAGATCGAAGTCCGCCATGACCGGAAGTCCAGGAGTTCAGTGCAAAATGGAGGGCTCCCTTTGTCTGAAAGGCTTCCTCTTCTCTGCATGGGGGAATCCCAGACCCCACATCCTTTACCTTAGGGAATTACAGGTCCAGCTTCATTTCTCCCAAAGATAAGAATCCATTCGGCAAGCACCTGGAATTCCTGGAATGCCATTCCATGTTAATGAGGTATCACAGTACCTTTGCCTCTCAGCCAATGACCATTACCCACCCTGGCTATTCCTACCCCCTCCCCCAAAGTTTTATATAACCCTCATTTTCTCCAAATAAAATTGATCTGCCTCCCCAAAGCCGATCCCGGAATGTCACCCTTTCTGTCCTTACTCTCCAGGCTTCCAAACTCCCTGTCGATCCTCAACGACAATCCTGGGGGCAGGGGGCAGCGATGGCCACACAAGGATTTTTTTCTAAGTAGAGAAGTTGTTTCTCATTACTCACTCACTCAAGAATCTAAAAACAGTATAGAAAAGGGCACAGAATATGATCAAGGAAAAATTAATTTAAAATTTGAGTAATGAAAAATGCTCTCTTTTAAAAATACCCAGAGTCCACCCACTGCTGCCCATTTGTGCACTGAAGTTGGACCAGCACCACACCCATGAAGGATGTTCACTCTCTCTCTTCCCTAAGCATCTACCCATTGCAATAGCTTCTCAGCTAGAGTGAGACGTCAAACCACCACTGCCCTCATCACTGCTGAGATTTTGACTGGTTTGATCTTGTGTACGTCTTGTGCTTGCAGTACCAGCCTCTGTCTTCACTTGGTATTTATTTTGCACCAAGCTGTTTTGATATCTTTCAACTATGAACCATCTCACAAAAAGCTGTTTACAGGTTCCCACAGGTGTACATTAGCTATTTATTTAACCTGCTTCTCCAAAAAGTGGAACTGTGAAAACTTCTTTTGTCCTCTAGTGGGGAAAAGAACACCACTCCGGATGTGGGAGTGGGCTGCCTGTCTCAGTGATGTCTGTCATTACACAGAGATGCACCTGGGAAAGGAGTGGGGGCCCCAGCTAAGCCGAGTACAGCAATGCAGCTCCTGGTAACAGGAAAGCACATGTGGGCAGTGTAGGCGGAACACAAAGCCAAACAGGGTTCCGGCAAGTTTAACAGAACAGCAGGAACCGGAGTCACTGACTCAGAAAGGAAGCACGGCAGAAACACATTATGAGGGATTTGGCTTTTGTGGTGGTGCACACCTGCAATCCCAGCACTCAGAGAGGCAGAGGCAGGAGGATCTCTGTGAGTTCCAGGCCAGCCTGGTTTACAAAGTCAGTCCAGGACAGCTAAGGCTACACAGAGAAACCCTGTCTCAAAAACCATGCATACACACACACACACACACACACACACACACACACACACACACACACACACACACACACACTCACTCAGGTTACAGCTCAACAACATCCAAGAAGCAGAGTGAACCAGGGCCAGTACCAGTGTTATAATCCATAAAGCTTCCTCCCCTAAGCAGTGACCCACTTCCTCCACTGTGGTTCCACCTCCTAAAAATCCCACAACTTCCAATACAGCGCCACCTGCTGGGGACTCAGTATTTTAAACACGGGAGCCCATGGGGGAACTTTTGTCATTGAAATCACAATGCAGTAGAGGAGAACCAGCACCTCTCTCAGTACAGGACTATTACTGAGAGTGATCACTTCATCATGAGCTACACGGCTCATAGACTTAAAAAACAAATAACCTGAGGATGCTTGTGCTTCATAACAGCCAACCTTATGCTTGCAATTTATAGCTAGTGTTTATATCTAAAAGATTTCTATTTCTACATGGTAACACGTTATCTTTATTATACGGCAGCTTGCAAATGGGGGCAGTACATTCACCACGTCAGTATTTGGGTTGTTTAAAAAGCCTCCCTAAGCCTCCTTGAGATGGTGTTAACTAGCTTTTACTAGCCAGGAAGCCATTTTTGTATCTTTACAACATCCGTTTCATACTGTGATATTTTCTTCTAATTAAAAAAAAAAACAAACAAACATTTAAAAACAACACAAACAAAACAAGTTTTTGCACCTAGTGACATTTGCTCTGAGAAGTCAGATTCCATTAATGGGACCCTGGGGCCTACATGAAGTCAGATAAAGAGTTAAAAGTTCAATATTAATTAATTAAACAAATAACTTTCTGTAATTTCTGGTCAGGCCATTCAGGAATCCTACTGGTACTTTGTTTAGTGGCAGATACAGATGGAACACTGGTGTCCTTGTGACTCTTACCTGGTGAACTGGCTTCTGATGACTTAGGGCTAAATATGGTGCTATTTAGCTCTGCTTGGTGATTGCTTTGAAGAAGATTATGAAATAGTCCCCCCAACTAAGATTTTGACCATGAAAAGACAGATCATCCAAGATTCCTCATTCCTTTCCTTTTTAGCCATCTGTCTGTGGTTGCAGGCAGTGGAGACTCTTCTCCTTTCTGCACTTGAGGAAAACACATTTTCCAGGGTATATTGTTGAGCCTTTCCCCTCTTCCGGATGCACAGATCATGTAGACCAACTGCTGGTCCTTTCAACACTCACCAGCTCTAATTTCAGATTGTAACACATTAGCTATGTGTCTTCTCCTTGGCAGCTCTTTCTTCCTTTGCTTTTCAACCTTGGACACACTCTGATGCCGGAGTAAGACCATGGGCACTGTTACAGTTGCTTCTTAACTGTAGTAAAAAGGTAGCCTTTCTTTACCCTGCTTCTGATATTGATAGTAAACTCTGTAGGCAACTTTTTAGCATCTGGTGGCCCTGCAAGTCTTAACATCAGGACAATGAGCCAGGACAATGAAGCCAACATCCTTAAGACCTAATGCCAGGGTTAGAAATGGTGAGGTGCTGCTTTATTAGTCAGTCCTATATTAATAATGTGTCTTCTCAGAAATTTCAAAGAGTACACAAGAGATAGCACTAAATTTTATAGGGAGGAAAAAAAGATCAGGAAAGTTGTTGAGGGTTTTTTCCTCAATTTTGAATTAATGAGGCATTAGCTAGCATTATTTGCATCTTGTTTTCAGTGGGAGTAGCTATGTAGAAAGGAAAAGGGAAAGAACATTCTAGGCTAAGTGTGTACATATAGAGAGAAGCCAAACTATCAAGGAAGTGCAACAATTTAATTGTTTAGTGTTCTTGAGCCAAAACTGCGAAGCTGAAATGGGGGTCAGGAGCTTATGGTGGGAATACAGAGTTTATTTACTTAGTTAGGATTGGTTTTGGATTTTTATGTGTGTATGGGGGGGGGGTGTTTCTTCTGAGATAGAATCTCAGTACTTTGTCCAGCGTTGTCTCCAACTTATAATATTCCTGCCTTGATTTCCTGAGTACTAGAATTACAGGTGTGCATTATGGTGCCTACCTACAATGCGTTTTGTGATGCCTTAAAACTGTTGGTTTAGTACTACTAATGTACCTTTTTGTTGTGGGGGGATAAAGATAAAATTGAAGAAGCAGAGATGAAAACAAGAGAACCCAGTTGGAAGATTAAGCAATAAAAATTCAAAAAGAGGTGGTAGGACCATGAACCAAAGGCCTCAAAGCTAAAGGAAGAATTCAAAACAATATTTCACCTATTAGCTCAAATAGACACAGGCTGATTGGACAAAGACTCATTAAGATAAACATGGAGGAGAGGTATTACAGAAAAAGGAGAAGCCAAAAATAACACAGGAGATGAGTTTTTATAAACAACTATGAGGCTAGAAGAAGGAAGAAAACAGACTGTGTTGCGTTGCTTCTCAGATGGAATGCTTGCTTGGCAGGTCCTTCCGCGTTTCTAATTCCTAGTCTCAAAATTCCAAAGAGTGGGTTTCATATGGGGGAATTAGTAAGACACACAGAGGGCTGAAGTCTTCCTTCAGACGTAATAGTGTTCAAATATTAGACCTTAGAGGCAGAGAATCCACTTTCTCCATAGCCCCTTGTGGACTTGTGCACAAATGAAAATGCGGGTTTTGATGACAAGACAATGGTATGGATATGACAATGACAGTGGTTGAGGTAGTTTGAATGAAAATGGCGGCCGCAGACCCATAGAGAGGGCCTACTGGAAGGTGTGGCCTTCTTGGAGGATGTATGTCACTGGGGGTGGGCTTTGATGCTTCAGATACTCAAGCCACACCCAGTGTCATTCTTTCTTTCTGCTGCCTGCCCATCTAGATGCAGAAGTCACGGCTACCTCTCCAGCACATCTGTCTGTGTGCAGCTGTCCTTCCTACCATGAGGATAATGAATTAAGGCTCTGAAGTGTAAGTCAGGCCCAATTAAATGTTTTCCTTTGTTAGAGTTGCCTTTGTCAGGGTGTCTCTTCACAGCAATAGAAACCCTAAGACGGTGATGAAACTCAAAGCAAACTCTGGATGACAAGTGCCTAGTATTCATGAGCTACACAGAATGAGTAAGCAGGGAGTTTGCTTGAGTTTTATTTCAACTGTTAACCACCTAAACCTTGTAGACAAAACAGAGAATAAATAACTGACTTAGCAACCTGCTACCTTAATGTCCAAACTACTTCCTGATTTAAGTCTGATGGCCCAAGCTCGGAATGATAATGTGGATTTCAATGATTCCTGAGTTATTTGCACATTAACATACTCAGAGATTCTGGATTACAGAAAAGTCATTACAAATGGAAACACTCAATATCCTGACATTCTGCATTCTGTTGTTTATTAAATTGTGCCATTAGGTGTAATGAGAATTAAAATCTGTTTAAACTAAACCTATTTTAAGGAGGCCATGGAGACGGGTCAGTTTGTAAAGTGCTTGTAAAATGAAAGCCCAAGAACTAAGGATACCTATGTAAAAGCCAGACGTGGTACTGCGTGTCTATAACAAGATTTATAGGGGAGATAAAGAAAAAAGGAAACTCCATGGAGCTTATAGGCTAGAGTCTGGCCAGTTGGTGAACACAAATCATGCATCAAAATATAAGGTGGACAATGGTAAAGGAAGATACCCAGCATCAACCTCTGGTTTCCACACATGTGTAAACAATGACATACATGCACAAGCACACACACACACACCCCAGTACACATGCACAATGCCCACATGCAGGCACACATTATACACAAACACACACATGCACACAGGTACACTATGCCATACATACCCAATCACAATAATAACATTTGATTTTTATCTTTACTCACTGAGCCCTCTCCCCAGCCCTGAGAAAGAGAAACTTGCAGTGAAGAGAGTGTTTCTAATGCCCTAGAGCCTTAAAATGTAATGTGTTCAGAGTCACAGAAAACACCAGACACCTCTATGACTCTGTCTCATAGTTTCCAATTCTTCTCTTGCCAATAAGATATAGGACAAAGAGCTTTTAAATGAATTAAAAAGTCTAAAGAAATTGTGTTAACCACAGAGATTTACCATATATAATAAATTTGACAAAGATTGGTGTTCAAGGCAGATTTCCTTCCAGAACATACTCTATTGGGAGGTTTGGTGTAGAGGGTTATTCATAGATGCTAAGATAAATTCAAACAAGTATATCATATAACCAAAGTGAAGGCCAAGAATTGCTGAGTCAGGAGCACTCTCTGTTGGTCTCCCAGCATAACAGCCTTTGTGAGGTTTGAAATTTTTGAGTGTAGGATTTCCTAGGATTTACAAAGATGCTCCATGCTTGGGCTGTTGGGATGGCTGAGCTGGATGACAATGGAGTCTTCCATTGATTGCTTAACGAAATGAACAGTAGACTTGGCCCAGGTTGTTTAGCTTGCTATGAAGCTGTGGAAGAAAGGATCTTACAAACCAACAAAGAAGTCAGAACTTCATGCAGAGAAAGGGGGAAATAATTCTTGTTGGTCACTGGCCACTTCCTGTGTCATGCCTTCAATGGCTTCCTTGAGGCCAAATGGTTGGAAAAGAAGGCAGTTATAGAATGGTGTTCAAGAGTTCTCAACTATTTTAACTTACATATGTGAGTTAAAATCACGTCTGTGTTCCTTCTCCTACTGGCCTTCTTTCTCCACTTGTAACTATTACTGAAGCACACATTTCTTTCCATCAGTGACTTCCACATATGTCCTCACCTTTCTGTTCCTGCTATGTTAACTCATGCTCATCTTTCTACTGGCTTTGCAAGCTCACCCTGCGTTTGGTCTCACTTCCTGCCCATATACCGTCATATTAACCATGCTTGGCATCTTTACTAAAAGTCACCAACAATTGATGAAGAAACCTTATCTCAGGTCTACACCCTTGGCTCATCTCAGTCTAGTCTCAAAGTCCCCACATCTGTCTTAACCTTTGGATATCAATTCTCCAATAAAGAGCTGTCTTTCATACACCAAGCCTTTGCTTTTAGAATCTCTTTGCTGGGAATAATTTTGCTTCTTATTTCTGCCCCATTCAATCAAATTCCTCCTCGAGAGTGATCTGAAGTGTTCCCCTTAACCCCCCATTGCTTTGACTCTGGACCCTGTACAGTGTTTACATGTTCCACTTATTAAAAATTATTGCAATGATTTTTATTCATGACACTTCCTCCTTTTGTGTAGTCAATTCATGGTTATCAGGGACTGACTCATTATTCACACTCAGATATAATAGGCACGTACTATATCCATTTCCCTTTTACTTTATCAGTGGAAGCTACACACCCAGAGGTTGTCTGTTGTGTAGAAGGAGAAAATTCGAAACACTGATGCCAATTTTGTCTATTTTTTCTACTAACAAAAATATGTAGGTTAAAGAGATAGATACATAACTCTTAAGAAGAAGTAGGAGGCATTAAATAAAACAGAATTGTGGTCAATACTGTTAAGTTGGATCAAGAGGAAGTAATGGGACATCCTCTCCCAGCATTCAGAGTCACAGTGAGAGCAGCCTCAAAAGAACTCTGCCTTCTTTGCCTACACACAGGAACTCATCTTTGCTCTATGTGCCTTTTGGTTGCCACGCGAGGGATACAATGCAAATACAACACACAAAGGGTGTAATTTACAATTATCTGGGAAACCAAGAACAATGAAACTGTTGACTAACAACTTACAATATATAATTACAATCATAACACTAATCATGGAAATGATAATTGTGTTATAATTCTAGAAAGGCTGTATTCAAAGCAGTATTTGTATTTAAAAATGTGTCGCTCACATCGTATAGATAAAATATTGTTCATGGAATGAATGTTAATTTGAAAAATTGTGAAAATTGCAAATACCAAAAGCAAAACAAAACCAAACCAAAAAGAACATTCAGCATATACTAAAATTAACCAGGCTCAAAGACTATACAAGCTTACACATAGTTAGAATTGTCATTCAGAAACAAATAAAATTTTTATTCATAATTTTTATAATAATGTATATTTTTAAAGCTTTAATAGAAAATAGAAGTAGAAGTATAAGACTATGGTGGGCTGCTAGTGCAATCTCTAGAAGGTTCCCCCACCACTCATACACAGTGCACCCTATTTCAGAATACTCGAGCTGCAGAAACATTCCTTGGTTTAAGATAATTCCACAAAGAATATCAATAATGTCTCCAGCTACGAGGATTTAATTTATAAAAACTGAGCTTGTCTAGACCATTCCAGGAGGCAGTATTTCTCTAGGGCTAGGCCAAGTTTAGATTAATTAATTCAGCAAACTCGACTAAAAGCTTTCTCTATGACCTGCTCTAAGTTGGACTCCAGCAATACAAACCTAGTGAGGCCAATCCATGCTCTCTGTCTCTCTCTGTCTCTGTCTCTGTCTCTCTCTCTCTCTCTCTCTCTCTCTCTCTCTCTCTCTCTCTCTCTCTCTCTCTCTCTATGTCTCTGTCTCTGTCTGTGTGTATGTGTGTGGGGGGGTTGAACTATTGTACATGTTGAATATGCTAGACAAACATGCATTCCTCAGCTATATCTGTAACTCTTTCTTTCTTTCTTTCTTCCTTTCTTCCTTCCTTCCTTTCTTTCTCTTTTCTTTTCTTTTCTTTTCTTTTTTTATTTTTTTTAAGACAGACTCTAACTGTGTAGCCCAGGCTGGCTTCCATCTTGCTATCATCTTCCTTCGACCATCACAGCCCTTAAATTACAGCTGTGTTGTCGTGTCTCATATCTACCCTTCTTGATATACCAAGTTTAACATGAAAGAATAAGGGAGTTTTGTAGGGCGGGGCACTGGAATGAGCCGGAAGCAATGTTAGAAGTCTTAGACTTAGCCTTTGTCCTACCATGGTCCAAACTCTTGGGTTAACCCAGGGGAATTCTTGAATTCCTTTGTACCTACGTGTTCTCTTTTCAGTTTAAAACAAAAATCCACATTTCAAAGTACCTTGCCAAGTTAGTATGTGTGGACTAATGCTGTTGTCTATACAGATCACTTTAATAACTGCAAAAACATGTGTGATCTTTACATGTCTAAGGTTTTAGTGATAAGTTCTTCCTTTGCAGTTCAACGAGGAAGTTGTTATTTTTAAAAGAGAAATTAAAATGTATTAAAATATGAGGTCCTAGGCTTTTTCATTAGCTGAAGTAGATGTGTTGCTCATGAAACAACAAAACTATCAGGCATTGTTTTCCATTGAGTGTCAAACAGACCCTCTATTCTCCCACCAAGAACTCTCAAGATAGATTCTTTATGTGTGAATCTCTCTGCAAGAAAGAAGTCTGCATCCAAGGCACCCCAAGAGTGCCATAAGAGTAAAGTGAAGCTGGCTTACAAAAGCCAACTACCCTGAACATTTTTTCTTTTTTTGCAAATATCCTCCGTTCTCTTCACCTTTCTGCTGTCAATCCTTCTGTCCCTCACTGTTTTATCCGAACTTCTGTTTTCCTTATAGTTCTTATAGTTTAGAAGGTGACCCAGGGGCACACTTGGAATTGACAGGTGGTTAACCTTATTTGTTTGTCATATTGAGAAGTCACAGCCTGGCCTTTTGTCTTTTCCAGGAAGACCTCCAAAGCTGGGTGGCTGACTGGCAGATCTGCAACTAGGGGCCTAGACACGAGTGCAGCCTACAAACATTCAGCCAACCTTGAAGCTCCGGATGTGTCTCCCAACTGCCTTATGAAGAGATGGAAGTAGATCTGGGCATGGTGGTACATGCTTTTAATATCCCGGCACTTGGGGGATGAGGCAAGAAGAATATGAGTTTGTATCTAGACTATGCTACATGTGACATTCTGTCTCAAGGGAGGTGGAAGAAAGAGGTTGGGGGTGGGGAGAACATGTCCAGTAGTGCTTTGTGTTGGAAATGAGATGAGATGGTATAATCTTCAGTCTGCCTCCTGAGTTCAATGAGGGGATGAACAGCCTAACAGAGTGACAGCTTTGTCAAAGCTATGTGATAGGAGCCCCAAATATTTTCATTTGTGTATAATTTACCTACTAACTTGGTGATATTTAAGCCTATTTTTCCTTTGTACTTTTTTCATCTGTAAAAGAAGTCTAGATAATGTCTAGATTCTTCCTAGCCCTAAAGTTGTAAAATGTCTCCTCCTTTAATGATATCTTGCAAAGGTATGGTGGGTTCTTTTCCTTATTTAGGGTTGAGGAGTGTGGCTGCACACACTCTACACGGAGACAGATTGCTATTTCCAAGGGCTCAAGAGTCTATATTTCTCCATATCCAGAGCATGATCTATCATTTATCGGCTGGCCTCTCTTACCAGAGGCCTATGTGTATGGTGCACACATGCCCCCTTGTCTTTTAAATACCAACATGCCAGTAAAACCCAACTCCAGCTCCAACTTGATTAAACAAAGGTTCTTTCCACAGAAGCCATAGGATGGTTCTTTCTCCTTGAACACATGTGTGGAGGCAGAATAAATTTGTCTTTTCTCACAGGCAGAAAGAACTTTAATATTCAGGAAGACACGAGTGCTCAGGCAAATGATTATCTGAGAGGATGGTTTGTTGGGAACCATGGGTGTCCTAAAAGACGGACTGTCAGAGAGCTTCAGGAAAGACAGGAAGTAAATGTGGACATGAGTGTGTGCCCTCAGGAAGTGCTTTCCTCGGTTATAGAGTCAGAGGGAGCATTGGAGTGTCATCTCCAGGAAGGGAACGTGTCAGAATGTACAGCAGTGGGCACCTTTAGAGAGCCAGATCCTGCCTTTGGCTATCATCTGGTTCCCACTTTACGATACACTAGGCTGCGTGGAGGGGCATCCGTCCCAGATGGAGCTGGGAAATGTGTCTGAGGACCAGAATCTAGATGAGCATGAAGCCTTACATATTTTAATAAAGTTTATTACTACCTCTTCGAAATTATCTGCTTCTAAATCTTTCATTTAAATTCTTAAAAAAAAATATTTGTTGTGATTGTGTTTGTGGGCACATGTGTATGTATGACTGGGGGTGCACTTGAGCCACAGTGTGCCTGTGGAGGTTAGAAGGTAACACTGTAGAGTCATTTTTCTCCATGTACTTTTAAAATATATATATTATTAATTTATTCATATTACATCACAATGGTTATCCCATTCCTTGTATCTTCCCATTCCTCCCTCCCTCCCATTTTCCCCTTACTCCCCTCCCTTATGACTGTGACTGAGGGGGACCTCCTCCCCCTGTATATGCTCACAGGGTATCAAGTCTCTTCTTGGTAGCCTGTTTCTCCATGTACTTTTACATGGGTTTGGAGGGATCAACCTCAGGGCCCCATGCTTGTGTGGGAAGTGCCTTAACCCACTGAGACAACTTGCTGGCCCTGAATTTTATCGGTTCTCAAGCTTGGCTAGACCGGCATCTTCATGGACAAGAGAAAATGCTGATGTCTGTGCCCAACCAAATAAGAACTGCTTGGGGCATGGGATAGAGGGGTGCAAAGAGCTTTAAAGAGAGGTTCTCCTGAGTTGTTTTAAGCATCATTTAAGAATCACTAGTGTATTCCTTTACATTAATCCCAGCATAAAACTAATACAAATGTACTAGTTGGTTGACACAGTTGGAGCTGCCTGAAAGAAAGGAACCTCAGTTGAGAAAAGTGCCTCCATGTGATCCGGCTGCCAGGCACCTTCTTACTTAATGACTGATGGGGAATACGGAGTTCATTGTATTGTGGTGCCATCCCTGAGCTGGTGGTCCTACGTTCTATGAGAGGCAGGCTGAGCAAGTCCTGGGGAGCAAGCCTGTAAGCAGCACTCCTCCATGGCTTCTGCATCGGCTCCTGCGTCAGATCAGGATCCTGTTTGAGTTCCTGTCCTGACTTCTTTTGATGATGAACAGTGATCTGGAAGTGTAAGCCAAACAAACCCTTCCCTCCTCAACTTGCTTTTTCCGTCATGGTGTTTCATCACAGCAACAGTAACCCTAAGACAATGAATTTGTGTGCTTTTTTGCAAAGACTGCATGCCCAAGTGGAGTTAGGTTATTTGGACTCAGTTATGAATCTGGTAGAAGGTATTATATTTTACCAATCTGAGAAGACTGGAGGGTGCCAGGGGACTAGAAAGAGAGCTAGCTTCTGATCATTTACCACAACTTTGGGGTATAAAAAGCAATGGTTACCAGAGGCTATTAGAAGATATTTATTTTCTTATTTGTTTTTTTTTTGTTTGTTTGTTTGTTTGTTTACTTTTTTGAGGCAGGATTTCTCTGTGTAGCCTTGGTTGTCCTGGACTTACTTTGTAGACCAGGCTGGCCTGGAACTCATAGCTACCCACCTGCCTCTGCCTCCCAAGTGCTGGGATTAAAGGTGTGCACCACCACACTTGGCTTAGACGATATTTCTTATCATGTGGGTTATTGTCTAATTCTAAGCTTAAGCCTCAGCTCAGCAGTTCTAGGTCACAGGCCATTTCCGGGGCACAAGACACCAGGTGTGGACTCTGACAAATGAGGATGAATGCTTGAGAAGACAAGTATGTAAAGGGAGCTCATGGAAAAAGAAATCGTCAGTTGACTTCAAAAGCGGATGAAAGGCAGAGAGTTGATCTTGCTCTTCACAACACAGATGAGGGACAGTCATCACAAAGGGACTAAAGTAACACAGCATGACATCTGACTGCAGACAGGAAGCTCGAAACAGTTTTCATTATCTTATTTCAGACTGATGAAATGATTAAGATTTATTTTAAGAGTTGATCCTTTTTCAGGAAACTTTAAATGCGTAGTAGCTTTCTTTCCTGTCTACCTTACATTCACTCTGGGATAGGCATAACTCACTTCTTAAAGAGTTCCCAAAAGTTGTCTAAGTTTCTAATGCTTATAATACAACATGCTAGGAAAGTATTATCAGTGTGCCTTAATGTTATGTTTTATAATGAAAAGATAAGTTTTATTTTCTGTGGAACTTAAACATACATGGCTCAATTTAGAACAGCAGCCAATGGTTTTTCTTATCTTCCTGGAAGCAACAGGGCTTCTATTTTGCACAACTTCAGGGGGGTCACCTTACACACCATAACCTATATGTCTAACTCTTCACACTTACACCTGTGCTGTGTTGGGTGCTGTACATTGTGGTCCTGAGCAGGGAGGTTCCTCACCCAAATACAAATGTCAGAGAGGAGACATTGTTACAAGCACAGGAGAGGGGCTCCTGTATAGGAGGAGGCAGTGAGGGTCTGAGTTGAGTAAACCATTACCCTGTTTTTGTACAGGTTGTGTTCATTTGGTCTGGCATTCATTCAGCAGCCAATTTGTGGATACCAATGTTTAACCTAGGAATTAGCCCTTGCCACCGTGGCATTGATTACAGCCATGATTTCAAAAGGGGGGCCTGAAAGCTGCAAGTAGGCACTGCGTGTGGCCCTGCCATAGTATCCGAAGTCTAAGCCATGGACTGTGTTGTCCCTCAGTTGGCACCACAATGTCCAGCCCCTCCCAGGTATCCATGAACTGTTTCCCAGGTGTGTTGGTTGCTAAATTTGACACTCGTGGGTGCAATAAGTACTGTGTTCTGAGTGGGAGGAAGAGAGGCAAGCAAAACAATGTCCTAAAGGCTGACACTTTCGGGGGGCGGGGAAGGTGAAGTTTTCCTAGGGTGAGCTGTGGAGTGAGGCGTTTTAGACAATAGACCCAGTGTGACACTGCAGGGCCTGTAGGTTTAAGGCTTGGAACGTACCGGATTACATGAAGGTAGAATATCCAGCGACAAGGCGATAAAGCTGAAGGAGCTCACTGTTGGGTTATCCTGGCTGCTGAAAGTTGGCCAGCAGTTTGCTCTTAATTCTTTGGCCGGCAGAGAGGGTGAGCATTGAAAATGTTTCAGCAACAGAGTGGTGGGTCAGAGGTGGGTTGATTATTCGTGGACAAGAAACAACTTGACAGCCTTTCACACACAACCTGGGACACGGACTCTGAGAGTAGGCTCTGCCACCTTTCCTTTGACTGGATGGCCTGAAGTATTTGTTTGACATGCAAATGCCAGGACCATTCAGTGTTTTATTTTTCAGTTCTGGGCTTAGGTTTGGG